>NW_008825016.1:5306543-5313711 GCF_000699105.1 Pygoscelis adeliae | reverse complement strand
AAAAGGGGGGGGGAGGGGGGAAGAGGAGATCATGTCTAGTCTTCCCCAAACCTATTTGTAAGGTAAACCAGTTTAATTTACCCTGGAAGGAGTGACTGTGGAGTTGGCGTTGGCCCATTCAGGGCATACAGGCTGATGCTGCTGATCCCACTGCTCCCCATGCTGCCAGAACTCTGGGCAGATTGAGCACTGCGGTCTTGGTAATTCAACGGAAGGCTTTGAGGCCTGGCATAGTAATAAGGGGTTGAGTGAGCATCCCGTGGCAATGCTTGAGCAAAAAGTGTGGCATAACTTGATACCTGAAAAGGAGAGGATTTGAAAAAGGAGGAATAAAAAGAAAAAGATTTGTGAGTTGCTTTAAGTCATGTCTTTAACAGGAGTGTAAAATTCAAGAACACAAAAAATAACTGAAGACCATGTTTATGCAAAGAAAAATTTGCTGTTACAATTACAATGACAAAAAAGCAAGTCCCTTACTGTGAACAAAAGTACTTTTGGCAATAGAGTTTATTTTTGCCTGCAAATTGTCATTAGCAATAGCTGCAAAAAGCACTTTGGTGCTAACAGAGCTGCAACAAAGGAGGAATTTTGCTTTCCCTATTCCATTTCAAACTCATTAGCACATGAACAGACATTACACCACCAAGCAGAAAGCAAACAAAAATAATCACCCATCTAATGAAGTCACAACTTCAGCTACAAATATTGGACAGCTCATTTTTACATTTACTTAGTATAAAAAAACTACACAGAAAAAAACTGCAGATACTTGCGTCAAGCATGTTCTTCCTTTCAGCCTCACACACAAACACGATAAACACAGCCTGAGGTGTTGGTTAAGTCTGGATAATGATTCTTAATGACATCTAAAATAAGTGATACACATTTACTGTTTCTCAGAAGTAAGAAAGGTCTCCTCACCTACCTTGTTAGACTGCTTACGTGGATCTTCACTAAGGCTAAGCAGGAGGTAGAGTATTGACCATTTGTTTTTCAAAATGCCCTTTAAAAAAAGATGAAGACAAACAGAAATAAGTTTGTTTTAACTCTTGATGATAATGGATATTTTTTTAATTATCCAGCCTACTAACATGTTCATGTATAAGTCAATTTTCTACACAAATAAGATCAACTCAGAGCCACATTCTTGAGTAAACTGGGAATGTGCAGTGCAGCCTCTGTATTGCTAATTTTATGAATTTTCTCCACTGTGTGCAAATCATGAACCCTCACCTACTCTGAGAAGAGCAAGTACACTCAATTTAAAACTCATAGCTACTAAGAAAAAGGTTTATACAGAGTTGAACTTTTACCAGCATTCCCACACACTCTCACCATTTAAAACATCTCAGATGTGGATACTACTCTAACCGAAAGGTGAAGACAGAAAACTCTCGGTACAATTTTAAGCAAAGAACTGTCTTTTCTCCATTTTCCCCTTCACTCTCCTTTACAGTGAGGCTTCAAAAGTTTGAGGGTTTCAACTTCTATTACTTTAAATGCCATTTAAGAGAACTACCAAAATTTTCACAGCTTAAGGTAGAGACACTGTTAATATGAAACTTGAGGAATATGCAATATAGTCTCTAGCAAACAGACAAACAGACAGATACATACAGACTGTTAGAATAACACTCTCAGCAGCTTCAGATCTCAGCAGCTTACCAGCAGAAGACAGAACAATGCTAAAGCCCAAGCTACAAAAAGAACACTTTGAAGAGAAGAGTTATGGCAAATATTAAAAAGTTTTATTTTAGAGCTATATATATGTTTCTAGATATGCTACTCCGTAGTTCTGTGACACCAATGCTTGCACTTGAATTGATCAGGGAGACAGAACCTTATAACAGACATTAAATAGTGGAGTAAGTCAAAGAAACTCATACAAGTTGCCTCACAATATTGATCAGGGTATGGTCTGGAATACTAAGCAATGTTGAATATAGAGGAAACTTTAGTCATACCAAGATTCAGCAAAGACTCCATCCCTTATGAAGCAATGTAATTCAGTGCTATTGGTCTTGCAAAAAGCACTTTCAAGGTCACTTTGAAATTCTCTTTTTTAAACACATTTTCATTCCCACCTCTTTCTATTTTTCCTGTTTCTCTGCAAATTATGCATTTTGTGTGTATATGATACACGTTATAAGAATTTTGGCCATAGAACGTTTCTTTCTTCAGGACAGAGCCCACTAACCAAACCTTCTGAAGCTCTATATTGTTATATAAGAGTATAAGGAGACATTCTATATTATTATGCAGAGTAGAAGCCTATTATCTTCTGCTTTGATCTCAGCAACAAGCAAAAAGTAGAGGTATTGCATCTGTTGCAAATAATTAATCCAGCAACTCATTAACAACTGGTGAAGAAGGAGCAGAAACATTACTGCTTCTTCTACTGGCCAGGATAGAATAAGTCTAAGTGCCTCAAGAAGCATGGTTTGCTCAACTGGCAAGCTGCCACTCAAATAAGCACTGACCTCCTTTTCTCTTTAGGGTAATGGATGAAACTAAGTTAAAACAGATTCACACGAGCTTTTTTCTTCCTCCTAGTTGGTTTCAAGAGAATTGCTGGAGGAAGAAAAAGCCTCATTGATTCAAAACACACATATTCCTTCTGTGCCCTTCCCTAAGCTCATGGAGAAAAGAAATTATTGTCCACCATTAGTAATAAACCTAACAGCATTATTATTAATTGAATAATAATTGGTAGAGTGAATTTTAAAGATGGCAGTATTCAGATGATACCATTTCATGTACACAAGATGCTAGCACAGAAAAAAAAAAAGACAGAAGGTTAAAAGAACCTCAAACATTTGAGCAGGCAACAAAATATGAGAAGATAGCTGATGTAAGCTTGTATTACATTCAGAAGAATAACCAAACTGATATGAACACAGACAAGGCATTTTGTTTCAAAGTTTACAGCCATCATGCTTTGCAGCTATGTTGCTTGCCAAATACAACGCTACGGCAACATAGTACATAAGCTACAGAAACACGTTACAGAAAATCTGTATTAAAAGAGCAAGATCACATAGTGTAATACATGCAAGAAGAGGCTGAAACCAATGGCTGAGGTCATCGGAACCGGTGTCTGCAAACCAGTGACACTTGCTTCACTGTACAAACCAATGCAAACAATACACAAGCCCATAGGGTGAGGAAAACGGGAAGAGTTACACAGTAACTTTAGCTCCAAGCACTAACAAACGAGTAAGTTAAGTATGGATGAGGGGAGGGGCAGAACCGAGTTCCAACTGGTCCTACTCTCCACAGAATCACTTTTTTGTAATCTTAAAAACCTTAGTATTATCCTGTAAAACTCAGCCATGATCTATACATAAATTCATGAATAAAAAGCAGAAGAGAGAAAAACATTTCTCCTAAATACAAAGAGAAAAATAAGGACAAATTTTCTGTTATATAGAAAACATCATCTTTTATATTAACTAATTTTTGTTGTCAAAAATCAGGGACATGCAAATGACAACTGGGAATCTTACTTTACTACTGCCCACCATTATCTACCTTGCTAAATACTCAATTTTATGGAGAATCCAGAACAGATTAGCAGCAGTCATTTTTCACCCACCTCAGCTGAACTTCTATCCTTGCATCTTTCCCCCCTTTCACCTGATCCATCTTCCTGCATCGTGGGCTTTCTATACACTAACATCTTTTGTCAGAATATCAACACACAGTATTCTTTGATTAACACCGGTGTTAGCAGAATTATCAAAGTTAGCAAACCCTTAACCTTCAACATTGAAGACCTGGAGCACTTAAAAATTCAGAAGCATTAGGACTGTTTAAACACCAGATTAATAAAATCAATATACTTGCAAGGCATTGCTGTGAAATAAATGACAAGAATATTCAACAGTTCTACATACTAAAAAAAAAAAAGAACACTTCCATTTTTACAGAGTTCCTTCCTTTATATGAAGTGCTCCTTTGTGTAACTGGACTCAAACTAAACATGTATCCTTTATTCTCTTCTGATTTACAATTAAATCCAAATTAATTTCTAATTAACAGCAAAACATAGTAAACAAAAAAAAGTAAATTGTAAACTTTTTCACAAAAATTACAAAATAGTTGAGGTTGGAAGGCACCTCTGAAGATCGTCTAGTCCAACCCCTCTGCTCAAAGCAGGGCTATCTACAGCAGGTTGCCCATGACTGTGTTCAGTCAGGTTTTGACTGTCACCAAGGATGGAGACTCCACAACTTTCCTGGGCAACCTATTCCAGTATTCAACCATCCTCTCAGTAAAAATACTGTTAGTGACCCGAGCACTCTCCAAAACAACTCTATAAAGTCAGAAGGATGCGTATGTGTGCTTTCAGTTTCTTTACTCTTTATACATTTATTACACTACCTGTGAACTGAGTTTTCTGTAGAGTTCTGAAAACAAAGCAGCATCTGCTTCCCTTCTTTGTCGCACAACTATTAAAAAAAAAAAATTAAAGAAGTGTAATAGTCATGTCTGAAATTATATATTTGTGGTAAACTGGAAAATGTACCCAAAAAAGCATAATGATGCTTAACTGTTTCAGTCCATTTACTCACACAGTTTTGCCTGTTTTCATGTTATCTGCATTAGAGCCCAGAAAATTCTTGCATCAGAAGTGATGCAATGTAAATACCTATTTTTCTTAGAGCAATAAAAATATACACCTTCTAAATTAAGTGCCCTTTTAAAGTCTAGTCTGCCATTCTGTAGGTTTAGCGAACTAAAACATAACCGAAAGCAGATATGGGTTAAAGAATGCTATAAAGCCCTTCACAAAACTAAGTGTAATTGTGCCTATTTCAGGCAATAAAAGCAAGAAACAAAAGTAGTAATGCCACTTGATCAAAGTCAAGCAGAATTCCAAGGTCACACCACTTTTATATATTAAGAAAAATAATAGTCTCAATCACTGCCAGTTACATAACAGAAGTCTTTGCTCAGAGGAAAAACATTTTCAAGCTTTAAGATGTCTTCAGAAAAGCGATGCTACATCAGAAAGAGCCATGTTTAAAAAAAAGATAAAAAACATCTGAAGAAACCTTAATAATAAAAAATAAAATAAATTTTAAAATTGCTGTTAAATGTTAGAAATGTTAATTAGCACCTGCTGGTTACATTTTGCCAAATAAGTCACTTCCTACACAGTAACTCCAAAATAAATTTAAAGTTAGAAGGATATATCCAGTTACTTGTTACATGACCACTAACATCAGCCTACAAGCTGAAGTTGGGGAGAAGGAAGATGAGGGAGACAGCCCTCTTCAAAACTCCTGGCAATAGGCCCAAAGAATATATGCTGTGCTAGCTAGTACTAGCCAAAGCATGTAGAAAGTCATGTAGAAAGCATATACTGTAGAATACATTGTTTTGGAGTTGCATCTAGAGTAATTCTGATGGGCTTATTTGCCTATCAGCAAGTCATGGAAGCTCTGCGTCAGCAAGAAGTACAAGTGTACTTTAAGACAGTTACAACCACTGACTTCAGTTACCCTAATTCAATCTCCCTGACTGAATTTTCAAAGCTCAAATATGAAGCTGTAATTTAATTAGCATACTTCAAGTAATCATTTCTGGACATTCTACTGTAAAGCACATAATCTACCGAAAGCAGTATTTGGCTTTTCAAGAAGAATGCATCACATCCCCATTGGATTCACACAGTGCAACACTTGACTCTGAGCAGCATAGAGCACAATGGAACATTACTGCAATATAACTTACACTGTCACGGTCTAATCTTTTGGTTTTGAGAAGGTGGTTGCAGATAAACTTGTAGAGAAACTGAAGGCAAGAAATGTCAGGTAAGTCACACAAACAATTCCATCAATTCCCAGGATGCTCATTCAGCAATTTTCACACAGGTGCTCATGAACTTAATTGTGCCAAAATGTAACATTTCTAAAGTGCACACCACAAAAATATCAGTCTTCTAAAAAGAGCTATGAATTCAAAAAGTCTGAGTACTATTAAAGTGAAAGTAGTGCAATATTTATTGTTCTTTGTTTTCATGGTGGCTAAAATACGAAGTAAATGGCAGCAAGGGAAGTCTAAGCTGGGCATTCAGAAAAATCTGAGCTGTGAATACAAATAGCCACTTGGGAATACTAACTGCAGAATTAATGGGATTTCCGTAATGAGATTTTCAGGGGGTGAGCATTAATAACAGATTAGATAACTATCTGTGAGGCAGAGTTGTCCCATTTTCAGAGGAATAAACTGATCAGATAACTTCCTGAAGAACTTCCATTCCTATTTCTAAGAAAGAAACAAAGATGCACTTACGTTCCTTCTTGATTTTCTCCGCTACAAGAAATTCATCCCGTTCAACAGTGGGAGCAAAGTTGCTTCCAATAACTCTCACTGCATACTGAAACTGCTGGGCTGCATCAGCTGAAAGAAAAAAGAAAAGCTCTCTCAGTTAAGCCGAGTGTTAAAGTTCTATTAAAATAAATAAATAAATAAATAAATACAATTAGACATGAGACTGCATTGCTATGGCTGAATCTGGCATAAACGTACCTGGCTTAGGTCAGGTAATGTACTATAATCCTTAGACACACTTCTAACCAGAGGGCAGTAAGGTCCAGTTTACCCATGAGCATGTTATCAATGCTATACTTCAAACACACTCACCTGCATACACTCCGCAAAATAACTGCAGTTAAATTTGTGAATAAGCCTTTGCTATTCTGTGCTGACAGAAGAGGCACTTGGGCCTACCCACTTATTAGACAGCATTAGCACACTTCAGCTGGCTCTGCCCTTCTCCACAGGCTGAAATGGTGGGTGGACTGCCCGGTGGGTGAGGAATTGGTTGGATGGTCACATCCAGAGGGTAGTGGTCAATAGTTCAGTGTCCAGATGGAGATTGGGGACAAGTGGCGTCCCACAGGGGTCCATATTGGGACCGGTACTGTTTAATGTCTTCATCAATGACACAGACAGTGGGATCGAGTGCACCCTCAGCAAGTTTGCAGATGACACCAAGCTGAGTGGTGCAGTCGACACGCCAGAGGGACGGGATGCCATCCAGAGGGACCTGGACAAGTTCGAGAAGTGGGCCCGTGTGAACCTCATGAGGTTTAACAAGGCCAAGTGCAAGGTCCTGCACCTGGGTTGGGGCAACCCCTGGTATCAATACAGGCTGGGG
>NW_008825016.1:5297634-5306351 GCF_000699105.1 Pygoscelis adeliae | reverse complement strand
GTCCAGAAGAGGGCCACGAAAATGATCGGGGGGTGGAACACCTCTCCTATGAGGACAGGCTGAGAGAGTTGGGGTTGTTCAGCCTGGAGAAGAGAAGGCTTCGGGGAGACCTTATTGCAGCCCATCAGTACTTAACGGGGGGCTTATAAAAAAGATGGCGGCAAACTTTTTAGCAGGGCCTGTTGCGACAGGACAAGGGGGAATGGCTTTAAACTAAAGGGGGGTAGATTTAGACGAGATATAAGGAAGAAATTTTTTATGCTGAGGGTGGTGAAGCACTGGCACAGGTTGCCCAGAGAGGTGGTGGATGCCCCATCCCTGGAAACATTCCAGGTCAGGTTGGACGGGGCTCTGAGCAACCTGATCTAGTTGAAGATGTCCCTGCCCACGGCAGGGGGGTTGGACTAGATGACCTTTAGAGGTCCCTTCCAACCCAAACTATTCTCTGATTCTATGAATATTGGACTACAAAAGGAGCAAGCGTATCGTCCTACTTTCAGGGAAGAAAATGTCAATATCCATACTACAGTAAGGTCACAAATCTGAATGACTTAAATGCCTCACAGAAAGAATAGTTCTACTGTTAGACTAAGCAACCTCTCATTTGTAACTTGAAAATACACATATAAAATAACTTAATAGTTCAGCTATTGATAGCTTAAACTGAACTGATGAACCAGGTGGGAAGAGTAAGTATGAGGAAGTGTTTCTGAGTAATTCTTAAGTATAATGCATGTCATTACAGAACAACAAGACTTCCAAAAGTATTCTGCAAGGCCAATTAGAGTCAAATATCAGCCCTAAGTTATCCCAAACAACAGTAAGAATTTTGTCATTCATTAATTCCTCAACTGTTAGGCAGCAGGTAGGCAAGAGCTAGGTTTTTCTAGTCATTCTTACATATTTTTGGCATGTTGCTATAGTGACTTAACATGGGCTACAAGTTAAAAATAAAATTGCTACAACAGTTCCAGGTCAAACATCTTGGATAAACTAAAGTCAGGAGAAGGATCAAGGGTTGATACCAAAGTACTTTATCAGTTATGACATGTATCTAGACTAAATAATGAACTCCCTCACTGATTATCCACTAAAAAGCAGGAGAGAATGGATCACCAGTAAACTAGTTCAATACAAGTTATAGAAAAATATAAAAAGAAAGCAGCAATTTAAGAAAAAAAAAAAACCATAAATAGACATTGTCTTAAAAAACAGAACAACAAACACACAAACACACACCCCCAACCCCAACGAAGCCACCAGAACTTCCCCCTACAGTTCCTCCCCGCTCATGAGATGCATTACCCTGGTTTTCTAAGGAAAATTGTGTTCTGAAATTAAATGAGCATAATTCATTCAGCTGCTTCTGCTAACTTTTCAGTATATGCTATGATTTATACCGTGATTATCAGTAAGCTTAATGCTTGGCAAAAAAATTAAAAATCAGAGTATTACATTTTATTTATTTACACCGAGCAACAATGCACAGTTTTTCCATGTAAGCAATGCTGTATTTACTGTGTTTATTCACTTCCTAAAAACTCTTTGGTTTCTGAACAAAATGTTTCGTATCAGTGTTTCAAAAAGATTTAAATGCTATGTTTCCTCTCTGTTGCTCCCTTTGGTTTTGGGGGTTTAGATTAAATACCAAGATCCACACAATGAGAAATCAAGTGGGTTTACTGTCTTTAGTCACCTGATGAGATAATTACAAAATCCAGCAAAGATGTGTACAAAGTCTCTAGAGACTCTCTGGAATGCCATTTCTCCAGAATTGACTCACAAAGACAGCTATACATTGCCACAAGTTCGGGTGGGGGGGTTTCGGTTGATGATGTTGGAATAGGGATTTAACTCAAAATAATAGAAGAAAATCATGGACTTCCCCATTTGTGTGTTTTCCAATCTGCCTCTGACACTAGAGCTTTTAAAAGGCTACCTATGCTTCCAGTTCTGTGGTACAGGGAATATTGATGGCAAGACTGAGAGACAAAGAAACACGTGAAAGTTTCTGGACAGAAACCTTGAAGACTTTCTATCAATCTAATAAAGAAATACAACAGATACATTATTAATAATAAGCAGCAGAGTTTTTTCCTGTAGTGGGGAAGTTTTAAGAAAGATATATAACCTCCTATAGTAACCTTCAATTTCAACACCAACCATAGCAAGACTAGTTAAAGCATAGAAACTTAGTACAGTCTTTTCCATACTGCCCTAACAAGGTATCTGAGGGAGATCTCTAGTTGAAAGACTACAATTCCACGAAAAATTCTGATTATTAAACCTGTCACACTACTAGCGATATGGAACAAAGTTATCTGCTCTTTACACATACAGAGTTGCACTGGCAATTCAACAGCATCGCAGCAAGACTGTTTTTATATTATATTTTATTCAGATTTTCATGTTTTATTCATATCAAGTCCTGCTTCTCTTTTACAAACAAAACTCCCTGCTGTGGGAGTTCTTCAGCAGATTATTTCTTATAAGTCTGTAAAATAACTTCAGTACCTAAGGTGATTAAACATAACTTAATACAGGTATCTGTCAGTAAAATAAAGATTCACACAGTTTATAACTAATAGACACATTTAATTGCTTCCCTCCCCAAAGAACAGCCATTATGACAGCAGCCAGGCTTAAAATACTCAGCTATGTACCTATGTATGTGTACATCCTTCTTCATCAAAAAGTGATTACAGCATGAATCTATTATGCAACAGGACACTCAACATATCTAATGCATGAAATTGATGCAGCTGTTTGTGGGGTAAGGGGAGAAAACAACACTGATCATGACTTGTTTTCCAGAGTCTGATCAGAGTAGTGAATGCAGATAGAGACTGCCACTCCCGCTCAGATTATATCCTTTAAGTAATACACACATACATACACAATTAATGACACTGGTAAGCAGCCATACAGCTGAACGAAGAAATAGCACTTGCGAATCACAAAAAAAAAAAAAAATTAAAAGTCTCTCCTTTGAGCACAGCAATCTATCAATAATTCAAAGATCTATACTCCACCCAGCCATTCAAACTTTCCTACAAACAATGCAGTATTAAAACTGAACTACTTCAAAAGGCAGATGACAGCATTTTAAAGCTGCAGAAAATACAAGTGTAGCACATGCAAAAAATATAGAAGCAATGCACAGGAAGAATTTGGTTGTAAAGAAAGCGAGGAGAAATAGGACAAAAGATAAAGTTTAAAGGAAAAGTTTAAGAGACAGAGACAATTGGCCAATATACTTCCAAGAAGTCAGTATTTCAGAGGAAATGCTGACATTCAGCAAGTCTTTTGCTAAAAAGATGCTTCTAACATTACCTATAATTTTAGGAAGTGAACTGAAATTCACTTTACAGTCCTATACATTTCTTTCAACACATCAGCTATGGGTCTATTGACGTTTCCGGAGGGGAAAAAAAAAGGAAAAAGTCCTGAAAACCTAAGTACCAACTGAAACTGTGTTTCCAAACATTAATGTATCGTGATTATGAGATACCTTGTTTCCTGGAAAGAAGACATTTGGTTATTTCAATTTGTCTGTAAGCAGAATTTCTAAACTATAGGACAATTCTAAAGAAAGCTTATCTAAACCAAACAGTAATCACTTTCTTCCCTGAAAGACTGCCGAGATTAGCAAACTCTCTCCACTATCTCTTCTTCCAGTCAGCTGTCTGTCATCCCAAGACAACAGTTTTGCTTAAATGCAGATGCAAAATTATTATAAAACAATTACACTCTAAACTGTGTTCAATGTTCTATGTGTGGCACCGACCAGCTAACAACTACTGCTGCAAACTACTCAGATACAGATGCTGCCAACACATGCTGAAGAAAAAAACCCAAAACTGCTTTCCTGTAAAGTGTTTAGCAAACACTTAATGTGCTACTGTTGCAAAACTAAGCCTGCAAGAAAAGCTGTAAAACTTGAGAACCTTCTCACATATAGCGTGAGCAGATACTGAGTTTGTCAGTACAGTAATGCTGCTGTATCTTCTCTGTTTTAACTATACAAAAAGTTCTACATCGGTATGAATTATTAGTGGGAGAAAAAAAGCAATTGCATTAATATGATGTCATATACTGATAAACTAAAGTACTAGTCTAGAATGCCATTAGTGTTACTACTCTCTTTTTAGGAGAATCTACACACATTGTAAGCAAAGCTGCTTGTTCCTCTAGAAAACATTGTGTTTGAGAAGTCTAATTTTAGGACCAGCCCAGTTATGAAGTATTTCCAAAAAAATTTAATTTTGCATCAGTCTTCTGCTCTAGTCAACTATCTTAGACTTCTCTGTTCTAAATTCATTACTTCCAGAAGGAAAAATAACAGTGAAAATAAATTATAAAGTGTAACCATAAAAATATTCTGTTCCTGCAAGTTTTTATTTCAAGCATTTTAAGTTTATTCTTAATTAACCATCTTTCCAGTCTCTACACTCCTCTCCTACAAAGGAGAAAACGAACAAACCCACAAAATAAAATCCAAACCACAGACGCTCCCATGCCTTTCCTTACTTAGGAGTTGCCCACAAACTTTGAAGCGCTGCAAAGGAAATGTAACTATTCTTTAATTCTGTTAATATTGCTGGCTTTTGTTGTATTGTCAGTAAACAGATTCATTTTAGGAATGTCTCACTGGACTATCAGCAACTCGGTCGAACAGTCTTCTCAGAACTTTCCCCTCACTGTGAATTTTTGCCTGACTTGTCAACTTACACTTGCTTCTGTTATTAGCATAGGTAAAAAAAACCTGATACCACCTTTTGAATGAACACTATGCCTTCCCCCCACCATGAAAATTTAAGATCTATTCCAATAGTTCAGAGCTTAAAAAAAAAAAAAAAACAACTTAAAAAAACCATGAAAAAACCCCGAAAACACACACACCAATAACAAAACCCCCACCAAGATTAGAGAGATTAAATTAAGGCCATATTACGGCCTTGAGGTAGCAAACTGCTCTCTGAAGACTGAAATACTACTTTCTAGAGCATGCGCACCTCCAGAGGCACTTTGTCACACAAAAATCTTTTTAGGATTCAAAAACAAATAGATGTAGCTTGAATATTTACAGCAATACCATTTGATTCCATTGGAGGCACTAAGAGTTCTTATAACTGACAAGCTTGTATATCAGTCTACGCAGTCTCCAAGATTACCAAGAGGTTTGTGAAAGACAGCTAAGAACAAGAAGGTTTTTGTCAGAAGGATTAAATTCACTGTCCGAAGACAGGCATGCAACCCTGTGTAACTGCTGGAGTCCACAAATAAGGGGGGGAAAAAAAAATCATAGAAATTACTGCATAGGCAGGCAAGCTCTCTGCAAGATCAGGTATCAGTGTAAATGTGAGGTGGATAGCCTGGATAAACACAGAAAGATAGATAATGCAGAACCAATACAGTAGTTATTAGACGCTGTGAGGACACGAGGAAGAAAGAGGTCAGTGATGGCTCTAACTGCAGAGTGCAGAGATCCCCAACTAACCGCAGTGAGTGACTGTAAACACATCGCACCATGGGAAGCTATCTTTAAGCCCTTAGTTGAGAACTGGCTAAAGCACAGGAACAGAGAGCTTTCAAACCTTAGTTCTACCAAAAAAGCAAGCGGAGGTAGATTTTTTTTTTTTTATTATTTTAAATAGAGTTCTTCCACATAACTCAGCAGACCTTGTAATGAATTTCTCAGCAGCAGAGCTGTTTGCAAAAAAACAGTAACTAGGCCTATGCAGCTGCTGATTTTGGAAACTAAGCAAGCCATCTACTCAGTGGATGGTCTCAAAAAAGTGGGAAGAGAGAGAGGGTAGCTCCACCACTGGGAGCCTCCGCAGTCACATTCCATCATAGCACAAATTCACTTCAACATAAATCTTTAACAAGTGCGGAAGGTGGAGGCCTTCTAAGGCCATCACAGGCAGAAGCAAAAGAATCCCCAGCAGACAACAGGCTCCATCAGGTTTAGGGAGGACTTCAGGTATGGGATCGCAGAATGTAAACACGGATGCAGAGTAAGACCACTCACCCCACATTAGCTCTAAGTGCACTATTATGATACAGACATTACATAAACAGAATCCTTCAGCTCCTTCTTAAGCCATAGCTTCCTCAGAAACATAGCAAAACACAAGTGCTGAGAAGGAACATAGCCAAGCAGATCAAACCTTCTGAAGTACAAACTCAGGGAATGTGCAGGCAGGAAGAACCATTAGATCATCGAATCTCAACTCCTTTCTATTATTTACTCATCACATTTCACCTAATTACTTCAGTACCTTGTATTTTACTAGAGCACTTATTCCAGGAAGGTATCAAAAGCTAGGATTTCAAGACATTCACAGCAGAATAACTATACAAATGGTTAAAGATGGCTGTTTGTACCTAGCTTCAGCTTCTTGTTACTAATTTTTACGAGAAAGTTCTCTAATGAATTTTAAAAATCTCTTTAAGGATCTAACTTTTTTTTTCCCCTAAACCCTGTGGAAATAATTGAACATTATAAATCACTTATCAAAGACTAAACTGATAATACTTGTAAAGTCTTCTTCAAAAAAGAGAGCATGTATATACAAAGCAGCCTAACTGCATCAGTACATGAGAGGAGAAGCTGCATGTAGACCACTAACCACACACAAATACCGTACTTCAAACTTACCCTGTGCTGAAAGGAAACTGGAGTTACAAGTCTGAAAACCAGTGACTTGCTAAATAACTTGTCCGATGGTTTCCCTATCACCCAGGGATACGTGCATCACACCTCAACACAAAGGACGCCATACACACCTTCCACGACTGGGATTTCTTCCACAAAGACTTTTTGATTTATCAGTCTCTGTGACCTTTATATCAATAGCTGAGTTGAAGACAAACTAACACACATACTACAGTTGACTGTTTCAAGAGAAGTCTTATGATAGAAGGGTGAGTCTTCAGTGCTAGAGTTCCTCATAACACAAAAATAAAGCACAGGGTAAGGATGGGCTTCCTATCTGTCACATGGATAAAAATATGGGTGATAATAAGTGCGGCAGACAACCCATACCATTTTTTTTTTTTAAAGCAGTTACTTTAAAGAACTCCTCAGATAACCCACAAGTGAACAGACACAGCGGACTACAGGTTGCATGCAGCAGCTTACTATGATTTTGGGCAAAATTTCACCTTTCGTTAGTCACACACATGCAAGAGAGATTTTAGTTACATCAGTAGAATCCCAGTGTACAGGAATAGGTTGAACACTTATTTTAAAAAAATAACAAAAATCAGAGTTCTCTTCCATGTTTTTTTAAACGTACTGCTTGCAAATAAACTTATTACTCCAGTCAGAAGAGAGGAATGTATAGAAATTATGATTTCAAAAAGAAGACTAGATCCAAAGTCAGTAGAAGTGAGCCACCTCTACTCAATACTTACACCGTGATTGATAAACACAGAGTTTTCTGTTTCTATTCTAACACTCTGTTTAAGTTTTATAAGTATCACAGACCTAGATAAGATACTCAATACCAAGAAACAAGCTTAGATTAAGTTTAGATCACAGCTCCTTTCAAATCTACAAAAAAGAGTCATGAAGAAAACAGAGGCCTCCACTACTTCAGTGAAAAGTCTGAAGTGGTCTTAGATAAGAACATGTACCAATTATGTTAGAAAAAGAATTCCAAATGTTAAAAGTGAGAAACAACTTTAAAAGCAGAGCTATAATAGCACCTTAGAATTGTAGGCTGATGTGAGTTGGGGTTGTTCAGCCTAGAGAAGAGAAGGCTCTGGGGAGACCTTAGTGTGGCCTTTCAATACGTGAAGGGGGCTTATAAGAAAGATGGAGAGAGACTTCTTCCCAGGGCCTGCAGTGACAGGACAAGGGGCAACTGTTTTAAACAGAGGGAGGGTAGATTTACGTTGGACATAAGGAAGAATTTTTTTACGATGAGGTTGGTGAGACACTGGAACAGGTTGCCTAAACCAGTTGCTAAAAGAAACGTGTAGTTATATAAAAACACAGTAGGTATTAAGCCATTTAGAAGCACTGGTTTGGGAGAGGTTGGAGAAGAGTAGAAACTTGCCGCATCCTGATAAAATCTCACATCAGAAATTCTTGTCACAGAACTATTACAGATTGACAATTCTGGAAATGGGAAATTTATGGCTTTGCAGAAGACTTACTTAAACATGCAGTAGAGAGGGAAAGGATTTTGGAAAAACAAAAACAAAAAAACCCACCGCAATCAACAGCTTTAAGCATGTTTCTGTGAAGAGGTCCCTACTCAACTTTTCAGTGAAAACAAGGAGATTCCAACTTCTTCCCAACTCTTCTCAAGTTTCTCAGATGAATCACAGAACACTTTGGGTTGGAAGGGACCTTCAAACATCATCTCATCCAACCCCCTGCTATGGGCAGGGACATCTTTCACTAGATCAGGTTGCTCAAAGCCCCATCTAACCTCACCTCGAACACTTCCAACGATGGGGCATCCACAACTTCTCTGGGCAACCTGTTCCTGTGTCTCACCACCCTCACTGTAAAAAAATTCTTCCTTATATCTAGTCTAAATCTACCCTCCTTCTGTTTAAAACAGTTGCCCCTTGTCCTGTCACTGCAGGCCCTGGGAAGAAGTCTCTCTCCATCTTTCTTATAAGCCCCCTTCACGTATTGAAAGGCCACAATAAGGTCTCCCCAGAGCCTTCTCTTCTCTAGGCTGAACAACCCCAAC
>NW_008825016.1:5296061-5297149 GCF_000699105.1 Pygoscelis adeliae | reverse complement strand
CCACTCTTCAAGCCTGTCAAGGTCCCTCTGGATGGCGTCCCTTCCCTCAAGTGTATCAGCTGCATCGCTCAGCTTGGTGTCATCCGCAAACTTGCTGAGGGTGCACTCAATCCCACTGTCTATGTCATTAACAAAGATATTGACCACCATCAGTCCCAATACAGACCCCTGAGGGACACCACTTGTTACCGATCTCCACTTCGATATTGAAACGTTGACTGCAACTCTTTGGATGTAGCCATCCAGCCAGTTCCTTATCCATCAAATGGTCCATCCATCAAATCCATACCTTCCCAATTTAGAGACAACAATGTTGTGTGGGACCGTGAGGTCCTGTCTCCAATAGGTGGAAACAGAAAGTTTGATAGAGAGACACAAGTACATTTGCACCTTGTCACTCATTTTTTAGACTTCTAAGATAGCAGTAATTCACTTATAGGCCATATTTCAGTCAGTTTGAACCCAATTCTTTACAACAGGTCAATACTCAAAATTATTAGTTACTGTCACAGAAAAACCTAAAGGTAACCAGGAGAGACGTGTCAGAAGAGAGTGACATGGAGGGAGAAAAGAATACACAAAAGACTTCACAGCTACTACCAATAAGGAAGAAAGCCACCTCTCATACAAGAAAATAGATACAACAAAAGCTATGGCATGAATGTCTGGTGAGCAATGCTTATAAACAGAGCAACTCAAAAAGGAGACTTAGCAGATGCACGTCTTCCTTTCCACCCTCCAACTGCTTACTAAAAAGAGTCTTTGCCTTGATTGCAACAGATAGAAACTTATGCAAACAGGCGAGAGGTTCACTCCCTCGCTGGAGGATCACAGCAGCATGAAGATGTAGAGGACCCATAGAGGACCTAGCGGATGTCAATGGCTCAACTTGAGCAGACACCGGAGGAAGGCAGAGATTCCTGAACGTGTACATGAGCCACCTTTTGCTCCAAACACCCCGGGAGCGGTGTCCCCCTCCCCACAAGAGAAGAGGGCCGTCGGGAGCCAGCGAAGCGCTCTGGGGGGGGAGGAGGAGGACACGAAGGCGCCGCAAGCCCCCCTCCCGCCACCGGGCTCCCCAGCCGCCC
>NW_008825016.1:5294564-5294843 GCF_000699105.1 Pygoscelis adeliae | reverse complement strand
TCCGGCCGGCCGGGCAGAGCGGGGTGCTGGGGGCTCTCGGTGACCCGCTCCTCGGGCTTGTCACCCCCTAACACAGACACTGACTTTCCAAGACGTCTGTCTTCCATTTCTTTTACTCAGTAAATTCATGCTGGGTCCGGCCCAAAATACATAATTCGGGAATAATTATTCTCCCTGTGCTGCTGGAGCTCTCTCTCTAACCCACCTCTGCTCTGTCCCGCGAGAGGTGCTTTGAAACGCTGCAGCAGCCAGGTGGGCTTGGTGCACCGCTGGCTGTAA
>NW_008825016.1:5290582-5294553 GCF_000699105.1 Pygoscelis adeliae | reverse complement strand
TCCTGCTGTGCAACACACTTCTTTCTGGCAGCCCCCGTCGACTTCATTATCTCTGTGTAGCCACGATTTTGTGTTCTATGGACACATACATGCAGGCCTTTCCTTATGGGAACGTTACAGGTGTAAAAGATGGCTCATCACTAGCATTACTGGTAGAAACGAATCATGATGGCAAGCCAAGAACTGAAATTCATTGAGGACGTGTTCTTTTGTTACTTGGAGTATTGTAGTAGGCCCGTCATAGTCTTACCGCTCCCATTATAACTCTTCAAATCCTAGTGGTGCTTTCTTTAGACTCTTTCGAGAAGTAAAGTGGAACCCCAAATTAATAAAGCTATCAGAACTTTATCCCATGTGGATAATGGGGGGTTGTAGTCTGCCTCTCTAGTAGTTCTGAAGGAAAGACTTCAAAGATGATGTGACTTTCTTGGTACCGAGCAGCAGAAGAATCTTTGTTCCATTCTCCATCTGAAGCAAACGCAGTCGTTGTCCTACAAAGAGCCAGTGACACACTGCTGCTGACGGTCACTTCAGATTTAGATTCCATCATGGAAGGTGTTAATCTATCAAGCAGCAAATATGGTTGCTCACATGGGAGAAAAAAATTATGGCGATACTATCACAAAGTGGTGTTGCTTTATAGAATCCTTAAATTCCAAGGGACTGCAGTCACTCACAAATATCCTGTTACTGCTTTTAAGTGGATATTACTAATTCTTTCTAGTCATGCTGGTTGTTTTACCTATGGCAATTGTGTCACAGTTCTGAAATCAGAACACATTACGGAGCAGCACAATAAGAACATGCCATTAAAATGGGCTCGCTTGTGTGTGCCTGCAAGCAAAAGTACAATTTTTAGTAATCTAAGCTTTTCAACTTCAGCAAAACCACATCCTATGTTATGCTTCTGAAGTACTGTAATAGCTGACCATTCTGTTAGATTACTGGGAATGTATTCTTTCATTTCTAGTCTCTTTTTCCTAAGGAAATGAGGCCTATGCAGTTATTCTGTGTCTCAGTGCCTCCTCATAACCATTGGATTTCTTCACCAATTTTAAACAAATTTAGTAGAGGGATAGATTTCTTAAGGATATTAACTTAATAAAAATTTTATGGAATTCAGTGGCTGAGAATACTAAGGTCCAAGTTAATGCCCCTTGAAAAGAAAGGTAAGGAGAACTTAGTTCTCCCTATTGTGTTTGCTGTTAGCAAACCAGCTGATTGGTGTGCACACCCTGGACAGCTAGGTATATATGCCCAGCTCTGAACCAGCTACAGTACCAGCTACTTCTTGCCTGGCCTGACAGGTGGATGATGCAGGAACTGAAGGTGTAAGGGACAGAGAGCTCTGGAAATAATGTGGAAAGTAGTCAGAAAGAGGCAGGAGGGATGCAAATTGCTGGGAAAGGGAGGAAACTAAGCTTCATTAGTTCTACTGCTCACAGATCTGCTTGCTTTTTTCTTAATGAAAAGAACTAATCCTGCAATCCTGTTTAGAAATGCTAATTCTGGTAAGTCAGGTTGCTAGCATATGCAAGTTATTGTGTCTTTACCAACTCCAGTACAGCTATGATCACTTAAATCAGCTTAAGATGTCCCCCAGCATTTTTATGGACATAAAGAATCATATCTTAATTTATTTCATTTTTGAAAAGCGAGAAAGAAAAAACATAAACTATTATTTCTTACTGTATAGCTATAAGCTTAGTTCACCTTGCTGCTTGGCCTCTGAGCATTGGACAATAAAAAAAAAGTAATTGTCGTTCAGATTTTTCATAGTACAGAAAATCCATCAGTTAGCATAGTTAAATGCATGCTTTTAAAAGTATGACAGTGACTTACAAGGAATTCAGTTTATCCATAGAAGCTTAAAGAGACTTGCATTCAGAGCTGCTACATAAAGAATGTATTTCTGATAGTAAATAGCTTTATAACAGAAGAACATACAATGAGATCCAGCAGGAGATGGAAGCTGAAGCTTGCCAAAATAAGGCTAGAAAAAATTATGGTTTTAATTCAATAAGGATGTTCAGTCACTAGAAAGATATGTTTAAGGGCACGGCACTTTCTCCGTATCTCAAACATTTTAAGTCAGCCTTCTGTTACAGGCCTAGTGATCAGATACAAACTGACACAGAAGCTACTGAGTTGTGCGTATGTTGTGCACAAGATCAGATTGGAGGGCATCGTAATGCCTTTCGGTCTTAAGCTTTCTAAACCTAAGCAATAATGCTAAGAAAAAATTCCTACCCTTATGAAAAACCCAAGGGCTAATGGCTCTGGTTTTCTTAACTCCTTAATGGTTATGTCTACAGGGCACAATACCTTAGATAGCTCTAGCTGTTGGTGGGACATACCAAAATCAGTAGAGCATCATGCTGACACCTCCAGCATTTTGCTGTGCCAGATAGACATTTTTTCATGTCACATAACCAATGTCAAGAATTACAGTGGCTGGAGACAGTGGAGGACACTGTCTGTGCCTTACTTAGCATATGGCAGCCCTGGAGGAGCAGCAGCTGGGCCTCTGCTGGCTCCCGCACCATTTGGCTTCTGTACCTAAGCATATATTTTCCACACAGGCAACCCTATAATGGCCTGGAGCCCTGCTATGCCGAGCCTGCAGTATCAAAAGGTTATTAAAGGTGCCCACAGATCTAACTTTTGAAAGGCCACATGTTTTCGGATGAGGTGCTGTGACTTGATTTCAGATAGATGTTTTCCCTGTGCACAAGTAGGGCTCAGATGAAGAGGGAGTTTGATCCAAACAGTTTAACCCTCCTGAGTGTGTTAGTTCTGCATTGCAGCCTACTTCTTGTAACTTTCACAATATTACTACCACCTCTCTCTTTTCAAAACTGTTGAAAGAAGCTGTTCTTCTGTTGATTGAGGAGCCTGAAGTGTGTTCCACAATGCCATATACCTACAGAAAGTCCATTGAATTGACATGTATATCAAAAAAGAAACCTGTATTTTGAAATACTTCAGAGATGCCAGAAACTATGATTTAAGCTATGTAAGGGCAAAATTAAGGACATTTTCTTTATTTATTTTGGGTTTTTTTTTCAGTATTTGCAGTAAAATAAAAATTTTAGATGAATAATACTATAGCTATCCCATAAACTGGAAGTAGCACTAATGTTTTGCTTCTCCGAACAGTTGTCTTTCTTCTGGTGGTGCCTCCACTATCTGATAAGTTTCATTTTTATCAGTTCAGTACTTCTTAGCCATAAACAGAATTCCTTTCCAATGTGAAGATATACAGACACGCACACGTTGAAGCCCACTCAATATTAAATGTTATTGATTACACAGGGGTGGACAGCATTATATATCTTTCCAATGAATAGTATAACTGCAGCCAGCAAACAGGCATTCCAACGAGCTCCGTAAAACTACCTGACATCTTCTAAGTTCCTGTGCTGCCCGTAGTATCACAGTCATGTTACATGTATGGAGCTGCAGTAAAGAAATCACATCAAATCATCTTCTGTCAGAGCGTGATTTGGTGAAAATGTTTTGCAAGAACACTTATATTCTGTCACCCCCCCCCAAAACGCTGTCAAAATGGTTTTGAAAGTTAAAACCACTTTGTGACAACTATTTCATTTTAAAAAGTAGAGCAATAATTTTGGAAGAGAGCATGGAGCATGAAGCTCTGTAATAAAACTTAGTTAATATTTCCAAATATATGTTTCATTGTGTATACAACATCAGCTTTTCAACAGGAGTTTTGACCATATCTGGCTTCAGTATTTTAGAGCAAAGGCTTTTGATCTTTCTCAGCCCTAGACAAAGGAGGGGGAGGAAACTATCAAAATGAGACACTGAATACAAAAATGGTGTGTAGCAGTCCAATCAAAAAAGACGCACTAATGTATTTGTAAGGAGATTATTTCTATAAATCTGATAATATCACTAGGCAAAAGTAACTCATTAAATATAGCATAAGTCAATAACAAAGTTCTACA
>NW_008825016.1:5279078-5290556 GCF_000699105.1 Pygoscelis adeliae | reverse complement strand
GAATGACAAGGTAATTTTTAGCCAATTTCATTATAAAGCAATAAGGTCAGAGGGGTTTTTTGTTTTGTTTTGTTTTTTTTAATTAACCTTACTTTGTTTTGTACTTAATTTCCCCAGGTGCATATTTCTCATGCCAGTAGCAACTCTCACATCCGTGTGCACTGAAAGCATCAAGGTCAAGGTTTGGGTTTTTACTTACGTCACAGGGGCGAAGAGGCAACAACCAGTTGGCAAAGGGGGAACCAATTCTTCCCGTGCTCTTGTTTTACATGTCGAAAATATAAACTGATAAGCAAATGTCTTCTTTTGATTGTATTTGAACTAGCTGTATTTAGGCAGTTTTCTGATGGTGTACTCTTTAAAAGGGGTCAGTCTGAAGATTTCACTCTGTAATGCTTTTTAAAGTGTTTATTGATTTTTCTGCTCTCAGTATTTGGAGAGTTTGTCTGATACTCATTTTTTTATTTCCAATGAACTAGTCAAGAAAATGATGAAACTAGCTATATCTCTATGTCCTGGTTTCGGCAGGGATAGAGTTAATTTCCTTCCTAGTAGCTGGTACAGGGCTGTGTTTTGGATTTAGGATGGGAACAAAATTGATAAGGCACCGATGTTTTAGTTGTTGCTAGGTAATGCTTACACTAGCCAAGGACTTTTTGGTTTCCCATGCTCTACCGACTGAGAAGGCTGCACGTGCACAAGAAGCTGGGAGAGGGCACAGCCAAACTGGCCCAAGGGACATTCCATACCATGTGACGTCATGCTCAGTACATAAACTGGGGGAAGCTGGCCAGGGGGGCCGCTGCTCGGGGACTGGCTGGGCATCGGTCGGCGGGTGGTGAGCAATTGTACTGTGCATCACTTGCTTTGTGTATTATTATTATTATTATTATATTATTATCATTTTATTTCAATTATTAAACTGTTTTTATCTCAACCCACGAGTTTTTCTCACTTGTGCTTTTCCAATTCTCTCCCCCATCCCACCAGGTGGGGGGAAGCGAGCGAGCGGCTGCGTGGTGCTTAGTTGCCGACTGAGGTTAAACCACGACACTCTAGCTGTGTTAAATGTATAGGGTAAACAATTTTAAAAATAGAGGAAAACATTTTCATTTTCTTTCCTGCAGGTTTATTTTGAGTATAGCAATTAGTCACTTTGTAACAGTATGTACCATACTTTCAGACAAAAATGACTGTCAAGGTAACAACATGCCTGCAGAACACATCTTGAGCTTCATCTTCCTACAAATATCGGAAGAAAAATTGCTGTTCACTTTAGTGAACCATCACATTCATTAAGCTGATCATCCATCTCCTGAAGTCCACTTCATACCAGCCTGAGATTTTTTCCATTTCCGTTCTTGAAGATTACTGGCTTCATTCACAGTATTAGGAGTCTGTGTATATTACTATGTATTTGTAAGGAAAGTCATAAACCAACTTCAGTCCATAACCTTCTTAAGAGAATAAGAACAATTCCTAGTGTTCCTGCCTGCCACATTCTAGCCTGATGATTAATATCCCGTGTATCAACCTTAGCGAATACGGTATTTTTCTCTGCTTCCTGCATTAAACTATTGAATCATTTTGCTATGCCTGGTTAAAAAGCTACCATATTCTATTAAGTTAAGAGGTACAATAAATTGGTCTAACAAAGTGACTTTTAAGGCCTGAATTTACAAAGGGATGTAGGAATATGTGTCCCCATGGCTGTTAAAACATCGGTGGGTTTTAGGCTTGTAAATGTCTTTGTGAACCCAAGCCTACATGACGTGCTCCCAGATGCTCAGATTAGAGGATGCTATAGAATTTCAAAGTACAGCTTATTATCACCACTGTTGAACTGGTAGCAACAGAGGGGCTATAGACAAAAAGAGCAGCACTGGAGAGACAAAGATTTGCTGATTCTTAGGTGTGTGATTTAGCGGGGGAACCACGTTTGGTTCCTAACTGCGGGAACGTTTCCTTGTCCTGTGGCAGGGTAGTTTTTCTGCAGGTAGATTCTTTCGTGTTACACTGTTCAAAGATTTCTTAAATATAATAGCTGGTGGATTAGAAACTAATCTCAATGCTTCCTCCCTCCTGAAAATCTGAGGCAGCTAAAAGCATATTCTAGGAGAGTCAGGCTCCCAGAGACAGACATAAATACAGGAGAGAGACAATCAGATAGTAACTGGAGCCTTTGAGAATGAGGTTTGTTAACTCTCTTTCTTTGGTTTCCTCTGTGTAATTAGATCAGCTCTTAACTGAGAGCCTATGTAGGCATATCCCGTGTTTCCATTTATAATAACAGTCAGATAACACCTTCCACCCCAAGATGTCCAGCCCTGCACAAACATTTGTAGTATTCTCTGAGGCAGAAAAGGGTTAGAATCCCCATTTTACACAGAATAAAATATGGAAATGTGGACAGGCACAGATGAAGCATTTTGCCCAAGGTTACAAAGCAAATATCTGCCCAGCCCGGGAATATAACCCAGATCTTCTCTTTTTCTTATACTCTAACCACAGAAGCATCTTTCCTTCCTACTTAGAATGCTTTCAGTGTTTTTAAATGCTGCAATTATCCTTTGACTGCTTTCTATTTAAAGACGGGGATATGTACTCAGCACATCTCTAGAAGGCACACCAGCAGCATACATTTGTTATGAACAGATTGTTCAGGTTTCCTAAACCTGCAGAAAGAAGTCATTATTATCCTTGTAATGCCACAAGCATTTTAAAAGTCAGAAAACCCTCTTCTCCTCAGTATAAGAAAAAATAGTGAACACTATATTCCAAATAATTTAGAAAGAACGGTTTTTCTCATGAAGGTTGGAATTCACTGGATTATGATTACAGTTATCATTATTGCTTTATGAGGGAGAGAGTATAACAACAGTGGCATAATCTTTGTGTAAAAGTCTTCTAATAATCTTGTTCGGGAATATCTTTTCTCCAAAATGAGTTGCTGTTAATTTGAAGAAATGAGATTTGCCTTCAGTTGTTTCTGATTTCTTACAGAACTGAATAGCAAGGATTATTGTCCTGCCTCATAGAGACAGCGTGAGACAACTAAATATGTGATCAAATAATCAAACAAAGCAGAGTCCAGTCCAGGATACTGTGCAGGTTCATTTCATTCCATTCCCAGTTGCTTCCTCTGCTGGACAGAAACATGACAGAAACCAGACAGAACTGTTTATCAAGCAGTTAAGATGGAAAACATTACACTGAGTAATTCCAACACAGTCTACTGTACTGAATGGAGAAAGAATTTCAACAACAAACCTTACGTGAGCTAATGCTTGAAAAATCAGTGTTAGCTGAAAATCAGAAATTTTCCTGAATTGTCTAAAGCAACGTGAGGCATCTGCATTCAGTTACGGGCACCTTAGGATTCCAGGTGCCTAGTTGTGTTTGCCTAAGAGAAAGGTAGTCATGTTTATCGTGGGAGGACTTGACAGTATCTGAAGCTGTTGGGAAAAAAGGAAGTCTGTAGCTGTGTAATTACAGACTACCCTGCGTATGCGAGGCAGGAGTACGGTCACTCATTCAACCTTGGCTCAGCGTTCTCAATTTCCATTTGCTGTTACTATGTAAGGCCCTATGTTATAGGGAGCTATAGCAATTCTTTAACAAAGACAACACAACACCACCACTGCATTTATCTAACCCGTACCTGTTACCTGTCTTGCACTGGTGTTGACTCTTTAAAAGGTTAGGTAAGTATGAGAAAATACGTGTTTCCTCAGGATGTACCACAGCATTACAGCCTTACCTGTGCTTATCCATTGACATTTGCTGCAGCACCTCTCGGAGCTTACTGCCAGCGGACCAGGTGGTGCTGGTTACTTGGGAGTGCAGCGTCGCTCACAGCTGGGCCCCGCACGTTGCCTACTCCTACATGGAAAGCAGGGCATAGGGAGGAGGCTACTGGGTGCCCAAGGCTTGTTCCAGCATGAAGTTGGGAACTTGGAGGCTTATGCTTGTGAGAAGTGTCTCTGGGTCTTATATGTCAATGCAGCTGTAATTCCAGATGACAGACTCCACGTGTCTTCATGCAGAGACTTACGGAAAGAAGTTCTGAGGGGGCTGTTTGAAAAAATTAATGTAATAAGTTATGTTAATAAGTACTGGCTCAGCTAATACATTGTGCGCATCTGCTAATGAGAAATTTTCTCTCATTTTAATCACCTATTACATTTTAAGGATAAATTAATCATTGTTTGGAAATGAGGAAAGTTGTCCAGAGAAAGCTAACATTTTTAAAACTAAAACTCTCAGCTGGAAATGATGGAAAGAGCAAATAACCAGCAAACTCTGGATTTGTGATGTCTAAAACCAAGTTGTCTTCTATAATGTAATGTAATAAAAACGTGAAGCCATTTGGCTGCACGATAAGAACAAGTTATAGGCTGTTGGGAGCGATCTCTCCTGGTGAGCTCTCCAGATTATATTTCTATCCAGGCTGGCTTCAGAAGATGCCACTGAACAACGGCAACCTGAGAACGCAAGAGTACCAGAGCTGAGAGGGAAATGGAACGAGTAAAATACAAACACGGAGACACGACATTTGGTAAAACAAGCACCAGGATCTGGCTCTAATATCCTCCTGCTGTAGAAAACAGAACAACGCTAAAACAGATCAGAGCTCACGTCTGATCGCACAGAGGCCTTTTCTCTGTCTGACATGGCAACTTACCGGTAAGCTGTGTTACAAACCTGCTGCTGCTTATCAGCATGGAACAGTGACGCTGGTAATGTTAATATTAGCATTGCTATAAGGAGCATGGCATAAGAACGTAAAAGCATGTTAATTTGGAATATCCAGCTGAAGTTATCTGGCCGGCAGAGAGGAGGAGAGCTTCAGTTAGCAGGACCGTGTGCTTTTGCCCCAAACACTGGACATCGCTAGGTCTGTGTCTGCAATAACAGAGGGAAATGATGCTTGCATCCATGCAAAAGGTAAGGCAAGGCCGATCTTTCAGGCCTCCGAAAGATCTACACGCAAAAGGTCAGAGGGCCTTGTAAAATAAGTCGTTGGAAACTCATTCCCATTCAAGGAACCGACGCCAGGTGGCACTACAGAAGGCGATGAAAATTCAGCAAGGTCTTAAAAAACAAACCGTGCTCACTCAGGCAACCTGCGCCACCGGGATCCTCTGCCCAATGTAGGGGCACTGCCTCAGTGGAACTGCCCTGCCGCGGGCCGTCATCAGCTACGTTATCATTTATCTCAAGTAGCTGTTGCAGATCAGCAGAGATGAAAAGAAGAGCACATGCCGTCTAGTTAATAAAGGGCCTGTATGATTTTTTTTTTTTTTTTAAATGCACTCGGAAGAAGAGGGCTGCTCAGTTTTGCTTTGCTGTTACAGGATGTATTAACTGTTCACCACATATTCCTGGTTTCTGCCCACTGTCTGAGACTGCTGCTGTTTGTGCATACTCTGGAGACAGTTCAGACTTGTCCAGGCACCAAACTAACCTCCCTACGCACACCCCAGGGCATGGGCTCTTCCCAAAGCTTTTCTCCTTCTGCTCAGGCAAACACCCCAGCAGCATCTTAGCTCTGCAGGTTCGCACTTAATCATCTCAGCTGTTAAAAAAAAATTTTTACGTGGTGCAGCAGACGGATGCCTTCCTTTCCTTTCTACTATTGTTCATCTAAGGGAGGAATACGTGTCATCCCCTCATGACTGGCCCAGAAGCTAAGTCCCTTTCTTTTCTCCCAGCAAGTGAAGCTAGCCAGACAGAGCAGACTGAAGACCAGGAAAAGTTCTGCTTACAGTGAGACTGCCTCGACAATTGGAGAAGAGTGTATCGGAAGGGGAAAAGGTCTTCCATCTCTACAGCTGGCTCAGGGTTCTGCATTACCCTGTCTCACCAGCCAAATCACGGCTTTTAAGGCAAAAGACAGATTTTGCGCTGATCACTAAACGACACAACAACATCTGGGGACAAGGGATATATGAACGTAATAAAGCAGGTCATTATACAAAGTGTGTTACTCTCAGCGTCTCTGTAAATGAGTACATAGATCATATTGAAGTACATCTTCACAGATTCAATATAGCCATGATTTAGTTTATGTATTGTTAGTGCCCATCCACTGTATCACCCCCCAGCATGGGAGAAACAGGGAGGTGATGGTATCCCTCTTCACATGCCTTCTCTTCCAAACCTTCCCCCGCCTTCTGAGCAAAATCTCTGATTTACCAAGTATCAGACTGAATGCTTCATAAATTCACAAGAGAATAGTGAGTTTTCTTGCACCAGGAGCATGGCTCTTTGAACTGTTTTGTCTATGTGACTCTCATTCTTGGGGCACTAACCTCCCACATTTCTGAGCGTTTGACTTGACAGACTGCTGCTGGACCACACATGTGCTCTGCATGCCCTTGCGTTCTTCTTCTCCCCGAAGGCATTAAATATGGAGCAGTCCCATCTGCCATTCCATTCATTTGCCACGTATAATCCAGAATAACAGGACTCTGTAGCAGTGGGGGAGGAGAACAGGTTGTGAAAAGAGAACGAACACAAAAATAAAATTTGAAGGATTAAGATTTGTTCAGAATCTAACGAATTGTCAGTGCTGTTTCAGCAGGTATCTGAGATTTCAGCTTGTGATATCAGTGCTGGTCAGGAGAGACAACAGCATTCCGAATTTAAATATCAAGAGGAAGTTCAGTTTCAGATGCTAGTAAAGGGTTTGCAGAAGACAGATCTAACTATAGAAAATATAAAACTGTACGCCTCCTACATCTGTTTCCTTAGGTGCCTGATAAAATGACATGCTTCTTAGACTGGGTTGAGCCCCTGAGTCTATCAGCACATCATGTCCCAGCCCTTTGGGGATCTGCAGGGGAGCTGCAGAAAACCGATCTTTTGTTTTTCTCCTAGGTCGACAAATTCCCCAAGTACATGAGAGGACATGACACTGTCAGGCATGCCAAAGGAAATATGTCAAATCAAACAGGCACAATGTCACATTAGGGTGAGTAAGACGAGGTGTGCAGGACACCTGCTTTCACTGCTGTGGTGCACGAGAGCCTGAGGTTGAGACGACGACCTTCAGGACATTCTGCAAAATGCAGCTGCTTACCCAACTCTTTTCTGCAGGTGTGAGGAAGGGTCGTAAGATTTACTGCATATGTTTTGTTGAAGATGGTAGTTTTTTGGTGTGTGTAGCTCACCCACAGGATGAAATGGGTCTGTGAAAAGTCAAAATGTATCATTGCTTTCAGATGATGGGTTCCATTTTTTAATTTATAGCAATTTGTTTTCGCTAAAGGTAAAGATATAAATCAGAAGTGCATTTTATAACTTTTGGCCATTATTCAAAAAGTTATTTTTGTCTTATGTCTTTTTGTACGTATTTCTTAGAAACATGAATAAGATTGTGGAAAAGTCTTGATAATATATTGGAATAGAATTTGTAGGATCATAGTTAAATTAATGTATTTATATTTTTACTAATAATAGACATGAGTTTGAATAAAAGCAGAGAATTCAGTTGGCTGCTGTTACTTACACTAATCTGTAAGTATTCAAAAGCGGTCACAAATACCAAAAAAATCATAAAGCTTAATACAAATAAGGAAATTAATACATGATCCTAATGTGAAGATGCACTATATTTTCCCTATTTTGAAAGTGTATCATCCAGTCAAGAGGCAGAGTATGTAGCTTAGATGATTAATTGCATATACCAAAGAATGGACATCAAGATATAGAGTATAAGAATATTCATATACTAAAGCCCGTTTGTTAGGGAAAACAAGGCACTAAAACTAAAGAAAGTCTTTGATATTACATCAGGAGCTTCCAGAGCTCGTTGCAGGAAAGCACTAAGAAACAGTTAGCTTCATTAGCTCTATAATACAGAAAATTAACATTAATTTTGGATAGATATTTTTCACCATTATTCACTCAACCACATCATGCATTTTTGAAGGCACAAGCATATTTAACTGGGACATTTCACACAGAATTAAATGCACACGTCAATTAAACAGTCCTTAAAACATCTTACGTCAGTATAACTGAGATCAATTTTAGGTACAGCTGTCAGCTAAATAAAGGAATCGAAATTATTGACAGGGTTTACTTTGTAGTTCATGAAGTTCATTTTCCATTGACTTTGCTGTCATCTGTGCATCGCTGCTGCTTCTCTTTTCCAGAATAGGTCTGTTCTGTTCCAGCATCTTTAGTTTTGTAAGATGCCATCGTAGAGCCTCAGTATTCTTTCCAGTAAACAGATTCCTCCAGCTCAATAACACTTTTCTCTTGGTTTGTTTGATGAGGCCGAGGTCAGGAAACAAAAGGATTTTGTTCTCTCGATACTGGATATTGCATTGCTAGAGTTGCTTTCAGCAGTCTATCCTGTTCTCCTATTTCAAACTTAGATGAAATAAAAACACTCCCACTGTCATTCGCAGTCACTTTCTCCTCACTGGTATCCTAACAGCACTTTTCCATGGAAAATATGTTCTTCCCTGATATCAATTTCCAGAAAAAATAAATGAAATAGGAACTATCTATCTGGCCTGTACCAGAGGGGAAGCGAAGGCTGTGCAGAACTTCAGACCTCATTTGGTTTTCAGTTGCTTCCTACCTTTTGTCTAGTGACACACATTTCACAAAGGCATATAGACACCTCAGCCACCTTCAGTCCATGCAATTTTAAAGGCACTTCTAGGCTCTTTACCTCCCCTTATCATGGAAATAACAAGCTTTCAGGGAAGAAGTAGAACAGACAGATAAGGGCAGAAACTATTTAGTTATCTTACCATAATCTGCCCACATTCAATGGTATCTGAACTCGGAGCTCCAGAGTATGGGCACATGCTTCTGATAAGCCCAGACCATACCACAGACAGGCCCCAGTATGTACTTGTTATCTAACTCTCTCTGATATCTGGTTTGCCAAGTACTTTTTAAAAATTATGCGTCCGGAAGCAATTATTTTCATACCATGAGTCTTTACCAACAAACTGCCTATTAGGAGAGATAGAACCAGACTTTCACCACGGTGATGCACAAAATGAAATCTATAATAGTTTTAAACAACATTTTAACTATATTTCCTATACTTTTCTTAAATGACATAGCTTAATGCTAACTGAAGAAACAGTCAAGGGCAACACCACCAACCACAGCATTTGTACTTTGCTTTAATTTCGTAAACACTTGAGAATAAAGAACAATCACAATATAATACTTAGTTTCTCTTCACAAATACCATCTTCTTTTCCCATTACAGTTTGACAATGGATTACTGTGCTCTCTGCTGCAAGTAATCATTGATTATATCCTTCTATCAGCTAATTGCAAGCAAACACTTCCTTAAAATTCTTGCCAGGAATTCTGGCCAGAGAAGCCTCTGCAGCAATCGTGCCAGGTTTAGCTCCATGCTAACAGAATTGTGCAAGGCAGAGTATGCATTGTACGCATTGAGAAACAGCTACATGCATGTCAGCAGAGATCACAGAAACACGTGTACTTGGTCTGTATCTAGACAGCACAGGCATTATCACAGTGAGCTTCAGCAGCAACGCTCACACTTCCCACAGGCTAAGCGGTAGTCACATCTCAAACTGTTGATACGGCTGAGGACTGACAGCAAACTTCCTTTACATTCAATAAGCCTGCTATGTATCTGGACAATCTGCCATGTAGGTGTTTCTGCTGCAACATTCCGTCGTTCATGACGTGATCAGGAGAACACAAATTTAAATGAACAGTCACGATAATCCATTACCATTTTCAGAACTTTTAGCAGACAGGTTTTCCCATAGGCTTTTCATGACAAAATAGATTCATAATCTTACGTTCCCCCGCAGGCAAAGACTTTCTGGCTGAAAAACTTCCCTGGCTTCCAACTGGAGAAGCCGGCCGGAAGGAGAGGAACATTGTAGTTCCCTTTTGTAACATACTGTGTCCTTGTGTTAGTCTCAAGATCTGCAAAGTAGTTGGAGAATATGTCTGTTTAGACCATCATCAGCTTCTCCATCACAAGATTTATGGTCTTTCCCCTTAAGATCTACAGCTGAAGTAGCATTAACCTTTTACATACATTAGCATATAAAAATGATGGATAGGTTAAAAATAATTTAATTTCTCAGAGATCTAAAGGCACAACTGCAGCCTTTTGTCTCACCCGAACCTTTCTTTCGACATGCATGCTAACCCATAGCATAAATATCTCAGCATTCAACATCACTAGAAATGTACTGCTTCTCATGTGAATTTTCAGACTGCTGTGCTGAATAACGTAGGTGAAATTTTATTTTAAGATCTGAAATGATCATGTTCTGAAGAGCAGTTGTGTGCACGCATGAGAAAAAGCAAAAAAGATGACCGATAACAATACCATTGCAGATAAAAGCTCAGGAAGGAATTCTTTTGTCAGATCATCCCTGTAAAAATAGCAATACATTTTTCTGGATATGTATTATTTTGTTATTTTAATTATTTATGTATACTTGTTACGTTTCACTAATAGGGAAAGTAGGCAAGAATAAGGACAAAGAGTTAAAAGACCTTTAATTAGAGGTCACTGACAGACAAGTTTTGATGACTCAGACAAAAGATGAGCAAGTTTATTTACTGCTAGGAAGAGGTTGTCATCTGTTTTGCATAGCTGAGAGTCGTCCTTATAAAGTCCTTGGCCATTTTCCTGGGAATGTACACTGCTGCCATAAAGACTCTAGGTACATACCACGCAAGTTTATTTTAACTTTTTGTGGCATGAGGACTCTACCTCATTTTGTTTCACAGTCTACATTTAATCCTGAATCAACTCCATGGACTTCAGCATAGCTTTTCTCACTTATGCAAAGGATGGATATGAGGCATTCTTTTTGATTAAAATTCTGCTGTGACCTAGTCCTCCTGTAAGGAACACCTCGGAAAATATACATGTGTCCTGGAGTCTCCACTTCCATTCTGGCCCTACAGACCATAGAATCATAGAATCATTTAGCTTGGAAAAGGTGTTTAAGATCATCGAGTCCAACCATTAACCTAATACTGCCAAGTCCACCACTAAACCATGTCCCTAAATGCCACATCTACACGTCTTTTAAATACCTCCAGAGATGGTGACTCAACCACTTCCCGGGGCAGCCTCTTCCAATGCCTGACAACCCTTTCGGTGAAGAAATTTTTCCTGATATCCAATCTAAACCTCCCCTGGCACAACTTGAGGCCATTTCCTCTCGTCCTATCGCCAGTTACTTGGGAGAAGAGACCGACACCCACCTCGCTACAACCTCCTTTCAGGTAGTTGTAGAGAGCTATGAGGTCTCCCCTCAGCCTCCTTTTCTCCAGGCTAAACACCCCAGTTCCCTCAGCCACCCCTCATAAGACTTGTTCTCCAGACCCCTCACCAGCCTCGTTGCCCTTCTCTGGACACGCTCCAGCACCTCGACGTCCTTCTTGTAGTGAGGGGCCCAAAACTGAACACAGTATTCGAGGTGCGGCCTCACCAGTGCC
>NW_008825016.1:5255593-5278710 GCF_000699105.1 Pygoscelis adeliae | reverse complement strand
TTGGCCTCGGCCCATCGATCCAGCCTGTCCAGGTCCCTCTGTAGAGCCTTCCTACCCTCAAGCAGATTAGGGTTACCACTCCCGCCCAACTTGATGTCGTCTGCAATGTTTCTCTTCTGCATCTCCCTGACGGTACTGATTAGGGACCAGTCACAGGCAGAACAACAGCATGGTTGCTCCAAGGATAGTGAAAATGCTTGCAAAACTGATTCTGAATTATATGCATGCTTGTATTTGCTGGGAATCCTTTAGAAAACAACCTTAGAGTGGTCAGAAAGACACTCCTTCCCCCTCCAGCATTATGAAAGCAGCATCACACAATGTCAGCCAAATATAAGGCATGGTATTCCTACAAACTGCTTAGCTGATAAACTGTAGTCATGCTTTGTGTCTTGCAGAGCTAAGAAAAGACTGTGAGAAATATTACGCTTTAACAGAAAACTAAAAGTGTTTTGAGTAAATCAGAGCATTGTTGTGGATAGGCTTTAACCGTCATGATGTGGCTATGGGAGAAACAATGTTGTACAGATATTTTTTTCACCATCATGATGAAGGCTGACAGTGCTAACGGGGTAGGCTGTGAGGAGAGAAGAAAGAAGTTACAAATCCTTCAGCCCATCCCAATAAATCTGTCTCTGACAGATGATGAACAGACAATCTCTAACTGAAAGAATTAATAAAGTACACTGTAAAAATGCTTGTGTATTTACGACATGCCCTGCTTGCATCTGCAAACTGAGTAAAGTGAAATAATGTTTCAAAATGCCAACAGAAGAACCTTTCCTTAAGTCTTATTTTGAAACACATCTGAAAACAGTCAGTACCAGCTAGGATTTCTTAACTTCCAGGGGTGACAGTATCTATTATTGATGGAAAAGATGAGCTGTGGCAGAACCATCTCTTAATATGGAAACACTAATCCACATTCCATTAATTTAGAATGAGAATTGCTCATATAAAATGAAAATGTCCTGCTCCAGCTGCTACAAGTCCGAAACTAATAAGAAAGATTTTGCATTAAATTAATTCTGAATGTCTTCCCATGACTATGATGATAGGATTTTGAAAGAACATATATCTATTTTATGTATTTTGGAAGAAGACATGTTAAATCCTCTTCTGAAATATGTATTCCTTCCTGCCCTGGCCTCATGCAACCTATATGCACACTACTCTACGCCAGTTACGTTACACAGAAATACATACCTCATTCTGAAAATACACAGAACAAAGCATATCAGAACAAAGCCTATCAGTGAGAATAACTGTATTTTATGATTAAAATCAGGAAGAAAAATGTAATGTGTCTTACACATTCCTATATGATGATCTAGCAGAGTTTTTCCTATATGATGATCTAGCAGAGATTTCTGTCCTTAAATGTAAAGATATAAGTAACAACAATTCTTGAATCTGGAATATTTTAATATTGTAATGCATCAGGGTTAACTTATCTTAACACCAGTACAGTTACATTTTCTGAATTACCTTATTTAAAATCACTGTAAATGTGGTGAAACAAGGTGTCAACCCAGCACAGTTGACTTGTAAGACAAGGTGGAAATTCCCCAAAGGACCATGTTGTTCTTTTCCACTAAAGGAAAAACTCTGTCATGGGAGCCAGTACCTACAGGGGTTTCCCCAGGTTAAATATTTTATGCCCTTTTCTGAAGGAATAGCAGTACTGCAGGTAAGAACACGAGGTTCTAGCTCTCAGTTTCCACAGACTCCTGAGGAATGCCATGGAGATCCTGCACTTTTGTAAGAGCTCTAAGCCTATCTGATGCTTTTCTACGCAGAAACACAGTTCAAAACTACCAGCTATCCACTATAGATATCTGCATGACTTACATGCCTTTAAAAAGTTCCCAGTGTGGAAAAAGTATCAAAGGAAAAAAAATTACAGCATATGGTAATTTTCTGGACCATTCTCCACTGTGTTCCGGGAACCAGGTGAAACACATTCTTTTTCTCCTCTAAAACCATGCTCCCATAATAAATTTTTTTGCCAAATACAGATCAATTCAAGGAGTTAATCTGGACTCTGAAAAACGAGATTTAGTCACTTATGCAATTCCTGTCCAGTTAGTTCTTCACAGTATCTTGAGATTCAGTCCTTTATATTGGATCTAATTGCCAATAAGCCAGTAGCAAAGTATCCATATTTCAAAGAAGAAAATCCACAGATTCAATATACAGGATTATTTTATAGTCCTAATAGTTCAACAGTTCAATATCAGCAAATTGAATACACATCACTGAATTTTCTGAAGTCAAATGAAGGTGATCATAATTGTTACTATCCTAACTAACTGTTGTGCCTAAGGGTTCTAGCAAGGAGGGGGAATCCCTTTTTGGCCCTGTTGCCATAGAAAGTCAACATCTCTTGCAAAGGGCTTCTGATCTTGCAAAGTGCTATCTGAGCGCTCAGTTTATGTTAATTGGATTTATTCACGTACTAAACAGCAAAAATGTGTAAGAGAGAAAAGAGAACCATATCATGTTAATATGAAATTAATATCAAGATTCACCTGTTACGTTAGTGGTGGCCGTCACTAGTGGTACGTGTTAAATAATTCTAAGCAGAGCTATGTCTTGAACACTTAATTTAATTCCTCCTCTGTATTACATTTATGATTTCCTAATCACCTTCAGACAAAGGCATTGCAAGGGTCAGTTGAGATGCTTCTTTGACAAGATGTGTATAAAACAAGTATGCTATTGTAACTAACATTATTTGTATTCCACTTTTAATCAAGATTTCAATAACTTGTATTTAAAAGACATGTAGACGTGGCGCTTAGGGACATGGTTTAGTGGTGGACTTGGTAGTGTTAGGTTAACGGTTGGACCCAGTGATCTTAAGGGTCTTTTCCAACCTAAATGATTCTATGATTGTATGATTTGATGACTTGATTACAGCTAGTAGCATTCCAAGGTGGCTCAGCCTTACCTCTAGGAGTTACAAAGTTTTACAGAAATTTTCTTGGATTGTGTTAGTCTTTAAGCTAACCAAGATTTGAAGAGTTTCTCAGTGCAAAGAAATAAAAGTTGCCCTGGGATGTCAGGAAGAAGCACCGACTTGGGCAGAATTGTGTAAGTAGAATGCCTTAAATCAGGGCAATAACTTGAAGCTGTTTGATCTGTAAAACACCTTTTATGTATGTGACATACAAATGTCTAGATCATAAGTCTGTATGATTGTATGCAGCTCAGTGATATAGAACACATACCTTTATGATTCACAGGAAAACAAGATGCATATTAGGAAAAAGGCTAAGGTGGCAAATATCAGCTAAAACATCATGTAATAGACTGACATTTAGCATGAATTAAAATGCAAGATAAAAAATTCTCCTTAAAATATAGTTACGGCAGAGCAAATATTTTAAAGGCTGCTCTATATAATACTCTCCTTTGAATGGATATTCATATGAAATTACAAGTAAAAATGAGTATTCAGTTAAAATGCATGGTCAAATTGTCACTTGTCATTGCCTTATTGTATAAAATGAATTAGCAGGCTCCATTAGTTTCACCATTTTGGCATAGCTTTCATAATTCCTAGATTTTTTTAACTGCCACAGATGTCTATAGCATATTATTCATGCTAGGCAGCTGCGTATCAGCTGTAGTGGACAGGAAAAAAGCTTAAATAATTTTACTGTATTAAAGTAAAATTATTAAAGTCAATTAATTTTGTTGCATTTGCCATTGTGTTGGATTTTGAGTCTTTTTAATGGGTATGACCAGTTCTAAAAAATATATCCAATAAAAGAAAAATAATACCAGCTTTCTCTCATGGGTAAGGAATTCAAACTTTTTATCTTGTTAAAAACAATATTCCAAATAACCATGTTTATTTGTCCTTAAAAAAACCACTACTCTCTCAAATGTCAGTTTATATTTGATAGTACAGGACTGACCTGACTTTAATGAAGAATTATATTTGATATTAGATACAAAACTAATTGCACAGCACATAACAATAGATGTGATTATTACCTACTCTATTACATATCATAGCTTTTCAAATATAATCCTTTTAAAATATTAGGAAAATAAGCTTATCCATCTGAAACATGGCTGGTTTCAGCCTTTACAATGGCCCAACTTATACATTCCTATTGCAACAATATAAATGCTCTCTGTAAAAAAAGATTAATGATTAATATAGCAGATAAAATCAAGATGCCTTGGTCCAAGACTCTACAGCAATACCCTGTTATACATATTATAGAGCTTCTATCATGTGAAACTGATTTTAAATCCAATCTCCAGTGATCTAAATATCTATTGACTTCCGAAGTAAATAGAAAAATCAGTGCTGACAGCATGAAGTTACTTTGAAAATGGATTTAACCTGTACTTACCCTGTAGGTTTATACCTCTCTGGGATTTAGCTTCTTCCGAGGCAATGCCAGGGCAAATATGATAGACTTGGTCTTCTAATCCCAGCCAGGAAAGCAACCCAGGAAATAATTGTTTTGACATCTCTTTCTTGTGTAACTGGAGAGAGGGAACTTCATGTTCCTGGTGCTAAGTGAAGACAATATTTCCTCCTGTACAAAAATCAGAAGTCATTTAGACTTGATTGTGAGAGTAGGGATGCATTTATGTAAAGGTGCAGGAGAAAAAAATAGGTATGATGGGAGGTCTAAAAGCAATACTTTTCCCTCGCAATAATTAGGGCATCAATATATCATTAAATGTATTTACCAAAGACAAAGCCAAAGACTGTAAGAATGTTGACCTAAAATGCCCTTAAACTGACAAAGATTAAGTTTCTTGCACAGAGGATGCTGAGACAGGTTCACATGCACAAAGAATTATTAGCAGGGGCAATTATTCGCAGCTGATGGTGCACAGTAGCTCTCATGTTGAATGTCGCATTTTGGGGAGAGTGGAGGAGAGGGAGAAAAATAGTTCTCAGTGGCCAGCTGAGAAAAGAAGGGATGGCAGATCCTTCGATGAGCATCCTCCCCTGGACAGCTGGTACCGCCCACCATCCCACTTTCCCTGCAGTAATACTCCAGGTGACCTCAGGACCTGCCACAGGCCCTGTTGGTTTTTTCTGCGTATGATGTTGTCAGCGCTGATTAGGGCGCACATTAAGTGCTGTGTGCTGACTGGTTGGTAAGCTTTGTGCAGTCAAGTCATGGGTCCCCTCAGGTCAGCCAGCCGCTACAACCAAGGGGTAGGAGACGCGGGCGTGAAGGGGTCAGTCTTGGCCAGTGCTGGTCGCTCCCCAGGAGAACCTGCCACCACCACAGCAGCGGGTGTGCCGGGGTGAGGCCATGGGAATAACAGCATGAGAACAACAGTGTGGGGACACCAAGAGAAAAGGATGGAGGCTGTGGGGCAGCCTGGGGGGAGGAGCACAGCACTGGGAGGGTGTCGTGGTTTAACCCCAGCTGGCAACTGAGCACCACACAGCAGCTCGCTCACTCCTCCCCCACCCTGGTGGGATGGGGGAGAGAATTGGAAGAGTAGAAGTGAGAAAACTCGTGGGTTGAGATAAAAACAGTTTAATACCTGAAATAAAATAAAGTAGTAGTAGTAGTAATAATAATAATAATAATAATAATAGAATATACAAAGCAAGCGATGCACAATGCAATTGCTCACCACCCGCCGACCGATGCCCAGCCAGTCACCCAGCAGCGGCCCCCCCCGGCTGCTTTCCCCAGTTTATGTACTGAGCATGACGTCACATGGTATGGAATGTCCCTTGGGCCAGTTTGGGTCAGCTGTCCTGGAAGCATAATAAATACAATGCAATTTTGTACCCAATTTAAACTCAATCTATATCCTTGATGCAAACACCATCCATGGTGTACACAGCAAACATACGGCAAGACTCCTACCCTGTACTTATTCTACTCTGAGTCTTTGGTACTGCTTAAATCAGAGACTGCATCTTTTTGTTTAGGAGTCTTAATGGATTTCTCTTCCATTATTTTTATACACTTTTTTAATCCTTCTTGAATCACTTTTTGAATCTAAACTTTTGGTCTCTGCATCAGCCTGTGATGATGATTTCCATAGTGAAATTACACATCTTGTGAAAAGGTGTGCTTTGAATGTTGTTTTGAACTTGCTGTTGGGTAATGTCATTTGCTGTCACCTAGTTCTTGTATCATCAGAAGTAAGAAATTATTGTTGTCATTTATTATTTTTTAAAATTTTTACTACCCAGTCATCTGTCATGCAAGCTGAAGTGTCCTAATCTGTTTTCACAACCTCTTCCACACCTTGGATCAACCTTGTCATCCTTCTCTATATCTTTTCTAACACCATTTTTGAGATGAAGGAACCAGAAATGCATAATGTATTCAAGCCTATTTAAAATACACTTCCAGACTTGATCAAATAAGTAGGAAAAGGTACATCACTGAGAACAAATCAGTAATTCCACCTTTCTTAATCTCTTCCAAAGTTTCAGGTATATTCTAATAGTCTCCTGTTTAGGCACAATATAAAAGGTATTTTTCCAGTAGAAATTAAACTGAAACTGGCAATAATTTTGTCTCTCTTCCCTCTCCCTCACCCAGTATTTTCATGACAGATTGGTGCTCCTTAATAGAATGGCAAAATTCAAAATGATTCCTGGTTCAATGAAAACAGAGGTAAAGAGTTAACAGCCAGTTCAAGTTTTGTTTCTTAATCTCATGTTAGTATATTAAATTAATGTACTTCAGAAAAATAAAAAATATTCATGAGACACTTCAATATGGATGATCTAGGTGTCAAAACATTAGCCTAAGATTTGAGATGCCCGAGTTTGTTTATATTCTGCCTCAAAGACTTCCTACATAACCTGTAATAATTCATGTGGAGACAAAATCCCAAAGGAGTTCAGGGCCTGCCTCCGTGGGATCTGGTCTGAATCACTCTGTTTACATCTATATTATCCCATAGGACAGAGAGTGGGGTGACGGCCAGAATACTTCCAGACAGAATTTCATTCCTTTATCTGCCCAGCTCAGTACTTGGCCTGTGACCACCTTGTTCAAAGGATAAGGCACCTGAGCTCCAGCTACCTACAAACCCCACGTCTTTCCCACATGTGATGTAGGGCCACTGCAACTTCCACGCTGGGCGCAGATTTGATGGCTGACGTGTCTGTTCTCGATCAGCCACACGACGCACTGAAAAGGGTGGTTGCCGAATATCGTGATGGACTCAGCCAGGACGCAGTGAGGCCAGCATATCCGACTGCACTTGGGGTTGCATTAAGGCCTAGCCTAGTTCTGGGTTTTCCCCTAGACTGCCCTACAGCTTACCTGGGGCAGGGTTCAACTTGATCAAACATTAGGTGTCTACCGTAGAAATGTTTGCATATAAACAGGTGTCTATAGTTCAGTTAAATCAACAAGCCAATATGGTCAAACGCATGCAGAGGAGAATTTATCTCATCCTAAAGGAATCACATTTGGTCAACTGAAAGGCTCCCCAAGTTCCCTGCCTGCACTGGCTAGCTCTCCATTGACTACCGTAGGAGTTTAGACACTTTGTTCGGGTGGAGATTCTTATGGTGCAGACACTTAAACTTAGAGCAAGTCAAATTGCACTCCTAGATTTCATGCCATGGTGTACACTTGCATTTAAATAATATGGAAAGTCTGAGCTAAAATCAAGACATAGGACAACACATGAAATGCACCATGGATGTTTGTTCTCAGTTTCCTTTGGCAAGTGAGGAGAAAAGCACTTGCTCTGCCTTACAGTGCTGTTCTAAGACAAAATACATTCCAGGCAGTGATACAAAAAGATTGTGGACCATTAAAGTACCTCTTTATATATAAAAGGGACAAATATTTTAATAAGTCATAGACATTTCTAGTTTATTTTCTCAGTCTTTACATGGTAAATAAAAGCTCACATAACGCAGATTTTGGTGAACACTACTGGTTACCGTTTATCGATTTTTCCATTAAAAGCCTATTCTTAGGCAGCTCCCATAGAACCTAGTATTACGGTGTTCTTGCTCGTCACTGCTAGGAGAGACAAAGCTAGCAGTCTAGCAAATTTCAATGCATTCTTGAAAGTATTTTTAGTATAATATCCTGTGTTAGTGCTGGTTAAACCCTTATTTACGTCCTTTAGCCCATGCTCTTGTAACAAGATACTGAAGAGAGAGAACTTTTTTGTCTCTTGCTTTCTTGTCTAATGCCAAGTGGGCAACACCAAGGTTTAGCATCTAAGGCTTTAAGATTTAATGTTTTAAGGTCTAACCCTGTTAGAAATTGAGTGCTGTTTCACCCCTGAAACTGTAAATCCAAAACACAAGAGTATGATTCAAAATGGTTTGCTCAAGAGAATGCTTATTAAAAGACTGAAAAATTTGTTACTTTAGAAGAAACAGTAAGCAAAATTCTGAGCTCCATAACAATTGAGTAGGTGGTTAAAAATTTGGATAATTTATAACACAAAAACATTTATCTTGCTTCCCTGTGTCTTTGTCTTGGTGGTCTATCAATTTAAAACCCCCAGCCTTTTAGGCAACTTTCAGACTTACTATTCTGATCCCCTAGGACATCTAATATCAACCAAAGCAAAGAGCCTATGGCCTATGGTATCCAAAGACCCTCATATCCCAGTCCTTTATACTCTGTGAATAGTTTTGAAGTTGAAGTTGTGAGAGACCTCATCACCATATCAAAGATGTCAATCAAAGATTCTTTAGAATTTCAGTAATGCAATATTGAATCAGAGATATGATTTGGGTGAGGAAAAAGGTGTCTAAATTTATTTAATCACTGTGCTTTTTGCATCTTATAACATTCTTGCCCATCTCTCTACTCAGGGTCCTCTCTGCCCTTCAGTAAGCTCTGGACAACTTTCCCAATTTCCCCTCAATAAAATCAAAGGTTTTAGGAGCCTCTTTGATCTTGCCTGCACCTGGCTGAGCATAAAAGAGCAAATGTTTTGGATCCTGATTTGCATGTCAGCTATTCCAGCATGACATATCAGACAGTATCAAGCTCACTCTGCCTTTGAAGCGACAGGATTCGATTTTTTTTCATAGTTTAACTAGATATGAACTGACAGACTAAAGTCTATCTGTCACAGCAGGGCAATGGTTAGGATATAAATGTATTAGACCTCCTCTTCTTTGTGTTTAGAGTGTCCGGCCTGATGGGCTTGAATTCCTTCCAGCGGCGCCTCACCTGAATTAGCATGCAGCGGTGTGCCTGACTTTCTTCTGTGTTACGCTGGAGCTTTGCTGGGAATAGCAGTTCCTAGTCCTGCTTTTTCAGGCAATCATTTACAGAATTACTCTTTTCCAAATTGTCTCAGAGCTCAAGAGAATGAGAGACTCCGGCCCTTGCAAATATTAGGCTAATGACAACTCTGGCCTCTCCTGCTTTCCTGTAGCCTTCACTGGCTAACCGTCCATGATTTTCCCTCTCCCTTCGGGCTGCTGTGTCCCATGCTCAACCCCAGCGACTTCAGCCTTCTAACATGTATTTGGTTCCTCCAGTTTGCTTTTCTCTGGAAGATAAGACAGCAGTACACATCATCTTTGGCATTTATAAGTAATGGAGCATGGTGGGAAAGGAAGTAGGTGAGAGAAAAGTAAATTTTAAACTAATGAAGATTTTGCACAGGTCGCAGGTATCTTCCCACATGGGGATCCTTCTGGTTTACATCTTTTCTACATCCTTCAGTCCTTCCCCCTGCTCAGGTCCCTAAGAGTCTGGGCAACATAATCAACTTTCTTAGCACATAAACCAATTACCTCCCTATCAATGTAGACCAACAGGGCACTGAAAGAGCATTAACCCGCAACAAAGTTAGTAATTGCATTAGTAGCTCTTTTGTTTTTCTTTATTAAAACTAGGCATATTTAGTTATGGTAAAGAATACTTGTTAAATTGTTACTAGTTTAAGCCAAAGTGCAAACAGACATACAAATCTGATTAAATTCCAGGCAAGGATTGTTACCCTGAGTTTCTTGAAGTGTCTCTGTTCTGTATGACATCAATTTAAACCTGGTAAACATATAAAATCATACCCAACTGAGAGAGGAATGGTGTAGAAAGGTCACAAAAGTTTAAATTACAGCCAAAAAAAATATTAAAGGAGAAGCCTGAATAGTATGCAGAGCAGTGAAGATACACTCATTTTGCTGGCAGTACCAGCATATTTTTAAATTGGTTTCACTAAACTGTAGTTTGGCTGAACAAGCAGAAATTTCTGAACTGAATTCAGTGATCTAATTTTAAAATCAAGCCATATACATGAAACAGCCAAAATTTGTGGGTTTGGTACATCTGGACTCGTGGATTCAACAACAAACACTACAAAATAAGTTACCTTAAAGGAAATGGTCCTCTAATAATCCTTTCTTGAACCTTCAGATCTAGGGTATTAGAGAATGCAGAATATGTGAAAGTCGCAGCTATATACTTAGTCTGAAATCTGTAGAAACAGTAGAAGCAAAACTGGATGCAAATACTTCCAGAACAATGGAATCACTGACAAACTAAAATGAGCAGAAATAGGCATGTTTTCTGAAGTTGCACAGAAAGGAACTGTCCTTTACACTTATACTCTCGCTATGTTCTTATGTAGAACAATTTTTTTTTAATGTATTTCCTCTGGAAAAATAATTGCTTTTATGATTGCCTTCTCTAATCTCTGAAATCTTCCCTGATCCAGAGATTTTCATAAAGGCAAGGACCTCAAATAAGATGGCAGACAAAAATTCACCATAATGAAAGTGAGTTCAGAGGTTGAAAAGCCACGTCTATTCCTGATCCTCCTGTCTTCTTCAGGAAGACTGACTTCCTCCACTCTTCAGAGAACAAGTTACTTTCAGTTCTTTGTATCTCTAGCTCCAATCACTGGCAAAACCTCGGTAGCGTCACATATGGAAGCAAGGTAAAAGCTTGTAAAAGCAAGGAAATTTTGTTTGTCTTTTAACTGCATGCTACAATACTCTTATCTGACAGCCAATATGTTGTTTAACTGCTTATCATTACACCTGCCTCTTCTAAACAGGACTAGCGTATTCATTCTGGACAAAGCACGGTAGCATTTTCCTGTGATCTTTCTGCACCAGCAACATCATGCAGGATTAATAAAATTCCATTTGTATTCCTAGGATATTATTATGGAACTCTTTCTCTTTTCATTGGCTCTAATATATAGATGCTTTTTTAATCTGCATTTGGTTTCTGCCTGTCACATTAAGAATCATCACAACTTCAGCATCAGATTTTCTAGCATACAGTATCAATTCTGACAGCATCCTATAAATCACATTAGCACAAAGAACAATTTCTCCAGGGACTGTAGTGCCTACTAGATGCCAGGAGACTGTTTTGCCTTCTTAGTGTTTCCTTCCATCACAGATTTACTTTCAGTAAGTGATTCTGTAAATCTGGCCAAGTCTTTTAAAGTTTTGTTGAGTTTGTATTCCTGGCTCTGTAATGCTTCTCAGGGCTGTGATCTCAAACTAAGAGCAACCTAGAAAGTCACTCCATTCCTTTTTCTACTGCAGAGAGGTATTTTTAGTTATAATCCTTTTTCACAAATAGGACCAAAATGGTCTTTTGAAGCATTTGTGGAGTCTCCTTTCTCATTACCTAACAATTCAGATGATTTTGCTAATACAAAAGATGACTTTTATTGGACAGATTTAGGGAAGTCAAGCCATTTTGAGGTATCTGATTGCCCCTACTTCCCCTTAGCCTCCCATTTCAGTTTACCACTGTAGACTGGGACAGACTAAGACTTTCTCCACCTGTTGAATGGAAGCTAAGAAATAATGTAGCATGGTATTTGACATATTCTGCAGCTGCTACAACTGGAGTCCCCTACCTCCCCCTTGTCAGGTTGGTGCTGAATCCTGCGCCGAAACAGATCATAAAAAAAGTAATCTGAGTGTGATGGACATCAGATTATGATATCGTTGATACCTACCTATCAGAAACAATACATCTCCAGAGTTTTAAATGCCACATATAAGTGAGAAGAATGCTATTATGCTGCTTTACAGCTATTTGCCCCTTACCATTAAACCCATGCTAAGTGACTGAAGTCTGCAGGGACACACCTCCCTGTTTGCAGTGAGGTGCTATGCAATTCCAGGCTGTTTTGATGTTAAGATATAAATGTCAAGGACAAAAAAACTTAAGCACGATAAATCATGCTTAAGTTGCCTCATATGTGCTTGCATCAGATGTATGAACAATCCACTGAGATCTGAGGGGAAGCCTTGCCAAATTTTCTAGCATTTAATAAAAAAGCCTTGGCAGCCTATCAGTATAGGAAGAGTAACATGCCAGCTTATTGAAAAAGGAAAGGATATTTCCTCAGAAAGCACTTTTTTTACCTTAGTCATGGAGGAAAGTTCATTGTCTTCACCTTTTCCTGGCAAACTTAGCAGGCTACATAAAAAAGAGACAACATGTTAGGTTTTGTCAGTAGTGGCTCAAACACCTGGAAACCATATATAGTGCAGGATGTTATGCAGAACCTTATCACCGTATCACAAAAGGAGGAAAATCGCTGGGCAAAAAGGAAGCACAGTTATGCTTTTCTCAGTGTAATAATACTTAAGTAAAAGCAGCAATAAGTAGTATCTATTTCAAGTAATGATGATTGTGTATTTGGAATAAAAGCATCTTTAGAAGTGTAATAAAAGTAGGGTGGTCGCATGCTATCTGCTCTTTGCTATTCTTTGCCCACTAATTAAAATACAATAAAAATCCAGGCTTCTAAACCAGGCTTTCTAATGCATTTGTATAACATTATTGGCATATACAGCACCCCAATACTTCTTTAGGCCTTTGAACATGACTATAGTGTTATTACTAAATGTTATTTTCTTGCATTATTCAGTAAAGTTATTTTTACAGTATTTTATTTGTGATGAATATAAGAATAAACCAACTCAATACTCATATTTCTAGCAGTTTCCAATTTCATGCAGTAAAAATGCCCAACCATGCTTTCACTGTAAAATAAAATGTTTCTTAAAAAAAATCCCATCAGGGTACTTCACTGACTCTTGCTGAAGTCCAATTACCTGTTTACTTTCTGTATAAACACAGCTAAATATGTCCTGCTGATACCAGCAGATGCACAGCTGTGAGATAAAATTTTGTTTGTTTGCTTTTTAAAATTTTCTGAGTGTAACATAGTATTCCCACAGCCTTCTTTTGCTCACTGAGGATGAGACTGAATAGAAAGTACTATGACTTAACAAATGCTTTTATTATCCAGGGTTTCAGTGCCATTAAGGGCTTGTCTACAAACTACAGAGCTGTAATGGGGCCATCCAAAGTCTCTTTACGCTCGCTAGCTTGGGCACTGGCAGCACTCTAGTCATGAGACAACATATGTTGCTTCTTGACTAAAATTAGCTTATATGCCCCATAACTTTAACATTTAAGGGCTATGTAGTATAATATAGTAATACAGTTTCAGCTACCACTGTATTCCAATTCTTTTTTAGAATTCCTATTCTTTTTTAGCAACAAGTTCTTTAGGAATAGTGTAATGCATATATATATATATATGCATTGCATCATCCTGTATATATGCTGTATATACACGTATGTAATGCATCAGCCACTGGGTTATGCATTATTAGAAAGGTGCCATGATTTTGTATCACCATGAGTGTGTCTATACAGTGACTAGTACTAAAGGGCCTCACTGTAATCAAAATGTTAAACAGAAAAAAGGAGTTTGTATACGTGTGGTTGTGTACACATTTATAAATAATTAGGTCAGGAGTTAATTGATAAAATAAAGAGCTATCAAATACCCATCCCTCCTGTGTTCCATCTCCTCCCTTCCCCTCATCCCTCTTCTCTCTGGCTAGCAGTTACCCAAGTCTTGGGCAAATTTTTCGTAAGGCTTTATTTCTGTCTCTACCGCCACCACCCTTCACCCTCGAAGCAGGTCCTTAGGAATCCAAGAAGCCATTCAGATTGATAAGGTGTGCTGAACGTTAGGAGCAAATTCATTTCAGTTACACCCATGCCAGCCCACTGACATCAACGGGGCTACACAGTAGCAGGCAAAGATGGGAAGGGAGCCTAAGGGCTAAGTATTTCAAGGAAGGAATCCCTAACTCATGAACTTAAGGCATGGAAGCCTTCATAAATCACTTCTCCCGCTACTGGATTCTTCCCTCAATATCTTGCCTTTGATGAGTAACCTAAGCCGCCTCCCCTTTCCAAAGGGAGGGAGGGCACAGCAGGGAAGAGTGGAACAAACTGGCATTTCCCTTACTCCCTTCTCTAAGCAATATGGAAAACTAAGGCAGAAATTTAAAATTCTGCTGCATATGCAATTGCTCTTTGCTCATGTACTTCTCAGTATAGAGGAGGCAAAGCGGTCACTAATTGATAGAATTAAATTTCAACAGCAGTATGAAAACATGAACAAATCCTCCCACATCCAGTTATAAATCAATACCCATTATATGACTTGTTCTGCCAGGATGATTAGTTCTAGAAATGTCACACATGCACATACGCTTCCTGGCTCAGATGCGTCAGGGGGCAGGCCTGTGCGATTCAGGACAGCACTCATACTTCACGTGGCTTGGAATCACAACTGTATCTCCATGTATAGGAAAATTCAGCTACATTAATTTCTCTGTGGTAACACTGAAGATCATTTGTAACGGTGGCCTAATTTGAGGCAGTAAACTGCTAGTAAACAATTATTTTAGGAAGCAAAAGAAAGACATACTCAAGAAGTAAGACAGTTTGTATCCTCTCCTTTCACCTGAGGATGTTAAAGCATTAGTCACGGAGGATACAAATCACGCACTTGCCACACTTCTGCCCTTCCCTTCCAGCACCAGCCAGCTTTGCCGAGGCAGTAGAATCAAAATGGGGCAAAGCAACAGCAGCCTTGACTGTCTTAAAATCAGTCAACACCAAACGACTGCTGCAGGACTGCCCTAGTATGCGTGTCTATTTATAGAGCATCAAATACTGTTGGTGGCACTTATTCATAGTATTTAGCTTACTACCAGATACATCCCTCTTAAATGGTTTCTGTTAGTGTTATCCACCTTCACTATTAGTTCACTACTATTAAGCATTAGTTCCCCTGGAATAATCCCCAGCTAAAGATATTTTTTTCTGTCCCACATTTCTGGACACTAGAAGGTCAAACACCCTCTTTCGGCAGCCTCTGCCTGGGACCAGCAGAGACTTCCACCCACTGATGGGGTGGTAACTGTCCAATTTCCCTTGCCAGGACAGCCTATTCCAGCAAACAGATGACCCGGGTTAGAGTCAGTGTAAACACAAAGTCAGGAAAAGCTTTGGTTTGCCTAACCAGGCCATAAGCCCAGTTACACAGGAACGCGAGCTTCCTCAGAACAAGTCACCTTAGCCTGCACAGACTTAACATCTCAAAAGAAACTGGCACTTTGCAAACCGCAGCCGCTTGATAAAATCTGTCCCTCGCCAGGCTTTTCGCACTGTGTAGACGTCGTCGACCGGCTCTCCTTCCTACTCAGCCATATGTCAGGTGGGTTTCCTGCTTTCAGAACTGACGGCTTTGGGAAGTATCACGACAAGGCATGGATGTTGTCGCCACTGTTTATTAATCCTTTTCTAAATAGCGTGAAATACATATGCCCGTTACATGAAATAAAGTAAGACACAGAAAACCCCAAACTTGCAATACAACAAAAGCACACATACTGTGTGGGAGCAAGCTACTTTTGTAGTCATACAAATTTACCTCTGCACACTCAGCAAGCTACGCAAATTTCCTCTCACTGTAAAATTTGTGAAGAGACCAGAAGATCTCTGTCGCTTCCTAGATTTGCCATTTAATACTTCTGCCCATAGACAATACCAGCCTCCATACCAGCCTGGCTCCTCTTCCTGCTCCCCTCCACAGGATTTACATGAGTGGAACGTTACAGGAGAACGTGGAATTCAAACTTCTGTAATTACATACAATATAGAGATATTTTACAAGTCAACAGGCCGTACCCTGGAGAGGAAAGATAAGACAATGAAAATGCTAATGTAATTTTTATTTTTTGCTTTTTATGCAACTGTAATTTTTATTTTTATAAGCCTTTATGTAAGGATGTAAAAGTTTGCGTTAGTGCATCTCTGTCAGGAAGAAACCTTCTCCTGAGAATTATTGCCTACTTAACTAAAACAATTTCTAGTAATGTACAAATGACAAGTTGGAGCAAACTTGTAACAACAACTTTACTGCAATTACAGGCAAACTTCCGCAGGGGAAAAAAAAAAAACAATGGCTGTGGCCATCACACATTTCACAGCAAGTGACATGATGGAATTGAATGTTGTCATGGTTGAAAGCTTCAGGGATCTCATACACTTCACTGAGCCTGTCTACACAACGCTAAGTCTCACCATGTTCCCTCACAGCAAGATTCCTAGTCCACACAACGCTCACCATGCCAAGCCTCTGCAGTGCTCAAGAAGATGAGCCAGACGTAGCTGCAGTAAGGGAAAACATAGCAGCATCTTAAAGAACCACTTCTCAGTTGAATAAGCTGTGGCTGTAGCAGCAGGTTTTAATACTTGCTACATGGATATGAAAAAGCCGTGTATAGAGCATTAATATTGAAAACATTGCCAAAAATTATTTTGAAAACATTGCCAAAAATTATTTTGAAAACATTTCTTGGAATACTGGTACCTTTGCTAATCTGAGCGAAAATGCTGATGCCTTTTGGACAAGGGAAATGAAAGAGGTGCGATCTGCGTCACTGTCATCTAGGATTTACCTACAGGAAAGAGAAGAATATGGACCGTATCCGTCCTACTTCCATCCCTACTGCTCGTGGAGGGTCATCAGGAGGCCTGCAGGGGTGAAGAAAGGACCTCCTTCCAGACACCCTCCTCCCAGCACCACTCCACCTCTGCTGTGTCTACTCCCAGCGCATGAGAATGCAGCATCTAAGAATAACCGGGAGGGAGGGGAAGAGCAGAATGATGCAAAGGTACGCGGGCCGTTCTCTGTGGGACAAGTCAGATTGCCCTAGACTGCAGTGCTGTGTCCCTTTCTTAGGAATTTGTCCTCCAGCTGGTTGTAACTTTCAGACTGGAAAATCTGTTGACTGTAATCACTGCATCATTTTTATCTAAGCACAAGGTTCATTTTGGTAGTGTTTAATATTTCTGGTACTTTATGTATTGATTTGTAACTACTCATGCTTCCTAAAGAAACAGTTATAAAACAAATTGAACACAGTCCGGAGGAAAAAGCAGATATTCTTGAGAAACCTGAACCACAGCTTTTTTGAAGCCCAGAATGCTGATACTGCTATATTTAGTGCCTTATTTGGTGGGAAAGAACAAACCACTAAAAGATTTCTTCCAGCTTCGATTGAATGCTACATCAGAACAAAAGTAATTTTACAGATTACATTAAAGTAGCCAGAAAGTGATATCCTTTTTATTTACTATCCTTTTGCAGGATCAGCTGCTTGCTTTTATTGCTAGAAAATATTGTCAAAAAGTATTTCCTAACCTGGAAGTATGTTATGACGAACACTAATTGTACTAACTAGTCCATCTGGTTATTATCATAGAATATGATAGAAATTTTCATGTGCTTTTTTAAAAAATAATCTCTTTTTTCTTGATATTTGGGGGGGGAAAAGCAGCCCCAAGACATGCAATTTATTTGGAATTTGACAGTTTCACAGTGTAGAACTATTACACAGTTGGACAGGCTGATCAGAACAATTAAAAGGAGAAAAAATGTATGTAAAGGTGGGAACCAGACCTGTGAAGTGCTACCAAAAATAAAATGAAATAGCAAAATAATGTTCTGTCCCTTTAAGATACCAAAAATAAACCACAATACTTTCCTCATCTAGATCCTGATACTGCACTCAGCTCTACAGTCACAGGAGTCTGACTGTGCGGAGTTCATTGCCGGATCGAGGCACTGAGGTGTAAAATAGAGACGTAAGGCAAGGCTAACATCAATGCAAATCCAAAGCGAAGAGAACACAAAGTTCACACAGCAGCAAGGACAGAATATTATTCACAATACCTATAGATTCCAGCACTTTCCTTTCTTCTCTTTATTCGCTGCTCATTTGTATCTTTTTTTTCCCCTTTGGTTATGCATGGCTGCCACTAATGAGGTTTGTCACTATTCCAACAACAAATATCTCTGAAGGTACTTGTGTGTGGTGTTCGAATGGGAAAGCAGGTGAGTGAACAAGGAAGTAGATGGAAGATCACATTAGTAACCATAGCAGCCAACAGCATGTCATCCCAGGAGAAGCTTCCTCTGGCGGAGGCTGGGTTTCCTTTTAATGAGTTTAATACGCTGTTTCACAGCGACGGGGCAAGCTTTGCAAATGGTCCACGTGACGGGACCTTCTACTGTTTTGTGTCACTAGTAAGACCTTCCTGAATGCTGTGCCTTTCCTGATGAAAAGGATTGCTTTGCAGCGGCCAGGGACTGGATCTCTTGCAAAGATGTATTTGCTAATGACCAAGATTTCCCTGTGATTCATTGTTACACATACACAGGTAATGCAGATGAACAAATCTTGGTTGTAATTGCAGAGAACTGCCTGAGCTGGCAGAAGATTGCAGCCAAATTATTTTAACTGGCGTGCATTTATTTGATTGTGTCAGATACTTAGAAGTCAAACTCTGTTCTTTTAGAGGATTTTGCTAAGAAACTATATAACAAGGGTCACCTTTGTTAGCAAGGATGTGGGAATTACATTTCGTCATAATGACAGTGCATTTAGCGTTTGATTATAACCAAAGTTATGCAGTATTGCCAGAGGTTAGAAACAGAGAGGTCGAAGAGTCAGAAATACGTCTCATTTCCACATGCACTTTCTGGAAAAAACAGATCTGGACAAAGAATGTCAAGCAAGAGTGAAGTGATCTTCCATCTCCAGCGCTTAATCCTCTGTCCTTTGGGCCACTCTACTTCTGAATAAAGTCATCATCACAGCGGTTTGATGCTGGTTATTGTACTTGCTTTGCCTTCACACTTTGGCTTCACCTTCAGGTGGCTGACTGTCCTGGGCAGGTAAGTCCTCAGACTACCGCACTAACCGTTAATTACGTTCTTCTTCAAATGAAGTACATCTATCACAAACACCAGGCAGTGAAATGTTTTTAACATAAAACCAAGACTTCAAAACAAAGTTCAAAGACTACGGACACAAGAGAGAGTGTCTGTATCTCTTTTCACAAACAATATTCGGAAGGATCTGAGAAAATACTATTTGCAATAGATCAAAGCACAAACATCTGTTCCACTGAGGGAATAATTTCCCTTGTTAATACGAATTAACTAGTTTAAATATACGGTGTAGAGGCAAGAAAGAGAAGAAGTTGTTCTTTTGATTAGCTTTTCAGAAACAAAATAGAGGGAGAGATACAATTGAGAAGTGATATATTTGTAGGGGAAAAGGCAGGAACACTGTAGGATAAGCGGTTTTACTCAAAGCGTGCACCAGTTTCTCAAGCAGATGGGCTGCGTACAATTAACGGCTTTTTGATCTCTGTCGTTTCCCTCTCCTCACACTGTTCTCACCTATGCCCAAGTCAACCCTTACCACTTACAGTTTCTTCAAGAAGTATTTAGTCACTTTGGTCAGAACTACTAGAGGTACATAGTCACTAACGTAATAGGAAGTAGGAATCTAAACAGGTGTTACACATCTTAAAATCTAGAACTCCAGTGCTTCTGATGTCTACCATATTATCAATGTATACTCTACCACCATTGTGCCTGTGGAACTGTGGAACTTTATTGGGGCCTGGCTCCTACATAGTATGTTAAAATCCTGCCTTCCCACTTTCCGAAGCTGAGGTGGCCTAAACCACAGGTTATCACTGCCTTGAGAGGAGAATTCAGCATGAAGTGAGCTGCTGCCCTTGGACCAGTCTCTCAACATTTTCTGTGCAATTATGAAACAAGGGTAGCACAATAAGGATTGCGAAGCAGCAGAAAATACAGCTGTATGCAAGAAGAGTAAATCTTTTGTGCACTAACACATTCACCTTGATGTCTAATGCTATTTAAACAATGAGCGGGACGTTTCAAGCAGAGCCGTACTGATACGGCAAGTAAATCAGAAGGGATGGGAGATTCTGTAGTAAGCAGTAAGATCTAGAGCATTTGGTGATTCAGCTGGGCAGGCAGGAGGAGGCCGAGAGGCCAGTAATGGATCAGAAAGGTTCATTCAGCAAGAATAGGACGGAGAAGTAGAAAGCAATAGAACAGGAAGTCTAATCTGCAGTCAGAAAAGAAGAAATAAATTCGGAAAAGACAGCTAGGTCACAGAAGGTAGAGAAAGCATACAGGTAATTTTAGGAATTTATTTTTAAAAGGAGAAATGAGTGAAATAAATGTGATGGCATATTCAAAGACAAAGACGATTGCTTTAATAAATTGCTTAAAAGTGAAACATTGTATAATAGGCAGAGCAGATCCACAACCGATATGATCAAGGTTCCTCTTTTGGCTTGACTGTTAAGTCACAATGTGACCTTTAGCAAGTCACTTCAGGCTACATCCAATAAAGTACTCAGGCACCTTAAGCCTGACTTAGGCAGATTGAGGTGCCTAAGTCCAAAGGTATGACCTAAACACCCTGCTCAGTTGCCTACTAACCCCGGAGGAGCTTGTCACTCCAAAAAGGCGTATACATCTGCTGTTCGGTTCTCTCTGCACAAACACTGCTCAGTCAGCAAGGGCAGGCTGTGTTACCTTTCCGTGGCCTACCGGTGCTCTTTTCTGGGCTGCACATTTAGCCTTCCTTTTTGTGGAAATAGGGGCATAAAGGACAACTAACGTGGGCTGGGGTTTCACCTCAATATGTGCCCAGGATCCAGCTGGGCTCCTTCTCTCTCTTTTTCTTGGCAGCACAGTGCCACAGGTTCAACGGGAAGGACAGAAAGGTGCTGCTCAGCTCAGCTTGAGCAGTAGCCTGGAAACGGCAAATGCGAATCTGAGCGTGTGTGTCCCTTCCCCCTGCCCTTGACCGAAAGAGTCAGTGAGAAGAGGAGCAGCGGCCCCCTTTTCACCTTAGGGAATAGAGCCAACCTTCGCATCCACGTGGGACCTACACCCACCGGCGGGCTCCAGGCTCTGGATCCGAGGAAAATGTTTCTTGCAGCCCCGCCTCGGTTACCTAAGCTGAGGAGGCAGCAAGGAGCTCAGAAATATGGCTGTGATGATCATGCTCGGTACTGAGCTGTTGTTAACTGCTACCGGCTCATCAGGTGAACTTCCTTCCCTTCAGAAACGCTCTACGCGGTGCACCAAGTAGCGTAGGCACCTCACACAGGTTCTCTAATGGAAAAAGTGTGTAGATACCGCAGGTTTTAACCTGTAGGAGTAATTACCTGCTTCTATGAAGAAATGACACTCAATTCTGTGGAAAATATATTGCGGGATTTGGGTGAAAGAAACTACCGAAAGTATTAAAAGAAAGAAAACTTTAAAAAGCAATTTTCTGCATAATTTGAAAATTTGCTTTCATTCCAAATCTGGGTAAGAAGCAATGTCATTAAAGACGTTGGATTGATTAAATGGCACGGTTTGACTAAAAGTGGAATAAGTAAGTCGTAAAAATATTACAAAATATGAATATTGCACAGATTCTTTGAAAATGGAATAGCTAGGCAGAGAAGTAGCCTAAAAACCAACTACAACTTCCTCTTTCAGCTTCACAATCTGTGTATTTTGACATTACCACTTCATGAATTAGGTTCCTCTACGTTTTTTGTACTAGTTCTGTAAACAGTGATATGTACACAGAATATTATTTTAATATGTAATTGTTCATGTAAATAAACAGATAAGAAAGTAGGTTTGTGTTAACTCATGCAGAATTGCTAATTTTGAGAAAAATTCCCGTTGTTTCATAGCTCTTTTAATACTTTTTCCCTTTCAGTTTCAGTGATAATTTCTTGAAAGTGAAATTAAGTACAAAACCCTATGTTACAGAAGTGTTACGTCTGTAAATAGGAGCATGAAAATGGGAGGTGCTGGAAAACAAATATAAATTATTAGTAGTAAATGAGATGAAAAAAATTGGGTTTTAGACCAACATCACTTTAGAGCTTGAATAGCAACATTAGCTTGACCACATGGCACTTACTGCCCATTAAATTACACATTTTGCAATCTAACCAGTAATAAAAAATGCTGAACATATATAATGCATCTAAATTAAAGGTGACCTGTAAAGAATCAGTCATATGTCCTTTCTCTTAGTACTTTTGTGATGATCTCAAATAGTGTAATCTCTATTTTTTCCGTATATGTTAGTTGTATTAGAAATTCAGGTACTCTTTATGTTAGATTTTATGGTGTCCAGAGAATTACTGAACTGTGACAACACAAAAATCAAAGGAGCAAAAATTGCCTAGTTTTGGCCATGAGGTAGGTAATAAAGGACAGCTTATATGACCGCTGCTAATAAAGGGAACGGATTTTTGTAAGTATAAAATGCTTTTGATTTTGTTTGCTTTTGTTAAAATTAACTTTTTTAGTAAAATATTGAATTTTATGAAACTAGTAAGTTCCAATTAATTTTGGAGAAAGTATTTAGCTTAAAGTGTTAGTTTTGTATTAAGTTGTACAGAGTAATACACAAATTATCTGAGACTACCTACAAGATTCTTGCAAACTTGAGTGAGTCCTTTGGTACGAATGGCATGAGAACACAACAGTTGAGGAAAACAAAGGCCTTCTTTAAAGGTGTTCTTTCAGGCATCTTAAAAAAAAATGGAATAAAGATACGCTCCTGCTTCTCTTTGTGCACATTTTTGCTGACTTCTGCTTATCCCTTCACCTTCGACAAGTCATTTCTACTGTTGGCAGGCTTATTAGGGCTGTAATGTTTGGGCTTCAGCCACTGAAGAGAGGTTTCTTTAACTGTTTTTGCTGCGCTTTACAAGCAGGGGGAAGTTCCGCGTCCTGTTCCGCGTCCAGGCACAACGCTGCGCCTCACCGCCGCAGTCCCATCTTAAAGACCGCCCTTCCTCGGGCGCCGGCACGTAAAGGAACCCGCGCAGGGTCGTGCGGAGGAGATTTTGCCTTTAATACAATTTTGACCTGCCGCGTGGTATCGGTAACAGTTACTTGTA
>NW_008825016.1:5213230-5254210 GCF_000699105.1 Pygoscelis adeliae | reverse complement strand
GATTTTCTCTATAAAGGGAGGATGCAGCGGTTGCTAATGGGTTCCCTGCAGCCCTCTCCCCGGGTAGCTGGCTGCGGGGCTGTCCTTCGCTAAACCAGAACGGGTTGACCTAAGTTCAAAGCACTGTAATTCACAGTGTGCTGAGATACGTAGTTATCAGGGCAGATAAAACCTCTAGTGGGTTGGTTTTTTTTTTTTTTTTTTTCTTTCTCCTTGTTATACTGTTTCAGTCAAGCTGCGTTTTGTGGAATTGTCCAGTTTAAATACACCGACAAATGGTCGGAATAGTCCCAAGTTTTTGTAGGTGTGAGTGGTAAGATTCAAATGCACTAAACTTGGTGTACTTTGGGGAAAGAGAGTTGATCTTGCTTGTCGGTCAGCATGTTTTCCCCCACCCCGTACCATTTGAAAAAGCAAATCCGTGCATTAGAGTGGTTCCAAATGTAGCTTGAGGTGCGTCAGGGAGCGCGAATCCAGTTTCATTGAACTCCTAATAAATGTTCAGGATCATGGTTTTAGTAATACTGGAATGCCAGTAAGTGTGGAGTTACACAATACAAGGGTTGGGGACCACCAATACCAGGAAACTGAAAATTTCTGCTTTTGGGTGTAGAACAAACTTAAAAAAGATGGGGAGGGATAATTGGGATTTCCAAATACATATAGCTTTTCCTCCCATGCAGAAAGTACTGTAAGTGAGGAAACTTTAATGGTCTGACCAAGCAAAAGTAAAAACACTTTGTTTTGTGCATGTTGAGAGTGACCTCCACATGAAGAAAGACTTCAGCCTGTATTAAGTACGAATGAAGAAAAATAGCAGAGGTGAAAAACAACTGGATTTTTTTTTTTTCCATTTACAATAGGGTATTATGTAGGATGAGGAGAAAATGGAGAGGTGAGTACTGAAAGCAGCTATGTGTATATGGATCCTTAGAAAGTGGCCCTGAGGGAAGGAGGAGAATACTCAAAATATAGTGAGTTATAAGAGAAGCACTAGTCTCTGTGGATATGCAAAGCTCAGGTGAACTGTGCTGAGCTCTGTTTGGAAGCAGGCAGGATCGGCTTGGGTGTGGTGATCTATCAGTGCTCATCTAACTGTCAGATTCAGGTTAAGATTTTTTTTTTGTGTTTTTATGGGCTCACAGCTGGAGCCCCTGTACAAATGCTGCATTCATTGTGCACAGAGCATACTGTGGTCTCTAAATCTCTTCTGCATAACATTGTTGCTAAACCTCCCTTTCAAAGTAGGCTTAAGCATCAAATATGAAAGAAACAGGCTTGAGAGTAACTACAGTAGTTATTTTAAAAGATGAAATATATGTGAGAAGACAGTGCGTCGAAAATGAAAATGAGGCACTTGAGCTTTTAAGTTGTGGACTGTCATCACCCTCCTGCACTGCTGATGAGTGCAGTCTAAAAGCTAAATGAAACATTATTATATCCCATGTGAGGAAGTGTTCCTATTTCCTAGATCACACTACTTTCTGTATTGTATGTATGCCAATAGGCTATGTCTAGATAATTGCCTAGCTGTTCCAGGCTGCCTTGTATATTTTCACCTGTTGCTTCTTATTCTTTTGCTTTCCTTCAGTTTCTTAATTTTGAATCCTTTATGCCAAGGAAAGATCACTTTGAAAAAAGCTGCTGTAAGTAAATTTCTGTTCTTCATTTCAGTAAGGCCATTAAGATCTGGCAAGCTGATGCCTGTGTGTGTTGTGTGTTTTCTTTTTGTTTTTTTATCTCCATGGTTCAACTATTTTTGTACAGCTACAGCAGTGAAAACAAAAATTAATAACTTGAATGCTGGGCCTGAAACTGACTGCTGTACATGAGTAGCAGATGCACATGTCAGCAGTATCGCTCCATAGTTCTTCACCCAACCTCTATACACACCAGCTATGCATCACAAGTGTAGATGTGCTTGCCTCTTTCCAAGCTGCTTTTTAATGAGGGAGACAAGGCAGTGACACTTCTGCAGGAGAGTTAGAGAGGATAGGTACATCTTGTGCTTATATCAAAGTAAGCTCGAGCTTGGGTTTAGTTAAAATCTACACAGAAACTATTCAATGATCGAGGTCCTCTTAGAACTATGAATTTTTGTTCTGCAAGTTGTGTCCTGGACTTGTTCAGCTGCAGGTCCTTCCCAGAGCAGGCTGGTCTCTGGATTATCTTGAGAACCCTGGCTGATGCAGGTGGGAGATGTTGTTGAGGTAGCTGGAAGCTCTTACCAGTGGTATGGTATGATCTTGGGATAACAAACAGTTGCTATGCGTTGTACTAAGGGAGACTTCTAATAGGATGGTTTCTAAGAGTTCTGTATCATTTATTTTCTTTCCCTGTACTATATGTTGTAGGACATAAAGGCATAAGTTAAATACCAGGGTTTTTGTCCTGACTGTGAAGGTCCCCCCATTCCCCTTTCTGTGGTTGCAGTCACTGTCCTGAAGCAATGCAAAATAGCATGTATCTCCAAGGCCCTATGGAAGCATACTGATGACTGGGTGCTGTCAGTTCAAGTTGAAGTCAGTTTCCTGGTTAGCATTTTCAAATATTTGTCTGCTGTTTTACCTGCATTGAGTGTCATCTCTCTATCTTCCAGGCATTGGAACAGTTCAGTGATGTGGGTTGAATAAGATACATGTTCAACATGCTAGTCATATTGTAGTTCATATTTCTTCACCAAGAGATGGTGTGGCCTCTTAGGAGGACGGAGGCAGTGATGTCTTGCTCTTACTAAATTTCTAATTTGACATTCTGTTGTTCTGCCTCTTTGTATCCATCCTGCAAATTTTTTTTTTTTTTACTTCAGCTCGTATTTCCCCTTACCATTACTGCAGCCATATACAATTTATAGGACTGGTGGTAAAGAATAACTTTCTATATAAAAGGTGTTTGTTTCACTGCAGCGCAGTTGACATGAAGTTCAGTGTAGTATTCTAAATGCTTCATGATCCTTCAAGCTGAAATATAGCAATGTAACTTTTCTTAATTGCGTCTAATGAGATTATTCTGTATATTTTACTGCTTCAAACTGGATGAGCTATAGTAGAGGTATCTAAGTAATGAAACAGAAACATCTTTGTATACAGTTTTTCCACTACGTGGAAACACAGAATCTGAATAAGCCTTCTACAATAAGATAAATAAATAAATAGACAACTGTATTGTTTAATTTACTTTCCCAAATAGTGGAAATAATAGCTATGTGGGAGTAGTATGAAAATGGCCTTGCAGGGGGTATACTGTTTGTCACATAGTTTATTGAAATATAACCTCTTTTTCTGGATGTTGTTTTTGCATCAGACAACGTGCTTCTCTGTCTTCTCCTTGGATTGTTTGTGCGTTCCCCAGAGAATGTATGCTACCCCGGGGAGGGCAGCCTCACAGCCTGAGAATACGGAATTAGTGTGTACTGTCCTGTAAGCGTCACGCAGAGCTTGCTGTGTGCTCAGTAATGAGAGGAACTTGTTAGCTTAATATTAAGCAGTACACTATTTAGGGAACAAACATACAATGATAATTAGAACTGTGTCCATACAAGATTAGCTTCTGCTTTAGAGTTAGATTATTTGGGACACTGTGTGGATATCATTAAGCAACTGCAGTTGCATTAGTTTTCTCTGGTAGGTTGTTTCTTGCTGATCTTGGGACTTAGGAAGTTCTCTCTCTTTATAGTCAAGAGATGGCTAGTAATCTTAAAACAAGTCTTGATGACATCTTATCTTTCATAAAATGAACATTTACTTTCCCTAATAAAACATGTGCATATGTCTTTTGTATATTCACGATGGCTGTTTATGGCTGAATGTGGATTTGGATATTCCTGAATATTGTGGATTTGAATATATCTGGGCAATTCGGAAAAATGTCACTCTTTAGCATATGTTTGGACACTAAATGGATGCTAAAAATCTTGTAGCCTATGGTGACAGTCTGTTCTGTATTTGTAAGACAGCTGGACCTCATCAGTAAATGCCCCTGCCCAAGTTGATGGCTTTGGGTTAAATACTACTGGGTCAGAGGTCTGTACTACTGAACAGTTTTGCCTGTATTATGTAGTATATTTAGAGATCCTGCCACTTTATTGCTTCTCCTCTTTCATGTTCTCCTATTACTTCAGGATTACAAATCTGGATGTTAAGTATTTGTTGCCTGTGTAAATATCTCTAAATGTGTATAGCAGCAGATAAGATTCGGTTCCAGAAGGAGCAGTGATGGATTACAGCTCTGGCCTCTGGGAAGCTTCTGGCCTATTAGTTCTGCAGATATTTCTGAAACATCTTTTTTTGGGAGGCTGGAATAAATGAGTTTACAAATGGATGCTTTATTTTTCACTTCTATAGAAGTGGGTCAACTTTAATCATAGTTTGAGAAGGTTATTGACTAGCCTAATCAGGAAGTTATGTTAGGGGGTTTTGGCAAGTTCTCTACTAAATTTCATGGCAGCCTGTGGCTTCTGGTCATCGGTTTAGATGATTTTGTTGTTTCTGTTGGCAGTATAATTCTAAAACTGTTTTCTAATTAGATTTCCTAAGTATTTTACATGTGTATGTAGTCTTAGTAGAAATAAATGAATATTTAGCTTCAGGGTTTTTTTCATTCATCTAGCTTTGATACAGCAAAGGTTGATAACTGCTTTGACTTGAAAGTTGGAGAAATTGTAAGCCTTGGTGCTCTGGAATTATTTGTGTCTAAAATGACAGTCCATTTATCAAGCGTTTCAGATGACCTACTGTTTTTAATCTAAGTTCAGTTAATACATATGAGGGTACCCTTGCATTCCAGTTCTTGCTTTTGCTCGTAGTCATTCAGCTTTCTCTGCACCCTTGCAGACTGGTATCAAACTAGTACTGTCTGGATGTTTGTTAGTCAGGGTGCCTGTTTAAAATAAACACAGTTTTCTTCCTAGCTGTTGCTTAGTGTAAGTCAAAAGGTTTGTGGTTTGGTTTTTTGTTTGGTTGTTTTATTTTAATTCCAAGGATATAATTTGACAAAATCTTAAGCTGTTTTTAATGTCATGTAAATGTGTTTGTATACTGACTCTGTCTGCAAACTGTCCTGATTGTACAAAAGATGTTCTCAATAGGGGCTATGCCTGTATTCACAGGTCAGCAATTGGTAACTTGCATTTCTGAAGTGTTTGTGTCTATACCTGGTGAAGTAATGCATTTTTGTTGTCGCTTGTGGAAGTCGGTTTGTCACAATGTTTTCTTGAAACCTGAGATGCTTCCCATCTTGCGTATCTGCTTCACTGTGGGTCCGGTTCTTTCTGGTGTGGAAGGCGTGACAGAGTGTGTCTTAACAGTGTGGGTAGCTTCTGAATTCCTGTTTCCCCAAGCACCATTGCTTTGTTATTCTCCTAAGTGACTTTTTTTTTTGGGGGGGGGGGGGGAAGAGTCCGTATGGTGTGCTGCCTGAATACTTTTCAGCCTGTTATTTAAAAAAAGGCAAAGTTTGAAAGCTTTGCTTGCCTCAGAAGTTAATTCTGCTGAACATTGAGCGTGGCTGACAGGTTTTGGCACTTCTGCAAATCTAACTAGCTCTTGTGTACTAGTAGTGACTCTTGTTGTGTTCATTCTGGTTTTGTAATGTACTCTTAAGATGTTTCAGTATAATCCGGGGCTCAAAAAAACCCCCAGACACTGTTCCTTCCCCCATCAATTACTTATTGCAGAGGGGCAATAAACATGGAGAATTGCATGGGCTTTTTTTTTTCCCACCTCCTCCTACCCCATCAATTAGCTAATTTACACAAGAAAAAACATGATTTCCTTTTTCTTTTGAGAATAAACAAATGAAAATAGGACATTGTGTATGTAAAACAGCTCACTCACTGGAAGCCAGAGTACATACTACAAGCTGGTTGCTATTGACTACGAAATACTGCTCATCTGCACTCATCAGATGCTTTCTGATAGTAGAAAACATTGCTTTTGAAGCATCTAAATTGTAGAAGTATTTCAGTGACTTAAAATAGATCAAGAACTTTTAACCTTGCAATTTTTAGCATCAAAAATACTTGTCTCTTCTGAGATGAAAGGACTGCATAGTTGCTTTTGTCTTTTGATAGCATGTTTTTTGATACTAAAAAGAAGTTATTTAATATAGTTCTGCTTTTATGCCTCTTCTAAAGCACCACAGAGTATCAATACTGAACTCAGGAAGCCTTTTCAAAATCATTTTTGGGAATGGAAGAGGGCAAGGTGCAACGTAGCACATCTATAGCTTAACATCTCTGATAACCATTTCTCATTTGTTCTTTGCTCCTGTCATACAATAGTAAGTGAAACAAGAAAAGTGGCAAGATGGAATGGGATTCTCTAATGAGTCTGTCTGCTTTTTATACTGGAAACACTTAGAAAACAGTAACTGGGCTGACAAGTAAAATGTTCCACAAATATCATAGCTGGCTAATGTTTGTGGTGTTGAGATGGGGATAATAAACTTGTTTAGTCTAACTAGGTTTAAGTGTGACTAGAAAACAATTGTGTTTTTTGAGGAGCTGCAACCTGGCTGGTGGCAAGATGCCTCCTCCATGTCATGTGCAGGTGTGGCAGGGAAAAGAAACCAGGAGAAAATGTGCCACAGAACAGACTGAGCAGATGTTTTAGCACCTGTTACGCAACTGGATTCAACTTTACTGGGTTTCTTTGAGCAAAATAGCCTGCCTCTCCTCAGGTAAGTCTTTTAGTCAGATTATATTTTTCCAGAATAATGCTTCCTATTCTACTGATCTACCATTACACAGGATAATGTAGTATTTCTATTTGTGTAATTGTCAAGGGACATTTCAATTGAAGTTCATCCTAAGCTATGAGGCAGAATGACACTGGAATGCTATTATCTTCTCTGCTATAATTGCCATGGCAACAGCTGCAGGTAGACAAGGCAAGCCAAGGATTCTTTTTCTATATCATACAGACACCGTTTTTTTTTTTCTTCCCTCTCAGTAATGACTCTGAGAAGCCTGTGGCACAAACATGCTCTGAGTCATCATGAAAAGTGTTTTGGTTTTTTTTTTTCAGTTTAACTTTGATTTTAATTTTGTAAGTGTTGAGTATTTGTGATACTACATTAAAACTGCACTCTTTCTAGGAAGAAACTGGCAGCCTTCTAGGAGAGTGATGAGATGAGCCAGTGGCTGGGGAGTTTGTTTGGAACATCACAGAAGACCACAGGCTGCTTTGCAGATCTGGATGTTAATTTCTCTGTGCGTTTATCTTTCCTTAGGACAGGGATGAGAGTATTAGCCAGCTCTTCCATAGAGAGAAGTTGTAAGGGTAGTTTAATGCTTTCAGGTAATAAAATTACAGTTCACAGGAAGAAAACTGGGTGTGGACATAAGCCTGTAATGCCTGTGTGATAGGGTTGTTTTTTTTCTTGTTACTTAAGTGTTCTACACTGCTTCTCCTTCTGCTACCCCTGATTTCTCCCTTTATTCCTCCATCTGCATACATGCATGTGCATTCACATGCAGATGTGTGCGTATGTACTTCCTGAAACTGTGTGCACTTCATCTGGCAATGTTAAGAATTATGCCAAGATTTACCAGGGATCCAGATGTGTATTGGTATTTAAAAAAAACCCAAAGCTTCATACTAGGTCTTCTGTCTGGTTACTGAGGTATACTGTGAAACTGTGTTCTGGGATGCTTGTTCTTATTTGTGTTATCATGGTACTTACCACAAGCATGAAAGCTTAAGAATTTGGAGATTTCGTAGGGACATTTTTCCATTTATTCTACTCTTCCCTGTAGACTAATTTCCCTTTTTGAAATAGGAGACTGGTTAATTTGTTTCCTTCATTAATCATTAAACTCATCTAGATACAGGGCAGGGTGAGGGGGGAATAGTGTTTCTTTTTCCTGGTGGCACTGACTAATCTCTTTGCCTCAGTCAAAAGAGGATTTCATGTAACCTATTTTAAATAGAGGATTAAGGACAATTAGGCTCTTCTTGTACTTCGCCACTAAGATAGGATGTTGTGAAATCCTCTGAAAAGCACATCTGCTGATGTGCCAGTAAAGTTTTGCAAAACTAATGTTAATAATCAAAATAGTTATATGCAGAAAAAGAAACTGTATGAAGCACTTGTCTGGAGAGAATTGTGTGGATGAACTTGGGAGAGGGAAGGAATTGAACTCTTTACCCAGTTTTTTTTTTGTTTTGTTTCTAATGCTTCTACTCAATACTATAAAATGTGCCTATGTAGAAACAGACTCTTTCATTATGTGGAATATGATATGTATGAGAGAGGATACTGCAAAGGTAGGCTCAAAACAGTTTATTGACCAAGTCATAACTAAAAGAATAATTAACTTTTATGCTGATGTTAGCAGAAATATCATGTAAATAAGTTCAGGCTGGACACTTTACTTTGGTCAAAAAGACTTCTTACACTATAAGCAGATTTTGATTGATTAATGTTAATGCTTTTCTTCAGAGAAAATGCTGAGCATTAAACTAGAAACATGGAATATACTGAAATGCTGTTGTTATTCATTGGTGTTTTGTGTGTTACAAAATACTTGTAACTCCTTTTGTAGTAAATTATATGTAGTTTCCTTTTCTTTGATTTATCGGTGGAATTACATTAACAGTAAATGTGCTCTTAAGAGTTATCTTAAATCTTTCACATTCTAGCCTCCCAACCACCAGTATGAGCTTTGGAAAGCTTAACTCTCATAAAAACCTTCTGTTCATCTAGGCTTAAAAAAAAAAAAAAATCAAAGATTTCTCAGGTGACCTCAAGTATTACAAACATTGTCAAGATAATGTTTAAAATCCAATATATAGATTTGAAAATGTCTTATACTGTATCATTTTTAAGAATGTTTAGTATTTTTGTCCTTTTGTACCAGATTTTCAACTAATTCCTGACTACCTTAAACTAAAGCAGTTCTGGGGGTTCTAAGCAAATCCTCTCTTTCTTGTTGACTTTAAGCTCTTCGCAGGAATGTATATCCTCTGTACAACAGATATATAGCCACTTAAATATATGGCTGGTCTTTAACATTACAGTGGAGAGGAGGGGGGCAGGTGGGTTAATGCTGAGATAAGAATTTTGTTTAATGACAGTCATTGAGCACAACTACAAAATTCTTTCACCTTCTAAGATTTAAAAAAGAAAACCAAAACTAACCCACAGGTTTATCATAACTTCACCTCTGAATGCTGGAGTATTGTTAATCTCTTAAACAGTGTTAACTGACTGTTTACTATTTCCAGTTGTCAGGTGACCAGGTGGCCTAATTTGGTAGGAGGTGCCTGTGTGTTGGCACTGGGAGGGGAGAAATGAAGGGAAAATGAAACCAGCTCTGTTATCAGCCCTGAACTGCGTGATCACTTGAACATGATTCGTGAATATGTTAACTTCTTGATGCTGTAAGTTTTTGTCTGACATAAGGAGGTTAAACTTCCATACTTAATGGCTGTAATGACATAGAAGCAATAGGAAAGCTTCACATGCTTTTGTGAAGCAGTGCACAGTGAACACAGGCAGGTATACACACAGGTTTATAAAGGGCAATCTGGATTGTAGTCTTGCATCTCCCGTCTCTTTCAGCCCCGGAGGTCTCAAATTTGAAAGTCTCATCTTTTTTTCTTAAAGGAAAGTTCTTAAGCCCCTGACTTCCTTCCTAAGAAGTGAAAAGAAGTGAAAAGGCTACCTTGAGCATTTTTGCTCTGTTAATGGTATCTGCTGTAACTTGTTCAAAGAGCTTTTATGTCAGCATATATATATAAAATAAGATTTTTAAAAAATATATTAAAAAAATGACTTGAGGCTAGATTTCTGCTGGGCATGTAGAATTAAAATACGGGTATTCCTTTATGATTTTCCTGCATATAACAAATCATAAGGTATTTTAAACTCAAAATAATAATGCTTTTACACATGCATTTGCTTTTTTTGCATGTTAAAAACAATGACAAAAGCCAAACAAAGTTTGGTTGAGTCATGGTTGTAGTTGAGTCATTGAGACAACTGCAAATACTTCCAAATCTTTAAGGCTAGTAAGACTGTAGTATTGGCTTTTCTTCTTGCCTTCTCCCTCTGCCCCCAGTCAGACCACTTAATTCTGCTTATAATGACTTCTTTTTGCTGCAGTATAGCAGTTGCTTGGTTATGTGGCTTTTAGCTGATCTTTGAAGAGTATTATGATGAGGGGAAAAAGTGCCACTGCACTCTTCACTGTCAAATTCGTATCTGTGTCTTGGAGATGCACAGGGGAAAAGCAGAAACGTGGTCTTTACAGCCCCCTGACTCGAGCATAGGGAGCTTCCTGCCTGGCGCTGGGTGGTTAGATCAGCACAGGAGTGGAAAAGCATGTTTGTGGCACTGCTGGTGGCCACAGGCAGCCACAGCATGTCACTTCTTCCTTAAACTGATTAAAGGTGTGATCTGGACTTCTCTTCAGTTTCTCGTAGTATGTAGAAAAGACCAAAGCAGAAATGTTAAGCAGGCTGATGCAGCGGCATATAGCTCTTGTAATCTTGTAAGAGCTGTCAGAGGGGACTCTGGCAGTGGAGACAGGTTTGCTCTTTCTTTTCCCTTCTATTTTGGATGTGCTGTTGGCTTGTTGATAGAGACATCTGTTTTACTTCACTCTGAGTGACAAACCATTGGGCAATGAGTATATGTGGGTGCATTCCTAAAAAGGTTAACTGTTGCTCTGGGTTTGAAGCTGAAATGAGTGAAGTAGTAGCAAGCTTCACTGTGAAGGAGAGTGCTGCCAAGTGCTGGGGTTCTAGATAATGCTTCTAACCGGGATGCAGTGACATCCCAGAGCGATGACTGATGAGTCAGGACTGATTTGACAAGTTGCTGACATCTGTGGAACACTGGCTTGTTTTGTGGGTAACATCTGGCATCAGAAAAGGAGTAATTGGGAGAGGGGTGGGAGTTAGCACTTTTGTATAAATGTCAGGAAGCCTTACGGCTTATGGAATGAGCAGAAGCGTTTGGGGGACTACATACTGGAGGGAATGTTACTTAAAAACAAACCAACCAACCAGGAAATAACTCCAGCCTTTCCTCCCCAAACTAATCCTGTGATGTGCACTCTTGCAGCACTCGCATGTCATGTGGCTCGACCTTCCCAAAGTTCTAAGTGCAATCAAAGCATAATGACTTGAGGGAGAATGGAACAGCCATTATATGCTTAGCATTTCCTCCCGTGTATATTATAGCATGTTTTATTGAAATAAGGGTGCTAGCCAGCACAGGAATCCTTTGTTAAGATTGTGAAAGCTTGTAGCACCTTTGCCCCTTTCACAGGCAACTGTGGGAGACTGGTAAAGGAAGGCTTCTTTGGCTTAATGTGAAGGCCAATGTCAAATGCTTAAAACCCAAGGTTTTCTCTGCATGAAGACAAGGTCTACGTGATCTGTTTCACTAAGGATATTTGGCAGTAATTCGTTCTGAAAATAATTATTGGAACTTGGTATTTCTAAAACAGGCAACAAAACATTTGTTAATGTCAGACTAGTCTGAAAATGCTTCATGCTTTTTAACTCTTTCCATAAAAAGTGACCAGATGATCTGGAGAGATCCCCTCTAACCTGCCTTTTTCTGATTCTAAAATGAGAACTGTTGACTTCTGCTTAATGTCAACTTAAAGGAGAAAATACTCTCTTGCCTCTTTTGCAACTATCTTGGTTTTCATCTCTGAGCAGATGGTAGTAATAAGACATCCTAGTTTAAAACAGGCTCTGTGGGTAAAGCGTAACATCTTAAAGTGATAACCTACAGACTCCACAGGTTGTTATTCTGAACAGTAATTATACTGCTTGGTGTGTTTGTTCATTCATGCTTTAAGATTGCCATAACAGAGGTTCACAGCAACTTCCCTGTGTACATCTGCTCAGTAAAAACTACTGTAGGTGGAGCTCAGGCTTTAATAGCTGTGGACCTGCCCAGTTTAAAGTATTTCTCCTGGCTCCTGTTGTACCAGTTAAAGAAAAGTTATTGCAGTCATCCTATACCCAGTTATTGTCATCGCTCCCTACTGGCTTTAATTGCTCATGTGGCTATTCCGAAACCTTTTTCCATTAAAAAAAAAATAAATGGATTTTTCTCAAACTACTCAGTAATTTGTTAAGCTTGACAGATTCATGTTCCTTAATTCAGATAGTCATAATATCTGAGGAAGCCCTAACCTTTTTGAAAGAGGATGGTAGTGAGTAGCTGGGTGGGTAGGGAGCTGTGGATGGGGAACTCTTCTCCTGGAGCCTAAAGAGGCTATATGCCTATAACTTAATTTGGAAGCTACTGATGTGTTAGTGTGACCTGAGAGACTGGAAAAGAAAAGCTACTAGACTTTAATTAGTAACAAAAAGTGTGAAAATGCTTGTGCCCTTGAGGCTTAAGCTGGCCGGTCTCAGCTTTTTATGACAAGATAGTTGTGTCACCATGGAGCACTGACTGTGGGTGCATGTGCTCTGAGAAGTTATTCTGGAGCTGCATTTAGGTGCTGAAATTACATGTGTGTTCAGTTTGGGGAGTGTGGGAATGAGAGAAAGAAGATAGAAAATAGCATCAACTCTGGATGTCTGTATAAACAGCATTGAATAAATAAGCCCATTACCATAAAAATTGGATCACGATAATGGGCTGTAAGCTGTTCTTGAAGGACTTCTTACTGGGTTAAGAGCTGACAAGTGGTCTGGAAAGGTTCTGAGGCCTTAAGTTGAGTAAAAGGTGGTGAAGATTATTTGATTGTTTGGAAGGAAAGTATGGAAGTAAAACCCCCTTGATCTCAGTGTACCTGACCTGTGTTTTCTTAAAATAGTTTGGAGCATGTTAATGCAATGGGTTTCTGTCTCTGTTTTAAAATAGCAAAGAGGGAAGGAAGGTGAAAGACTATTCCATAGAAGAGAGGGAGTCCTTGGCTGAAAGAGAAGCCTGAGCACTTGATATCACATGCTTGAAGTCATGTGTTGTAATGTGTCCTTCTGTGGTTTCTGAGCTGGTGGCTGAGGGAGAGTAAGCTATAAATACTTTCCTGTTCTCCAGTTATGCGGTCAATTGATGCTTGCTGGAACTTTTATTTAGAACTTGACCACTAAATTGGCAAATTAGGCCAGCTTTCCTGCTTTTGACTGGAGTTTGCACTTAAAAAAAAAAAAAGCAAAGTCATTCTACCAGCTTAAGTGGTTTAAATTGTGGGATGCACTCTTAAGATGCAGGTTCTAAAAGAGGATCTGGAAGCTTTGACAGACTACTTCAGGAGGAAGGTTTTTCTTCATCTCTTCGAAGAAGACTTCTGAAGGATTAATGATACTCCTTCCATATTGGGCTCAGCCTTTCCATCCATTTACATAAAACTGAGCTGTTGCTCTTTGCTAATAATGTTTATTTTCCTTAGCAAATGTGTTAAAACATCTGGTCTCACCTTGCACAGTTAATGGGTGTGCAGTCTGTTTGCAGCAGCCCTTTAAAACACTGGAGACATTCCTGAAAAGGCTTAAATTCTGAGCCTGGGCTCTAGCTGTAATTGATATCAGAAAGTATACAACCCTTGCTCTGGGTGGTATCTAACAGCCTCACATGGCTTGCTAAAGCAGTGTTTGTCCAGCTTTACTTCCTCTGAAGGTGGTTCAGGATGCTCTGTTCTTCCGTGCACTATCTCAGAATAATATACAGGTCTTTAAGCCCAGACACATCCTATTCCGGTGCCTCAGTTTCCCTTTATTACCACCTCAGCTAATCTTACTATGATTCCTGTCTCTCCTGAAAAGCCTTTCTTATAGGTCTCTTTCTGCTCAGGTCTCCTGATTCATTGTTCCCCAGTTATCCTCCTTGAGCCTGTATTCTTACACCAGTAGGGTTTCTCTGCAGTTCTTTGCCCTAGCTTGTCTACCTTCTCATATGCATCCCTTTTGAGAAGTTATAGGAAATGGCATAGCGAACTCCAAATGAGTTCTAGTCTAACAGAGAAATTGTTTCCCTCCTTCCCAATGGTCTGATCTGGGTAATCTGATCCCCAGCTGAGCCAAATCAGCTGTTGCGTGTGGTGGGCCTTATGCAAGAGGGATAAATTCACCCTCACTTCCTTTGGAGATCCAACTGCCTTTGGTGCTTGGAAAACTACAGCCAACAAAACATGCTTTTATCATCTCCCTCAAACTGAGCTTAAGTATATGATTCAAATGATTATGCCATATTAGGTTATGCATGACTCTCTTACGCTAAAAAGAAAAACGGAATGATAGCCATCTCCAGTAATGACGGGAGTACCTTCTCTTGGTGGACATCATTTATTTTAGTACCTTCTCAAGTCGTTAGTACAGAAAAACAGTGCAGCTGTCTTGGCAGGCTGTGCTAGGAAGAAGTGCCGTTCCTAATTTAGTGGGTGTCTGTCTGATGCATTTGAAAGTGGCAATTCAGACTGGCAGCAAAAGAGGATTGAAAGCTGGTGCTGAGCACAGTAGCGATTAGCTTACGGTAGCTAAGGACTACTTCATTCTTTACAACGTGGGAATGTTAGTGCGTTCACCCTCTGCTCTCAGAGAAATGGATTGCAGAGTGGTCAGTGTTGCAGCCTGGTTGCTTGTTGCTAGGAAAGGAGTTAGAAAATAAAGGCATCTTTTGAAATAGGTGCCTTGCTGTCCTGAGACTGAAGGCCTTGAAACTTTGGTCTGGCCTACTGACTAGAAAGCAAGCTTTGTACCTGGGAGAATCACCTGAAAACATTCCCAGCCAGCGTTATTTGGTCTTGTCCAGGATCTTTTGGAAGATTTTTGTTTATCTAAATAATGATCTGATGCTTAGGCTGGGAAATTTTTGTGAGGACACTGGTTGCTACTGCATCACTTCAAACAAAACTGAAAATCTGGAAGCTCGTTATCACAGGCATGTGGCTTGCAGGAGATTGTGATAGTCTTCTAAGTTTTGTAGAGAGCAAGTGGCTGAGGGAAGCATGTTCCTTTAGCCTCTTACTGGAGACTCACTTGGAAAAACCGTTGCATTACAGTGTGTGCCGAGTCCTGCCAGAAACCAGCAATTGTGGTTGACCTTAAAGCATGTTGACCTTAAAGCATGTTGACCTTAAAGCATGTTGACCTTAAAGCATGTTGACCTTAAAGCATAGGGTTAAGCTGTCTTGTGTGGCTGCTTTTTGTCCTGGAAAGTGTTGACCTTAAAGCATGTTGACCTTAAAGCATGTTGACCTTAAAGCATGTTGACCTTAAAGCATGTTGACCTTAAAGCATGTTGACCTTAAAGCATAGGGTTAAGCTGTCTTGTGTGGCTGCTTTTTGTCCTGGAAAGAATCAGCAGTGAAAGTTAGGCTGTCAGCTTTATTTGCATTTCCCAGCTATTGTTTGCTTGCCAGCATCTTTTAAATGTTTTAAATGTAGCTTTTGTATTTTTCTAATGCATAACACTTGTATGCAGTGTTTCTTGTGATGATGCCAGAACACCCATATAGTAAATATTTAATAAAAGTAGTAAAGATTTCTTGTTCTCGACAGGCTGAAGTCCTGATCTAAAGGAAATGAAGTTGCCATTCTAAATTATTTATGAAGTGCTGCACATAATGAGATTGGGTTTGTTTGGTTTATGATACATAAATGGCAGGAATAATGGTTTCAGTTTAGTTAAGATGTAAATGGTGTAGGTGGGTTTTAAGCATGATAAAAATGTAAGTAATTCCACTTTTATGGCTGAGGGTGATATATCTTCATCCAAGATTATATCTGTAGTACAAGTTGGATGTTGGAAATTCTCCTGTTGCTCCATGCTTGACCTGACTCAATTTTAGGAGTGCTTGATTTGTAATCCTCTTTCTGAAAAGCATGAATTGTTTGCTTGAAAGTCTTAACAATGGAACTGTCTTTTTTTAATTTATTTTTTTAAGATGATAGATATGGCTATCAACTCTCACGGGAACATGAATTTCCCTTGTGATTTACTAGTATTTAAAGATGACAATGATTATTGATATAGCTACAACTTCAGTGGAAAGGTAAGCAAGTGTGGTTCATGTTTTGAGAGTGCAGCTGAACTCTTTCCTCTCTGTTCAAATGCAAAAGGAAAGTATACAGACTGGTTGAGACTAGGGAAGGCGTGAGCAGAAATAGTGAGGTATGGAAGGTAAAGGAGACCAAAGTTGTTACAGAAGGAAAAAACAAAAGTGTGGGTACCCTTCTGTCCTGAGACATAAAGCTTGAAGTGCGAGCCCTTGGATGTTTAATTGGTTGAGACTCCCTGTACCTGGCCCCTCTCCCCTTCCTCACTGTTACTGTTCCATTTCTGTTGCTTGGAATGAAGAGTGATAAAACTGAGGAGAAATGTGAAGACTTCTGAAGAAGGTAAGAGCTTACCTACTTCTCACAGCAAGGGCCAGCTGTTTGAGGAGGTAGCTGTCTGCTGAGAATGTGCTTCCTTTCAGCATTATTGTTTTCATAGGTGTTTGTTTGGTTTTGGTGGTTTTAGGGTTTTTTGTTTTGTTGTTCCCCCCCCGGCCCCCGGGGACCACATCTCTCTTCAGGGATAATAAATCTTTATTTCAAAACTGGGTCTGCTCTAGTGATGGGAGACATGTACTGAGATGGCCTTTACCCAGCTTGCTGTAGGCTTTTAAATGTAATCCTGCTCTGGTGAGAAGCCACTGTGGTTTTTGGAGCATTAACAAAGAGAATGAGCAAGATTGCCTGTCAAACAAATAAGGACTGTGCCTGAGAGGAATAATCCTTTTTTTTTTTTTTAAAGTAAAAAGCTCAATTGTACTTTTTTTCCATGCCTCAATTCTGCAGTTTACTTATGATGTTGGGATTTAATTTTATGTATTAGTATTAATTTCCTTTCTTGCTTATTATGCTCCAAACAAGAATATAAGTTGCCTTTTATAAGTTTGAGTGTATCTGGAGTGAAAGCACATTATTCTCTTTAAAAATACATGAATGTGTCTAGCAACTTTTAACATAAATTACCCAAATTCACTTTTTTGTAAATGGGGAAAGACAGAGCCAAAGTACACCCATGGAAGGAAGTTAAGCTCTCTAAAAATGAAGTTCCTGCTTTATATTGCATCTCGGTGGGATTGCAGTACTGTCTTCCTTTGTTTTCCTTTAAAATAAACCCATTCTAAAGCCATTAGAGTGTGTGTGTATATCTGGCTGTCTGTTTTCCACTTCTACAGAAGTGAGCTTTCAAAACAGTAGTTCAAGGCACAGACATTATATTGCTCTTCAAGTAATACCACCTCTGAAAATGCTGATAGTTACTGTTTTATGAGCCTGTTATATTTCTATTTTGGGTAAGACAGGAAGATAAAATCCCTGCTATTGAGGTTTGGGGTTTTTTTTACATTTTAGAGTATAACCTGGCCCTAATAAATACACATGAATACTATGAAATATGTTACAACAACATTAAAAAAGGTTTTAATGATTTCTTTTTTTCAGTTGGTCATTAGGTTTGCCTAAAATTTACTGTGGTTTGCTTCAGAATGTGGTGGTGGGGTGTATTTAAGTGGTGGACATTATTAGATGCAGGAAATACGATGAAATTGAAGTCAACTTTTCTCATGGTGATAATCCTTCAATAGAAGAAGCTTTCGTGGTATGCAATCTTTCTGCCAACTCTTGATGTCTCTTGGGAGACCGAAATAGAGCCTGCTAGTTAACTTTCTAACAGTTGTGAATGCCATATTCTTAATGAAAGACACGATTGCAGATGTGTATGTGTTAATATTGCTGGACCTGGAAAAAGTTACAGGACTTACTTATTTGTGTTCTGAAACATCCCATGGAATAGACTTGACTATTTTAAGCTGTCTCTTTTTTGAGGAATAAAGATATAACTGTATACTGTGTGTGTATGTGTATACACACATATGCATATAAAACTATTTTTGTGGAAACAAATTGCGTGCTGTAGATACCAAGGATATAGGTGTTCAGAGGAGGAAATGAAACGTGACCAAGGGAGATGCATCACCGTTCCAAGTCTCCAGATTCCTCCTCTGAGTAGCCTTTCCAGTCTCCCTTATTTGAATACACCAATTCTTGTGCTTCTGAAATAATTTGTCCTTTTGCCAAATAACAAAATGTGTTTAGTTTGGTTTTGTGTGGGTCTTTTTTAATGCTACCTCATGTGTCTACTGCAGAAAAAGCAAATGGCTTAACAAAACAAAACAAACAGCCAACTTCTGACTCATGTCTGGTTGAATCCACACTTGGGTTTTCTTGCCTCTGTGTCTGAGCTTCTGAGAAACCTGTTTCTTTCCTGGGTTTTATGCTGAAGAGCCTTTTGTAAAGCAAATGTTTGCAGTTCTCTGCTGTCCTTTCCTGTCTGCATTTTGAGACCTCCTCCTAGAAGTTCTCTTAGCATGCTGTGCTATTAGTTTGCTCTCTTGTAGAAAGGCTCATCATTTTCTCTGGGTTGGAGGAAAATCCTGTATCTTATGTAGGAGCCTTCCTGTCCAGGGCTGCCTTCAAAGCCCATTTACCACTTGGTAAGCTAACAGCAGAATTGATCTGACTTCAGTGGTCTGCACCCTCTTTGTCAAGTTTTGAGTTTTAACCTTGAGTCTACTTGTTATTCTTTGAAGTGCTAAAATGAGGTTGCTTGTAGGAAATGGAGTGTTGAAACTCTCTCGTAAGATTGAGCCAAACATAACTTCCAGCAGTTTTACTCTGTTTATATGCGGAGTAACTTCAGAATATGCTCCTCTCTTAATGGAGCCTTTTTTTTTTTTTTTTTCCTAAGGAGACTGGCGAAAGAAAGGAACAGTGAAATAAAGTACTGTTCTTGCTGTGTTTAACTCCTTGAAATAAGGAGAGAGAAAAATAAGAGGGGAAAATTACTAGCTTAGATAACTTTCTGATTAAAAAAGCATCCTATAGAAGGGGTGATGAAGCAGATTCTTCCAAAATGGTTAATGATCAGCAAGCTATGCTTTCAGTAGAAAGACAAGCTAGAAACAGGTTGTCCATTGAGCAAATGCTTTTCTTGTAGAAGGTCTTAATACTTTTGAATATTTTTGCTTGATTAGTTGCAGGTGCATGCAGACTTTTGTGTTGTCCTTGAACTCTCTCCATGCTTTCAGTGGTCTAATGTGGCTGTGGGTCATGCGCTTTTCCAATTCTGACGCAATAAAAACAATTCTCATGGAAAAGTGGTAGGCAAGTGAAGAGCTGCAATTTGGTGTGTAGAGGAGAAGCAGGGAGAGAGTGAAACTTTAAAAGTGATATAAAAGAGTTGTTTATCAAAGCATAGCATGTTGTGGACTGGGACTTCAATTTCGTACTTCAACTATTTAAAATGTTTGAAGAATTAAACACTTGTCACTGTTAATCAGTTTAAGTGTACACTTAAAAATTAAACCCAAGAGAATGCTTAGACCCAGTTCCACGGGTTGTTTGTTAGGACACTTATTGAAAGATGGTGTTCCCTTCACGAAGAGAACTCTTTCTGATCTCTAGGAATCTGGGAAGGTATCAGGAGTCAAGAATTGTGAGAAACTAAGAGAAGTAAGTATTGTTTTTCTGGTTGTTTCCGCGGAAGTCCCTGAAGGCTTCGATTGCAGCACGGTTTGTTTGAAAAATACCTCCCTCATGAATATACTGTAAAGTATGTTTTGTTGTCTTGATTAGCAATATTACTGTGTACTGCAGTGCTAACACTAGACTCATCTACTACTACACAGATATTGATAAAAGCCTAATCAGTAGAGGCAGCTGCTCGGATAGTAATGACTCTTTCCTACAGTGCTGTATTTATAACATTGATGACCCAGAGTAATGTGACTCTTGGTCCGATATTGCTGCAGTAGAGGTGGAAATAAATGGAGAAGGAAGAAGGTGTTGCCTGCATAAAAAATTAGAAAATATTTTCTAAAATCGATTTAAGATTTCCTCCTCTTTGTATTTTCTGAATCTGGTGGTATTGCATACTACCATGCCATTTAGTAAAAGGTAAATTCACTCAAGTATAGTTGAATAAATTGTTTGAACTTAGAATGAAGCTTTGTTCATTTTCTTGGCAGTTACTGCCTTTTATTCAGTATTGCACTCTTCAAAAAGTTGTGTTTTAATCTTAGAGGAATCCCTCACAACGTATTGTGATGGTACATATAGATGTTACCCTACTTCTATGTACTAAAAAAGAAAAAGATCCCTTTTTACTGTAGAGATATTTCACGATGTGCCTCTAATGCAATCTCTACTCCTTGTGTGTGCATGTTGGAAGCTTTTATGTTGTAATGCATCCTGTACGCTGCTGTTGCGTATTGTGGATAAGTAACTTCATTCGCTCCATTACTGGCACAGCTTTCTGATGTCTTATGGAATGGCCTTCCCTTTTTGTGTTCTCCAGCAGCGATACTGTCTGTGAAGCATCCTTCCTTTTAACTAGTATTATACACTGAGTCTGCTTCAAGGGAAAAGTGTTGCTCTCATTTCTCCAATCATCAGGCCTGTTACTGAGAAAGTGGAGCTTGACAAGTGTCTCCCAGTGGCAAGTAAACATTTGTTCACTGAAATTTTTGTTTTCATATCTGAATTGTTTTTGAATTTTTTTTTTTTTTTTTTTTTAGCTAGGACAAGTCTAACCCACCAGAAATGAATGAAGGGCACTCAGTGGGGTCTGACATGCAGTTTAGACTTCTCAAGAACAAGTTTGTACTGGTTTAAGCCCTTATGAGGTATCACATCAGGTCATCTGAGCATCTTAAAAGCTGAAAATGGCATACAACTGATAGCTTTACATTCCCAAGAAAATGTGGTGAATAGGATGACTAAAAGAACAAACTGTTAGACATTTAGTTAGCAATTATGAAGCAAGTAGTTTTGTTTATAAAACAAGATTATTAATCTTCTTCAGTTTGGTATTCTGGTTGTGTCACAGTTTGTGGACTGAATTGTAAGAAGGTAGCTATTCATATGCCTGGTTCTCAGGAGGATAAGCCATAATGTATACAATTACTATCAGATGAATTAAAGCTTTTTAGAAACAAACAAATGGACACCCCACCCCCCCCACCCCCCCAGCACAGTTCAATATGTAACTATTTAACACATTCAAGAATTCTTGTAATTTTGACCTTGGGAGATTAGTTAGGTCAGTACTGGGCATGCTTGAAGACTTACCAAGGAATTAAGTGCTAGTGAATTGCTGCCTCTGTTTCTAGATCTGGGTTAGCTGGACAAGTTTATCTCATATGCAATGCGAAAGCTGAGTGCTAGACAGGATAAGCAACTTGGCCAGGGTCCCTCAAACCTAGTGGCAACAGTGAAAACTAGAATTCGCCTAGTGAATGCTCTCAGTAGACTGGACTTTCTGATAAAACTGGCCAACTAAAATGAAGGTTTTAATTTTTCAGTGCCGTCTGTTCTGCAGGGCACCAGCAGCTGACCTGTCTATTGACAGGACTGGCAGAAGTGGCCTGGTGTGCTGCAGGGTGGGTGAAGGAAGCAGTGATGGCAGTGAAAGCACTGTGGAGTTATTTGCCTTCTATCCCTTGCTCCCTACCTGATTTCCATTTAACCATTAGCCAGGCGTTAGCACTGAGAAGTCTGTACTTTGAAGACAGGTTAAGAGAAAACCTACATCTGCCTAATGTTTTAAAATGGCTCTTAACCTGTGTTCAAGCTGAGCTTTCAGATCAGCTGCAAGTAACTTAATTTTTCCTGTTTACCACTGTTGCTTACTTTAAAAGGGGTAGGTGAATTACACAGCTCAAGCTTAGGATGCTTAGTTTTGAATCACGAGGTTTGAAAAGATTAATGATGTGATACTCTAATTGCTTATTGCACTTGCATCAATGTGTCAAAACTACTACACCATTCTAATCTCAGATGTTCCTGGAGCTTTCAAGTTAAGTGTTCAAAGGTGAAAAAAGTGCTAGCTTATGTGATAAACACTTGTCTGCACACCCACAGAGAAGCACAGAGACAGTGGCAGTTGGAGGTGCCTGAATAGTACCTTGCCTGGCTATATTTGGAGGTCCATCCCAGGAGGCATCAGCCCCTCAAAGGTCCATCTCCACAAGCCAGTGGAGGAACACAGAGGTGAAATGGTGGGCAGGGAGAACCCAAATCAGAGAGGAACGGAGAACCCTGTACAGGCCCCTCCCAGGAGGGGAGGGATCTCCTGCCCCAGGAGATCCCTAGTCCTAGTGTCCAGGAGTGAAACCCAGGAAGATGGGTCACTGCTTGAGCACCTTTTGGACTGAAGGGGAAAAGAGCATTTCAGGATAGCACAGGTCTTGCTATGGGATGTTTAGGGGATGAACCAAAGGCAGAGAAGGGAGGGATCTGGATCATTTGGGGAGGAACAAGTGTGGGGAAAATAGAGGGATAAGGGGATTAAAAAAGGCTGGTTGCATGTAAATAGAGTGCTTGTTTGTATGGTTATCTGTCCATGCCCTTCACCCGATCAGTGCAGCCTGTCCTGTCTCTTTGTTAAATTACTTTTTCTTTTCCTGGGTGTGTGCGATGGGGGTCTGAGTGCAGCCACTGGAGTGGGATCACGGGTGGAAGGGCCCACGTGCCCATGGTGCCAGCAACTGCAGACACTGCAGTGAAAGGATGTAAGTGCCAGCAACTGGAGTGGGACCTTGGGTCACAGGGGCCCCTGTGTCTGGTGCCAGTGGCTGCAGGGGGTGGGGATGCTAGTGAGTGTGTGAGCACTAGCAAAGATCAAGCCTGGAAGACAGATGTGCCTTTGTGTCTCTAAGGGTGAGCTTAGAGGATGGGAGGAGCTTGCTGTTGGTGGGACTAGGGGAGTTCCACCAGGTGCCAGAGAGTCAGTGGGGTCTGAGGGTCTCTAGGAGCAAGACCTACACGTGTGTGTGTGTTTTGTCTCTGAGGGGGAGACCATAGAGGTTTGGCTACTGGGGGACCAGGGGTTTTCCAGCCAGCTGTGTGTGCAGGCACATGAGAGTCAGTCTGTACCAGCAACTGGAGCGGGACTATGGTCTTGGGGGCTCTTATATCTAGGTGGCAGCAACTGGAGAGACTGCAATCCCAGGGCTGGCTACCAGGCAGACTGCTGGAGGGGTCTGCATTGTACATATGTATAGATATATCCTTACTAGTGGACCTCCATCTTGCTCAGACTGGAGAGGGGAGCAGGATGAGGCTGTGGTGCTGCTTCTGTGTGTTCGAGCGCTTGATGTGTTCATCTCTCTGGCTGACCATGGTAGATATGTATGTGTTGTGCGTGTGCCAACAGGGAGAATAAGCTGAGCCTTGCTCCTGGTTGAACCTGGGGACTTGGAGCTGCAGCAGCCTCCTCTCTATTGAGCTGCCAGATTCAACCCCCTCACTAATGCAAAGAAAGGAAGTATAATACTATACAACATCTGTTTGTCTTAAATTGTGAGGCTATTCTTGTAAACTAGTAAGTAGTGAAAAATGTCACACCCAGAATTTTGCATCTTCATGGCTTTTATCATGGCTCACTAAAACTCAGCTTCCATTGTTACTTGTTTTAAAGCTATGTCCTGTCAAGTGTATGAATGTAGTCCTATGAATGGAAATTATTTTTAAATTTAACTGCAGTGTTCCTTTCAGAAGGATTGTATCCGCACTGAGAATTTATGTACTGAGTTTAAGTGAGAAGTTACTTAAGGAGATAAACTAACTTCAGCCAAGTTGGCCTTTATTCTGAGGGTGCTTTTGTCTGAAAAGCCTCTTAGAAAAGTCCCTTCCAAATGTCTTCTCTAATCTTGTTTTTTTATCTCACTGTTGCAGAGAGAGGTGCTGATAATGATGACTTTGCCAAAAACCCCATAGTATTGTTTTAAAATTTTGTATAGCAAGAGATAACAAATCATATCTGCCCTTTCAAGAAACTGACTTTCATAGTGTAGCTGAGTAACACTGAGCAAGGAGTGAAACCCAAAGTACCACCATGCAAGATTATATACTTCAGATAACAATTTAGAGATTATTCAGGTTTGGTCTCCTACCTAATGGATGTGTTGCTCTAAGTGCACTTTTTTCCTAAATATCCTTTTAACATTTGCCTGGCACTTTGCCTTCTTTGTATTTTTGTTCATATTCATGCCAATGGCTAGCATGTTATCAGAACAAGAAAACAAAAGCAGGTTATGTTGACTAAAGGGCAAGAAGAGATGTGCTCACAAGATGTACCTAGGACCTTAGACATCTTCCTGATTTGTCTGTCTGTCTCCTTAAACTGTACTCAGTTCTCTAGTGTGATACCTATTATGCCTGGTGGTATGGTAGTGCACAGAGTAAAGGATTTAATTTTAACAAGTGTTGAGCACTTAGTCTCAGCAGCTCAACTGTAGCTTTAGGCAGAAGAAGAAACTGCAAAATGCAGTGAATGCTTATATGGAAAATAACTAAGTTTTCCCTGCTTATGGGTTTCCTTAAGAGACCTCCCTGCTGGATGAGCACCTGAGGTTCACGTGATTTGTAGCTTTGATTTTAGTATCTACAGTAGAGGAGTCTGTGGTGGATGGGGAAGCAGTCCTCTGCTGCTTCTCTGCTGCAGTCACCATGTAGAGTTGGTGAGCAGTCTCTGACTTTGCTCACCTGCTAGGTAGTGATATTTGGACTTCACTTTTTTCTTTTGACTGTTCATGATTTCACAGGCTCAGGTGCAGGTTTTATATGTTGGGGCATCCTGAGGTGTATATAGCACCACCTATGCTTGCAAAGGTATTTTTTCTAAAGGAGGGGGGAGGAAAGCAGAAACTGGCAGGGTTGAGTTACAGTGTCAAAGAACAATGAAGCTCTTCTAATTTTGAAGTTGAAGGCTCTGGTTGATTGCTTCCTAAACCTTTTAATACTCAAATATCTCTTCTAGTCACAATAGAAAGTTGAAACAGAACAAGAATGAAAAATTATGATTAAGCAATTTAATTCTGTTAGCAGCATATTAATTAGTGGTAGTTTGCTACTCATGATAGTTCTTAGAACAACAAAACCAAGAAGCCTCCAAACTCTTGGAAAAAATTACCATGCTTTAAAAAGCAAGACAAGATTCTAATTCTCTGTCCTTCTAGAAGCAATGATATATAATCTGACAAAAAATGAGCATACTGTAATCTAATAAGTCATTATTAGTGTAATAAGAAAGCTATTCCATGCTCTACTTGCTTTCATGCTATTAATAAAAGGCTGCCACATTACATTCCTTAGTTTGAGCTGTGACTTAAATTTTTCACCCTTCAAGCAGGCCAAATTCAGTGATCTGATGCCCACTACATTATTTCATATACAAAGTCAGATGAAGTGACAGAGTAGCTGCAGGTTATAAAACTTTGACCTTTCAAGAGGATGCAACAAAAGGCATCAGGAGACTTGACAGCTAGTGAACTACATCAAAAATGCCTAACAGAATTGAAAGGTTGCACTGTAGTTCAATTTGATGTGATAATAAATGGAATGCCAGTATTTTGCTGTATGTTAACATTTTTTTATGGAAGCATACATCTAAATATGTAGAAACCATATCCCATCCAGAGAGCATCTGAGCTGAAATTAGTTTGAGACTGTAAGTGAGGATGGTTGTTTGCCATACTCTTTCTCCTCCTTAGGCATTTGCTAACACCTGCTGTTAGTATAGCTAGTTATTTGCCGGCTCTTTCGTTTCAACCAAGTCTAGTTTTCTCTAGACTCTTATGCTAAGACAAAGTAGGAATGTTTATATTAATGCCATACTGCTAGTAATTTCAAGACCCAGAAAAGTTCAAACAGACCTTAAATAAGACAGACCAGTGTAAAAAACAGGTGTCTCAGCTTGCCATTGAGAAGGGTTAAGCAATGATGATGGAGAAGGGGAATTGACAGAAAAATCTTGAACAGGAGCCAAAATTGAGCAAAAGGCATGCCTCGGGTAAGAAGCAAGCTTTTCAGGCATCCTCAGGAACAGTCTAGTAGTATTGGAGGAGATGAATGTAGAGTGCTTGCATGTAGCATGCTGGTGGAGATGCTGAAGTGGTTAACGAAAAACGTTTGGCTGAAAATGAGCTGTTGTGAGGCAGTATTGCTAAATGAAGGTGTGCTGAGCTGTTAGACCTCCCAGGAACCTGCAAAGGGGCTAGATGGCTTTTCAGTGAGGAACTACTGGGAAGTGTGTAGGAGGGGACGGTGAATGGGCAGGTGAATGAAAAATGTAAGGATTCCTTTTTAGTCCTGGGGATTGGAGAGGCACTCTACCTGTTGTCAAAATCTGCTGTAATAAAATGTAAAAAGAATACTAGTCTTGTAATAAATTTTTATAGTTCCTTAAACTGAAAACAGAAAACTGAAAGCTGTAGAAGGAAAGTTTCTTTGGATAATATTTCACTGGGTGATGAAAGCCTAAGAAAAGAGGGACAAGAGTTTTTTTCTTGTTGCCTCTTTCCTGAATTTTAATGTATCAGCAAATTAAGTCCTCTTAAATGGTGCACACAAAAATAGACGAGCTGATTAAGCGCAGTCTTGTGTGCTTTTATCAAAACGCTGTGTGACTTTTAAAAAGGGTAGTAGACTGAAATACCTGTTTTAAAATGAGCATACTGATGCCGTAAGCATTTTGAGAAACTTGATGGAAGGAAGATAATCAATGAGACTGCAGTATCTGGGTGCAAATATGTAGGAGTTGCATTACAGATTAGTTCCTTTGGTAGAAAGGTGCTATATGATTATGGAGGAATTAAGTGACTAATTAACACATCTTTAGTAAGAAGTTAAGGATTGAAATATGCCTTCAAAGTAGATGAAGGGGTTTAATATTGTAGCTATGCTGTTCACAACATAATCAGAATACTGACAATTTTGTAAAATGCCACAAGACATGAAGGAACGTAAGGAAAATGTTATGGTCGTAGCAGGAAACTTCATTTGCTCTCAAGAGGGAGGAGGAGGAACAAATCTCACGACTGAGTGTGATCAAGAGACAACTTTTTTCAACTGTCAAGGATGTTCTTTGATCATCTGCCTCAATGTGCAAAGAGGAAATCTTAATCTTAGCAATGCAGGAGGTCTGGTTCAAGATGTTACTCAGCAATCATCTCATAAACATTACCTGTGTTGTACTGTTATTTGGCATTCTTGTATGAATAAAAACACCCCCAAATTTTTTTAATAAGACTTATCCTCACCCCTTCCCAAAAAACTTAAGCAAGCTTCATATACTTAGTGAGGGAAAATAAGAAGCAATGAAGAGGTGTAGCTGTCAAGGTGAGTCTTGCATATGTCATGGAGACCAGATAAAGACAGCAAATCGGAGACTTGGAAGTAGCATATATCAAAAAAGGGTTTAAAAAAAATAAAAGAACCTACTGTTAAATAGAATGAAGAAAGCTGATGATAGTAATACTTCAAAGAGCAGAACCCGTATCTAAGAAAACAGGAGGAGGAAGTGTGTGGCAAATTTAAAATTAAAACCCTATTACTGGCAGTGGGAAGCATGTGAGGAAGGCTGTAGTCTGTTAAGTGGCTGGCATGTCAGGGAATTCTCACGAAAGGTGCTGTTATAGCAGACAAGCCACAGGAGTTCTTTGCAGTAGTGTTCACTGTGGAGGACTGTAGAGAAATTCCCAGACTGAAGAGTTTCTTACAGGTGTGGACAAGAGGAACTGTCTTTTAATTAATGCGTTGAGAGTGAATCAGTAAAATGAATAGGAGGGCATAATGCAGACCAGATGATATTCACTCAAGTTGTAAAATACCTCAGAGAGGGAAGTGTCAAATTTTTTGTCACAAGTATGTAATCCATCCCTTACATCAGGCTGTGTTTGCCAGAGGAGTGGAAGATGCAAGTGTTGATACCATAGGGGCCTAGGAGGGAAGTACAACTGGCAGTTTCAAGGAAGTAAAGTATCATAAAAATTCTGTAAACACACAAATACAGCAAAGAGATTATGGCTTTTTTAGTTAGAAGTCAGTTAGAATCCTTTGAGCGGGGAGCAAGTATATGGCTGATATAATGCACTTTGATTTATAAAAAAGCATTTGACAAGACCTGCCAAAGGCTTTTAAAGGAAGTCAGCTGTTGTGGATTAAGAGGAGCCACCTCCTGTTGTATTAATAACTGGCCAGAAGGTGACAAAAGGGTAAGACTAAATAATCAGTTTCCACAGAGGTCTTTCCAGTGGAATCTTCAAGGATATGTGCCCTCAGCAAATTCATACATGTTCGAGACAAAGGAACAAAGTATGCTGACGTTCAGCTAGGAATACAAAATCACACAATCCAAAATTAGTTGTGTGACTTTCAAGAAAAATTTCAAAATACAGAGAAACTGGACAATAAGTAGCTGCTAGGATTCAATATTGCTAAATGCAAGGTAATGCATACTGCGGGAAGAGTATGAAAACAGTTCTACTTATATGGCTGCCTTAACAGAGTCTGAGTTAGCTGTGATTCTTTGGGAGAAATTTTGTTGTTATTGTGGGTAATTCTTTGAAGGCATAAGCTTTGTGCTCAGTAGCTGTAAAAAATGAAAACAAAGGCAGAAGTGTTTAGGAAAGGAGTAGAAGATGGAACAGAAAACATTATTACTGTTACTCCTGGGTGTACTGGCTACTGTATGCATCTTTGGTCACTGCCTCAGACCATGAGTAAATCTAGTAACGGTGACTGGGATAATCACTAGGGCATGACTTCCATTTGAGTGAAAGCTAAACAGGATTGAGTGGTGAGGGGAAAGCTTGTGGGTAAAACTTAAGCAGGAGGTTCTTCTGGAAAAGGGACCCAAAGGGTGTGCTTCCATGCTTTTTTTTCTAGCAAGTCCCACCACTTTATTGCAAGGGAGTTTCCATTACGTGGATTACTGTATGAGTAGGGAAGGATACTTTGCAGAGTGGATTTTATGGAGGGGGTTACAGAAGATCTTAGAGAAGGGTCCTTATCAGTTTAAGAATTTATGCTAAATATAAGAAAATAAAGCACTACAAAAACGGCTAGCTTTTCAAGGCTGTCATGTAAGGTATCATCAATTCTGTTGTCTATGAATGATTCTCCTGTGTAAAACTTTGAAAATTTTGGTTTCCATTATCTACATATAGGAATATAAATGTGGGCTAACCTGGGCATGTGAACTTTGAAACCTGAAAAACAGCATTCTTAATAGAGGTATTAAGCACCTATGGCCCTGATCATCTGCAACAGCAGACGCTGTGTGTGAAAACTCTTTAAAACCAGAGCAGCTTTAATTCACCTTCCTTCAGGCCTGTGACAACTTTGACCATAACTTTCACCTTCACAAAGGGGAGGATTTTGTTTCCTGTTAAGAGTCCTTGGTGAGTTGCGAGTGTTTCTGGGTCGGATTTATGGCTAAGCACTGTTGCTTTTGTGAAGAGGAATACAGGTGTTACAACTTCAGTTATGGAAAATTTTTCTGTGTGTCACCTTGAATGACTCATCAAACGGACAAGCTGAATAGTCTCCTCCCTGTAGGTTGTGGTGGTTGATGAGCACCTACCATAGATTGCTGTCAGGTATTCTGGGTAGTAGAAGAGAAAGCTGATCATCTAATGTAAGCTGCCAGAAAGTAATTTTCATTTTAAATGCCATGTAAGGAAATGAGGATACTAACCCTTCCTTTCATTTCCCCAAAACATTAGCAGAAATCCCACCACAGTTTTCTGGATAATATATTTTTTTTTTCCCCACCTCTGCAAGCTGAGTAAAAAAAAAAAAACTAGGGAACTCTTCTCACGTGGACTGGATAGATCTGGAAAACAGTTTTGTTCGAAGTTCTGGATTTTCTATTTAATGCTGTCTGTACTTTCAAGTGCCATGCAACATAGAATAAATTGTAGATTATGCATTACAAAAAGGGGGCAAATAGACCTCCCAAATTTTTTATATTATTCTGAACAAAAAAGGTAAAATAAATCATCTTGTCATAAGCAATTGAGCAAATGTTACAAGGTACTAACAAAGTTCTCAAAACTCTTTTTCTATCCCAAGATGCTTCACTTTAAAGAAAAAAATGATTTTTTTAAAAAACACATCAGTATCTCATGCAAATTCAAACTGATGGAAATGATTTTTTTTTTCTGTATTGAGTTGTGTAAGTGTGTGCATTAAGCTTTTTTTCTTTACTCGTATATTCAGTCTTTTCTGAGCAGAATGGGAAGCCCACTAACAGTCTGTAATTCCATAACCTAACAAGATACTGTGAGTTTTGAAATGGGGTAGGTTTGCTTTGACAAATTTCAGAGCTGGTTTTGAAATTTGTCAATTTTTTCTGTTTACGTTTTTATCAACTAGTCTCTATTTTGCACTTCCACCTCTTGATGTAACTTACTGTTTCAGATGTTATTTAACTGAGCCCTTCCTCTTCCTTTGTCTGACCTGTTCTTCCTTGTCACATACATGAGTGGTTCTGTTGTCACCTTCTTTCCCAACCTCAGCTGGGGTCTGAAGTGGAGGTGCAAGTTTTAAAATAACTTGCAATGTAGATACTAACTGTGGGAAGGAGGATACTTGTTTTTTTTGCAGATAATATGGAAAGTAGTGTGTATGCACACTGTTGTTAGCATAAGAATAGAACTTTCTACTGATGTGCTTTTTATTTGACTATATAGTTTGCTGATTGCGAGTAACTGTTTCTGGTAAAATAGGCAACCTGAGAACAGTAAGTATATAGATAGATATTTTCACTGCATCTCTCTCACTACCTTCTAATTGATTTAGGATTCAAAGAACAACATTTTGGAAACTGACAAGCACAAGGTGAATACCTTGTAAAGCACAAGGCCAGAGTTAGTGAGTAATACAAACAAAAGAGAAGTTATCCAGTAGCTGCAGGACATAAACATCAAAACAATATGGACAGTGAGTGAAAACTGATAAATGCCAACTGTAAGCTGCTGTAGAGAGACGGCTGGAGACAGCTGCCATTAGACCTTATGGCTTGGGGATTATTTCTCCTCTTTGTTTTCACCTTTATATCTTTTTTGAGGGAGCTGTTTAGGGTTGTATCTTATTTGATATCATTTTAGTGCTCCTCAGTTTTTGCAGGATATAAAGTTACATTTATAGTAAATGTTCTCTTTAAAAAAAAACCAACAAAACAAACAAATCTTTCAAAATCTTGTTCTTTGTTTTTAGGGCCTGCTTTTAGGAGAGAGGAGGAGCTGAGAAGGGCAGCAAAGAATGAAGAGTTATGTTTTGAATTTACATAACCTTAATGAGCTGAAAATATCGAAGATGTCTTATTTTCAATGCTTTCTGCAGCTGATTATTTGAAGCAGATGCACTTAAATAGTTAACTTAATGGAAGAGATTTCTGAACACAGTCTTTAATGAAATGTATGAAGGGAGATAAAATAGAGGTCACTTTTTTTAGTGGGGGAAAAAAAAGCTCTAAACTAAGCTTGACATAATCAGGGATAATCTGATTAAAACATAATGCTATTTTTAGAGTCACATACTACAAACTCAGAAAGGGAAATGGATACAAATTGAGGATTTTTATTTACTGTGTTAGAAACTGTATTCTAAGAGGACTGCTTCTGAAAGATTGTGGGGTTTTTTTTTCTCCCTCAAACTAAAATCTGTGAAAAGAAATTAAGGTTATAGTTGAGACTTCTGGTATGCTTGAATCTGTTACAACTGAGGATAATGTGCAATTCTATGAAATACTCGCTTTTTTCCGTATGGAGTAAATTACTTGGCAATAAAACGTAATGATTCAACCTAGATTTTTTGATTTTGCATTTTTTAATCTTGGTATCATTTCCTGATCTAACTTTGCTGAATTGAATATCTATTCAATGTTGTAAACTTATTTTTTCACTTTAATTTTTGTTGAACTGAGATAATAGTCAATTTTTTTATATGGAGATGAGAACTGACCACCCTCCCCTCTTAACAACTGATGCACTAGACTTTTTACCTTAATAGTGAAAAGTCACCTAAATTAAGAAAGCTAGATACAGCTATCTCTAAAGTTTAAAATTTTTGTGAAGATCGTTCTATTTTTATCTATTTTAAGAAAATTCAGCTTTTACAAAAGGCTGTGAAATGTTTCCTCTGTTAGTAATCATGATTGCACTTTCAGAGCGGTTGGAAGAACAGTACTGGCACAGCACTGCTCTTAAGCCTTAATGTATAGAATTTCTTCAAGGCTTTCTGTTAGAGGGGAATTACACTCTATTTTAAAACTTAGCCTAATTCATACCAGGTCCAGATTTTTTGAATAAAAATGAGGTTTTGCAGTCTTTGTACTGGTTGAGTTTTCTGCAGAAGTGTTGTACAAACGTTTTTAAGTTCAAATATTTATTGTTATTTTGCTGTTGCAACTTAAAAAAAATTCTTCCTATATGAAGATGTTGTTAGTTTGTGCAAGAATTCATGTGGAAATCAGCTATGACAGGATTAAGACTGCAGAGGGCTGGAACGGGTTTGCCTTTAGGGACTATGACTGTTGGAAATAATTTATTTAAAGGTAAAAATGTTTGGCTTCATTTGCAGTTTGTGTGTGCACCAGTCTTATCTCTAGGCAAAGTGCTTAATGAAATCAACCCCTGATAATTCCTCATTTGTTTGAAATGCCAAAAATGTGTCTGTTTAAATAATTAGAAATCCTGTTATTTTTGTTTTGTTTGCTAAGTCTGACACTATACGGAAACATGACCACTAAATTGCTTCTGTTCCTTTTGTCTTTTTTTTTTTTTTGTGGTTTACCATTTACACAGTAAATTACTTAATTCCGTTTCCTACTTAAGTATTGTTAAAGCAGCTAATGCTGTGTAATGTGGGTCACTGGCTAAAATTATGTATACAGCTTAATTATTATGTGAACAGAAGGAATGATGTATGAAGAGGGGAAGATTGATATACTTTCTGAAAAGTAGGTTTTCAACAGGTTTTGCTTTTTTCATGCTTAGTTTTTTTCCCTTTACCTTAAGGCATTGGATGCATTGAACAGTCGAGATTTAAACTCAGAATATCTTCCTGTAAGGACAGGGTTTGGACTGTTCTCTTTTTTTTTTTTTTTTGTCAACTTAGAGTAAGTCTTGGTGATTTTGTCAGTAGCTGTATTATTGTTGGAGAAAGTAGGTTTGCATGACTTTCTGCTCATGCCAGTGCAGTGGAAATTATCTTAAGAATTGTGTGGTTCACAGAAGGATTAGTATTTCACAGTTAGAGAATATCCTCTCAAAGCTGCAATGCTCTCATTTAATGTGTGGAAAGAATGTGGGTTCATGTTATTTTGAGAGAACTTCTAGGGCCCCTTTTCAAAATCAAGATATGGAAACATCAGTACAAGTGGATTGCAGTATTTGTAGCAGTGTTTTAAAAGGAAAATCTCTTCTGTTGTGGCAGAAATGTTGCTGTTTACTGCCACAAAACAAAAAAAGTCCTTGGAAAATGGCAGATAATTTTATAGGTGCCACTTAGCAATTTGCTAGTAGAGCACATCTTTCTTAAATGGATTTCTGTCAGGAATAGATAGCTTCTCTATGTGTGTTGTGTGTCAATCCCTTTTTAATGTGGCATCATATATACCAAGAACTTATTTCAGTGACATCTAAATGTGCCAGATTTAAATCAGAAGAAACATCATTTCTGAAAGGACTTCCACCTATTTTCCACTTTCCCTTTCATGATCCCTCCTTCGGCAATTTTTTCTCTTCATTCTAGCCTCTTTTGCTGCTGGTATTGAGTAATATGGTGCTATCTCACAGATATTACTGTTGCCTGGAAGGGCTCAGGAATTGCATGGAAAATGAGAATACCAGGCCTACTGGTCTTCATATGCTCAGAGCACACTTTACCTCTTGAGATGATTCCCTTCCTCGACATTAATTTTTTTGGCTCATTCTATGCATGATGTATTTTTGTTCCTATGCCTATACTAACCTATTTTCTTTGTTCAGAATATATTTTGTTGAAGCTTGATTTGAATGTCACGTCTATTTCTTCTTGTTTCAGAAGAGTGAAATTCTTCTCTCTGATGGCTCTCTGTTGAATAGTCATGTCTGAAGAGTGCTTCACAGTGCTAATAAAATTAGGCAGCATTTTGTAAACTTCGTCTCAGTTGAGTACTGAATAAGCTTTTGTGGAAATTTCTTAAAGATAATTTCTATATTTGTTGCTGTGTCCTCACAGTAAACTTTCCGTGTGTTCTTACTGTCTTCCTAGCTCCCTTTGTCATACATGCTAGTATTATGCCTTGGTTTTGGGTGCTTTACATGCATATGTTCATGTGTGCAGTTAAGATGTAGTTTAAAGCCTCATTTACACTTCAGGGCAAGTTCTGACCCAGCCACTTTGCGGAGAGGATGTGCAGTCAGCCTCATGTTAGGTAATCCTGTGGTGTAACCCCACATTTCTTAATCTTCTGGCCCTTTTGTCTGCTTGTTTCCTAAGACCCAAGAGTTGTCTGCTGTTCAGTGTTGAACATAGTTCAATTTCTACAGTACATGGCTCACTATACCCAGGGAGCCATCGAGGATACCTAGCTGTAATACTGTTAGTAGCATACTCAGTAACTGTTAAAAGTTTAGGGAGCGCTAAAACTTTAGCTGTTGTTGCCTGCAGCGACTAGATAACTAGGGTTTGCTGGCCTGTGAATCAAATACCGTTACAAGTCACCTATTTATTTCAAGAACACAGTGGTTATACCTCTCGCAGGTAGGCCATTATTATAGTGGAGGCTTGTGGGAGATTGAATGTGTTAATCTTGATATGACAACCCCCCAAAATGTCATCTATAGGTCTTTTCAAGGCTGAAGTAGGTGGCTTTCCATTAGCCATAGCTTAGCAAGTTTAGACTGGTATGCCATTTTTTGCTCTGGTTTCCTTCACCAGAATAACCTGTTACACTTAGAAAATTCAGTGACTACAGCGCACACAAAATGTCTTCTCCAAGAGGCACCATCACCTTCTGAGGCAGAAGAAACTTCTGTGGAATTACTCTTGGCCTGTCATTCCTTATCTGTATCTTGGGGCAGCAGCTGTGTAGTCAGAATCAGGAGCACTTTGTCTATCTGCACTGACTCCATGACACAGTGCTGACTTGATCATACAGGAGCAAGAGCAGAAGTTGCTTTGTTTATCTGTGTTGTAGGCTATGAATGCTCTAACAGGGAATTGGGAGGGAAGAACAGATTGCCTTACAGACAGTGATGACTGTTTTCAGGGTGCTTCTAGTTCGTCACCTTTTTAGCCCTGAAAATGTTCTGTAGAAATCCTATTGCAAAACTAATGTAATTACAATGTAAGTATAATTACAGGAAGATGTTTATGAGACTCCTAACATCATATGTCATCCCCATAAGACACTATGGGGATACTCCCAGTCTCAGGCGCTGTTTTCTTGGGCAGGAATCCACTGGTACCTTATGGATAGGCTTTTATTTAAGCAAAGAAAGGCCACGTCACTTGCACTTGTTTTTAACCCTGGGCTTTGTTGTTCAGTTGAATACTGCCGCTTGTCCAGGAACTTAAAAATTATTTCTATAAAAAGGTTAAATTTAGCTGTGGTGGCCCTCATCACAATGGAGTATCCTCACTGGTAGCAAGTGATATTTTAATAACTGTAGTTACTGTTCTGCAGCTTGAAAACTTGAAAATTCTGGGATTGTGCTATTCTCTTAATGTATTTTGCAGTTTTTCTTGGGATCCAAAGCTGTTCCGTAGCAATAGGAAAAGGCTGTACTGCTACTTAGTGTTGGGATGGTTTTGAGAATGTAAGTGTACTGCTCTTCAGCTTTGAGGCTACAGCCTGCTAGGCTTAGATAACTGAGGTAAGCAAAGTCTGAGCTGCTTCTGTTTGTTTGAGGAGTGCATTAGTTTTCAATTCTGACTTATTGCCAGTTCTGTTGACTGCACAATAGGTATATCCAATAAATACAGATGTATAAGTGTAGTCATCTGTCTAGTCATGTTTGTCAGCAAAAAGTCTTCTGGGATGGAAGAACATTTTAAGTATAGACTAGATGAGCAATTTGGGATGTTAGGTTTGGTAGAAATTTTCTAGTAAAATAGATGCATGCCAGGTGGTTTTTCTAAGCTGTGTTCTGAAATACTCTCCATAGACTCTCATTTCATAAAATAAAGTGTCATATTATTTTTAGTGAACGTTTCTGTAACGAAAAATATTTTAGGAGACTAACATTTTTCCAGCGGGGAAAAAAAAATGCAGATTGGTTGTGGCTTAAAAAAATTCTCAGTGAGAGGGTATGTGTCTGGGAGTGAATGGCTAGCACTACCTTTTTTCCACCCCCTTCCTTAGATGCCTTTTTGCTTTTATTCTTACAGATGATAGTGTCATATTTTAGACAGCCAGCATTTGTTTGTGAATCTTCCAGGCACTTTTGTCATCAATTTATCAAGTTCAAGCTTAAAGAATTGTTAGAACTTTTTCCCCCCTGTTGGAAAGAGTCTTTTTTGATTACTTCTCCCCCTCCTCCCCCCAAAAACCCAAACAAAAAAAAAAACCCTAACCCAAAACCCCCAACCTAACAAAATTCACTTCATTTGGAAGCCTTCTCTTAATTTCCAATCAAACTTTACAGACAATTTAGAATCATAGAATAGTTTGGGTTGGAAGGGACCTCTAAAGGTCATCTAGTCCGACCCCCCTGCCGTGGGCAGGGACATCTTCAACTAGATCAGGTTGCTCAGAGCCCCGTCCAACCTGACCTTGAATGTTTCCAGGGGTGCGGCATCTGCCACCTCTCTGGGCAACCTGTTCCAGTGCTTCACCACTGAATTTGTACGCATCTGTTCATAAACCAAACTTTTACTGTTACTTAGTATTGATTTCTTCTTATTCCAATGTATTTTAGAGGACAACTACACCTTTTTCTCACACTTAAATTTACTAGATTCCTAGATTTTTCCTAGACCAAGACGGGTTAGTTTCTTCTCAGCAAAAAGGCTCTCTGATTATTGATATAGCCCTGCTGTATGCCTGGTTTAGTTTGAGTGGATATTTTTTTGAATAAGGAAGACCAGAATCATAAATGGTTTTTTGGATCTCACACATGCCTTGTATAATGACATCAGTACAGTACTTTCTCTACAGGCAGCATCTCATCCTCTGGCTCTCTCCCAACTAATGAACTACCAGTTTATAGCCACAACTCTTGCTGTTAGTCCTTAGAAGTGCCTCAGCTTGTACTCTGGATGATTAAATTTTACTGCTTTTTTTTTTACTATAGTTTTCAAGGTGTTCTAGTACAATATCCCAGTCCTCTTTTGGTATCCAACTTTGTGCTGTCATCAAAACTTACCACTACTCTGTAAAACAGTTCCATAGTTATTTGTGGATAATGGTGTGGATGATCCTAATTTTCTCCAGGCCTTAGCCCTGTTTCATCTGCTGCTATAGATGTAGCCTTCGTTTTGCTGGTCAGTGTGCGTGATCGCCATGCTGAGTGTCCACTAGACACATCGCAGCTTCCAGGCTTTCATTATCAGGCAGTTCTCCACAAAAAAGTGGATTTGTTGTTCTACTCTGAATTTCATTTGGTTCGCTGTAGTAAAGTGCAGGACTATGGACTGTATTTCTCTTCCTGCTCCGGTTCAGAAGAAGAGATAAGACTTGAGATTCTCTATTTGTGGAGCAGGAATCCCCACCCCCACCCCACCCCAAAACAGTTCACACAGTACTCTTAGTAATTTGGGGGGGGGGACTGATGCAAAAATAACACATTGTGCTACAGGGCACTGTGTGGTCCTGCTGCTGATCTGATCTTGGACCTGACTCATGGCTCTGTTACTCTTTATTAAATGTTACCCTGAAGGCTGCTTTCTTGTGTTGACTCACTCTAGTATCTAGTGGGAAGATTCTCAAGGTAAAACTGTTCTTATGGTCAGATTTTTTTGGTCCTTTGTTAGAGTTGCGTATCAGCAAAGAACAGGATGAGCCCACTTAGTTGCAAGAACACAGTGTGAGGCTGACTTTTCGATGGAAGCCTTTCATCAGTATGGATGTGGAAAAATGCTTTCACAAGAGGAAGACAATAGAAAAACTTTTAAGTGAAATGAGTAATGTAAACAGTGGAAGAGCAGAGGAGGATTTTATTAAAATGCTGGTTGATACTCTTCAGGGAAAAAGAAGGATCTCCTCCGTGGCAGCCCTGAGAGAACAAAAGTGTAGAGATGAAACTACAAATAGCGTTTAGAGGTCTTTTCATATGTCTTACAAAAGAAACTGTTTTTCTGTTCAGATTGTGTTGTATACTTTATTTCCCTTTCTATGTATCTAGGTTATGGCAATATAAACTATATTAAAGATTGAGCAAGTGACACATTGCGTAAGAGAATGCTGCTTATTGTATTATGTATGGGTGACTTAACAGCTTATGCTATGGCTTACTTTTCATGAAAGAGGAACCATTTTTATTAATAAAAGCTTTCTTCTAGAATAATCCTGAATAATTCCCACCATAGCTGCTTAGATCATGTTGCAATTAGGAATGAAGCTGTATAGGAAACTTAAAACCCTGTTGTTGTTGTTGTTTTTTTTTAACTTGATACTGTGTAGCACTATATTTAATGTGATGATCTGATTCAAAAGTTTCCCTTTCTGATGCCTAGAGTAAAACTGGCAGCATTCGTGATTTGTTTTTGCAGATAAATAGATTGCTTTTTCTCCCTCTGCAAATGTTTGTTATGGATTTATGTATTAATATTAGTAAATATCTTGTTTGTTCCAACAAGTAAGTCTTATTATCTGTAACAGTTGGTGCATTGTTAATTTCTAATCTCTTATTACGGGATTACTAACAGAGCATAGAAACTGACGTTTGAAATTCCAAGTGCTTTGCTTTCCCAAGAAGAAAAAAGCCAGCATAGTTCTGTAGCAAAGCATGTTTATTTTGGTTGTGTTAACAGAGTGAAGGGGTAGAAAAATTCTTTCAGGTTTCTAAATGGAGCAATATTTAGGAAATAGTCTAAGCACAACAAACTAACACTGCATGTATCTTGAAATAGAGAGGACATGGGCTTGTGCCTTTTTAACCATAAGGCAACCTACTGAAGTGTCATGTGGACAACAAGAAGTCTTATCAGTAAGGATGGACTTGCATGGGATGGTGGCAAAGCTTGCCAGAGAAAGAATGTTGCTTTTTTCTATAGTATCATCATATATATGAAAATCAGTTACTACACTGTAAAAATTTTTGGTTATGAATTAAATCTTCTCCTTTGCTGCTTCAGACTTAGTTGTAGTTTAACTGTTGAGGAAGGGAGGAATCTATTCATATATATAACAAGTTAAAACCAGAAATCTGAGATGCAAGTTGCTTTCCGTCAGTACAGGTAAGGTTAGGCACACCGAGAGAGTCATTTACTCTTCTAGATTTTTTTTTTTGTTTGTTTGTTCATGCCATGTTTAAATTAAGATTGTTACAGTTAGGAGTGATCATGTGTTACGGAGAGAAAAGTAACAATTGGGGGCGGGTGAGTTGATGTGGTCTCTTCTATTCTATATAAATGGAGATGTGTAAGATTCCCGAAGTTCTTAAATATCTGACCTCAAGAGTGAAGTATTTTTGCTAATTGGTATGTGCCTTACACTGAAGGAAGATCTAGGTGATAAAGAAAGTGGTTGCCAAGTCACTGTTCATCCTAAAATTACTTTATTTCTGTCTCTTTAGCTTATAGACTTAGATATGATATGGCATGAAAATCATAACAGTTACATTGCTTGTTTTATGCCTCTGATGCGCAGTGGAAAGCTGTCTATGCTGATTCGATTTGTGGAAATGGCATTACATGTGTAAGTTATTCTGATGGCCTGTGGTCCAGTAAGGAATGAGAACTAATATTGTTTCATTGACTGGCTTTACAGTAATTCTCAGTGAATGATGATATCGGACTTAATTTTGTCCAGTGGTATGTAGATCCCTAGTAGAAGTGATGCTGATAAGTGTGAGAACCTTCAGAAGACTCAAGTGCTTTATCTGTGCTTGAGGCTGCTTGTTTTTTGGGCTTTTCTTTGTTGTCTTTTCTGGATTTATGGTAACATGCCAAATACAAGGACCTTACGGAAGCATGTACTAACATGTCCTTCCATCTGTGTATGGTAGGTCTTTATTCTTGATGTGTCATGTGGAAAAAGTTAACCCACATTTTGTCAACTTCAAATATGTGTTATGCCTAACATGCTTCAGGAACCTTCAAAACTTTAAGTAGCAATAGAGTCATTGAGCAGACAGGATTTGCATGACAGCATAGTACTTAGTTTTGGCAAAGTCTGACAACCTGCTGAATTTATAAGGTTAGCTGTGTTTTTGTAAAAATCTGTGGCCAAACAACCTTTCCCCCAGATGTAATCTCCTTTCCTGTTTTCTGCTGGACTTCCGTTTATGCTTGAAGGTTGAATATTGAAGGTCCTCTGACCTTGGAAATTGATCCACTTGAACCCTGGAGCCTGAGCTAGGGAACCTTTAGATCCTGCTCTGAGGTTTGCTTGCTCAGCATGTATGGGTTTCTTCCGTTTTGTTTTGACTTTTCATTTCTCTTTACTTGGCTCCTTGGTTTTATATTGAATGTAGCTAAGGAAATGTATGTAACAGGCTGAGCTGACCAGGTTAATTTTTGTTTTAAATACTAGGCTGATGTGGTTATTATAGGCACTCTTTAACAGAAGCTGGATGTGCAGTGTTGGTTCTTGGCTATATCTGGTAGTGGGAGAAACACAGGAAAGTACATTTAGCCAAATGTAAGAGATGGTGAAATTGGTGAGTTTTTTCCTAGGGCAAAAAAGGTATCATACGTTTGCCCTAGTCACAGTAATTACTAAAGCTCAGAAATAGTATTGGTATTTAAATGATCTGTACAAAACACCTATAAAAACTTACCTTGGGTATTGGTGTAATTCTAAGGAAACCAAAATACCTTTTAGTGCTTTTTTCTGTTGCATTTCTCTGAAGGGAAGAAGCAGCAACAGAGAGCTTGTGTATGTGGAAGCACCTTTATGTTATCATATTTGGCCTACAAGACAGCGCTGACCTGTAATCTTGGTGTATTGGTATTGAAAGTCCATCTAGGGATGCTTAAAGAGAAAGCTTGAACGTTTTTAGAGGGCTTGAGTAGGGAA
>NW_008825016.1:5204529-5213220 GCF_000699105.1 Pygoscelis adeliae | reverse complement strand
GGACATGGTATGAGTTTCAAAATGTCCCAAAATGGACATCTGCTAGTTAATCTTTCAATTTTGGGGCTTGGACAAGTAGTAGTAATCTCTTTAAACCAGCCTCACATAACTTTAAATTGATCTTATTTGCATCACTGGAAGTAATTGTTGTAAATAGAGCTAACTTGCAAAAGCCGTGATCTGTTCTCTTATTTCAATACAGGAGAACGGGGAAAAAATAATGAAAGTAATAGACTTGATGTGTGTTGATTCCTATTGCTTGCTGTGACTCGAACGAAAAGTATTAATATGGGCCTTCTCACTTACTTATTCTAAGGAATCACCTTGGTGATTCCTTTTCTTAGCCTAGCCTTGTTCTGTAACCTAGGGAATTTTTGAACTAAGGTGATGGGACAATCCAATAAATTTCATCATTTGTCTGAATTTAATGTGAGCTCCCTGGAGCGGAACTTCTCAAATCAATAGGTTTTAGTGCTACTTATTTTTGATGGAAATGGCACCAACCAATAATGACAAGCTAGCAGTAAAAGAGGAATAGCCTTTTTGGAGAGATTTCAAAAGAATAAGGGTGTTCTTAGATCTTTTGGTGTGTGATCATTTCAGAGACACTGGAACTACTTAACCAATGTTGAAGAGACCAAAACAGAAAGCTAGCCAAATGTTGGCGCTCTATGATAATGGGAGACATGTAAGATTTTTGCAAGATGATCAAAGATGCTATTTGCAGTTAGATGATAGTACTTTAAAGTAAAATACAATATCAGAAGACCTTCAAATTTTACTTTAATTTAGGGAGTTCATTAGCTGTGGCAATTTGAGTACCAGTACAAAAGTCAAAGATAATCTAAGAACAGTGTAAATGAGTATTAAAAGGCCATGAATACAGGTTAAGTGTGTTATTTTAAAAACCCAAACCAAATTGTCCAATTGTCAGTTGACTTAACGGATTCTGCTTAAAGGAAAGGGCTTTCCAAGAGTAGTAGTTACTGATTTCCACCCCACCACCTCCCCCCCCAGGTTTACCATGTGAAATAAAGTGATGAAATCAGTGCAACATTTCATCAGCATCCCTTTTTCAGATGCTGAGAGGGACTGCATTGTTTCCTGTTATCCATTACAGTGTTGATAGTTTAGCCAATTCAGAGGTGTAAACTGATCTGCAGTATTTAGAAAGCTTAGAACTGAATACACTAATAGAAGTTTGAGATTAACAGGGTAGCAATATGGGGCTAGATTATGTGTTTTGGGTACTCTGTGTAACTCTATACTAACTCAATTTTAACAGAATATGTCATTTGGAGCAAAATTTGGTCCCATAGGTACAAGTCTTATCAGGGACTAGAAATATTCATTTCAGCAAGTTTAAGGCTGCCTTGGAAAAGATTAATGATTACTTTTCATTAGGTGTTTGTGATTTCAAAATGTTGTATGACTTTTGCTCAACATTACAATTATGTAAAAAAGATATAGTGAATGTATCTTTTGTTTCTGCTAAGATGGGTCTGTTGTTTGTTTTGTTTTTTTTTTCCCCTCAAATAATACATACATTTGGGTACATGGTGGGAGGGGAAAAAATTATTCTCTGCAGCAAGGGAAAAATATCTGTGTCTTCAGAAGCCCAGAATAGCAAAGGAGAAGACATTTTGCAGTGTCTTTCAACAGCAAGAGGTTGTTGCAATAATCGTTCCACAAAATTGCATCCCCAGTGCATGTCAATATTTTTTGCAAAGGTTGTCTCCTCAATTTTTGTACTTCACTAGATGGGACCTTCTCAGGTAGATGACTTTCCTGTCTCCATGCCTGTAAATTAAGTTTGAAATTCATGAATCTCTCCGGTGCTGTTTTTTTGTAGAAATTCTTTGTTTGCTTTTACAGCATCTTACGGAGATCTGGTTAAGAAGCTTTCTTAGCTGATACTAAACATCTTGGAAGGTGTGGAGTAAGCAGATTGTTTTGTGTGTTGCTCGACCTTTTGGTGGTGCTGGCGGTGGCTACCATGTGGCCATTAGCTACAGAAAACCACTCAGGTGGCTGATGTACTGTCACAGGCGAGAATCTTAGCATGTGCCCGCAGTTTTGTACTGAAGATGACGTTTTCCTGTGTTCATTTTTTCCCTGAGAGAAAGAGGCTTTATAAAACGAGGGTGCCTGTACACTGGCATTTGTCACATGTGTGAGGCAATGGTGACTGTTTCTTGGATGGCAGCATTATTTGTGTGTGCCAGGGACTGCCAAACGAGGGTGAGATCACCTGTAGCACGGTCGAGGCCAGGGTTTCGGCAGATTCTGTAAAGTCATAGCTTTTTGACACTGTGCAGCAATGGCTGCTGTTGTGGCCCCAGAGACTGAGAACTCTTTTACATATTTCTTGTGTTCATTTGTAGTCTGGTCGTAGTGGTGTTTAGATTTTGTGTCAGGCCAGATTTTCAGTAGCGCGTGCTCTCTGTCAAACAGGATGGCAGCTGCATGGGTACAGCAGAGGTGGAACTTGTGGGTTTTGCCAAACCTTCAAAAATACCTCTTTTTTTTTTTTTTAACATCAGGAAACTGAGTGTCATATGAATCCGGTTCCTTCATCCAGATGCGTACACTTCAAAACCACTTCTGTCAGTGAAACCTGAAGACTTAGAAAAAGAAAAAAGTGTGCAGACGGTCCCTTGTAAGATTAGAGGTGGAATTCACCTTTCTCGTTTACTCTGATGGTTTCTTTGTCTTACAACAGGGGCTTTGCAGCTATCTAAGAGCAAACTATGTCAGCCTTGTCTACATGCACCTTTGGTTTTTGGGGAGTGCCTGCTCTTGGGTGCTGCCGTGTCTCTTGGGACCCTCCTTGTGCAGGGCCTGGCAGCAACTGGGTGTTCCCTGCCTGTTTCCCCACAGTGCGTCTAGTTCGGCTGCCTCTCCACCCCTTCCCTCAATGCTTTCCCTGCCATTTTGGGAGCCCTGCATTAAACTTCCAGCCAAGTGTTGGCTTTCTTTTTGTGCTTAAAACCGGGGCCTAACAGACAAGGCCTTCTGGAAGGCTCTGAGGGGCCCCGCTGCCTGGCCTGGTGGTGGCCAGCCCGGGACAGCCATGGTGAGTAGCTGCTGCCCTCCCATCAGCCTGCAGCCCTGGAGGCTGATGCTGAGGGGGATTTATGTTGTTGCATGGCCTCCTTTGGTTAGTGCCTTAGTATGTTACTTGTTCTCCAAAGCCCTTTGACCTGTATAGGCTTTTCCCCTTTTTGGTTTGTTTTTTTCTTTTTAACAGCTCCTATCATCTAGAATTATTTTTTTTCTGTTGTAAGTACAAACTTAAGAGGTAGCATTGGGGAGTTTAACGTCTTTACAGATAGCAAAGCTTTTATCAGCTTTAAGATTCTTCCCAGGGACATGCATGTTTGGTTTTTTTTTTTTTTTCCTGCCTCCTATTAAGTAGGTCTAACTTCTTAAATATATAATCCTCTGCTTGCTGGCTCTTCACTTCTTTCACCAGTCAGTCTTCAGTTTAATTTGCTTAGCAAATCCCACTGTGAATAAATTGGGAAAAAGTATGAAGTGTAGGTATTTCCCTTTCCTTGAACTAGAGAGCTTGGAAAGCTCACCAGCATGGGTGGTTTCTCTGTGTCCTTTCTTCTTTGAGGTATACCTGAGGTACACCAAGACAGTGTACCTCACAAGACATCGAGGCAAAACTGTATTTGTCATGAGAGTATTCCTAACTATTGAATATTTGGCAAATGAAACGCTGTTTTAATCTTTACGATATTTAGAAGTGCCTAGACTTTCAGAGTGGAGATGTCAATAAGGAGGTTGATATTAAGGTGAGGGATTAAAAGGGGGGAAAAATGCTCAGTTTCATCTTGAAACCAAAATATTTATTAACAGATGGAATTTTGGTTTTGTTTTGTTTTTTACCCATAAGGTTTCCAGCTAGCATCATATTTGAGGAAAATACTTTCCCATCTGTCCAGTTTCATATTTGTGCAGATGTATAAACAAAGCACAAAAGGATTTATAAATAATATTTCACTTATGTCACATTAAAATGCAAACATTAGGAGTAAGCAGATTACATACCATTAAGAATGAAACTGGTATGCTATTTCTTCCTTTTTCTGGTATCTACATTGTAAGAAATCTGTTTAAATGTTGGAGAGAGTGCAATAAAAAGCCTGAGAATTAGAAGGATTACCTCACGCTGATTAAATTGAGAGAAACATAGAAACTGTATTTCACACCATGGAACCATAGGCTCCTGAGGCAGTGTACATTCCATATAATGGATAACCTAAAGCAAGTAGTATCACAGTTATGACACTGGTAAAATTCACATGCCACCTTTAAATCCAGATCTGACTATTTTTTAGACGTGTTCTGTGTTAATGTATTATGTTATGAGATTTAAATACCTTGAGAGTTAAAATCCATCTTCATAATATTTGGGTTTTTTAAGATAACCTGTTTACATACTTACTATTCATCTATTCAAAATGTTTTCAACAGTGAAATAGTTTCAGGCTTTGATATAAAATATTGTTAGTCCTTGAAAGTACTTCAGTCTGCTAAGCAAATAAACTTTAGTCTGTCATGGCAGCTATTCAAGTTTATATATTCTCCTTCTTCTGTTTCTGTACTCTTGATTGTTTTCTGTGTGGTGGGGTAACTAATCTTTCTTTAAAAAAACCATAATGTGCTTTTTGTCACTGAGTCGGCAATATTGATACTGCTTTAATGATTAACTTGAAAGTAAAACTAGTGATGGGAGAGTCTTGCAGGAAGCCTTAATTTTAATGGACACCTCACCATAAAGTACAGATATGGACTTTCTGGACCATTTACCAAGTTTGCTGAAAATCAGTTAGCAATGATTTTGTTTTTTTAACAATTTAAGTTTCCCAAAATAATTAGTTGATCAGCTTTATTTAACTTCCTGCTTCCATCACCAACTTTTCCCTACTTCAAAGAGTAATTTAGAATATAATTGTTGCCTGGTATTAAATCTGCTAGTATTGAAGTATGGAGACCCTTAAAATGGTCAGCAGCATATAACTTAAAGTGGTAACAAGGGGAGGGAAAATTATTTGCTTGAGCATTAATTGGAAGGCATGGGTATCTGTTAGATGATATAAGTTTTCCAGTGTGAGTTGCTTCATGATACCTTGCCCCTTCCATCTCCATTGCCTAGCCCGCTTCCTTTTGTGCTCACACATGAAGAGAAAACTTTCTTCTAAAGTTCATCCTATTTCAACTCCCTGAGCAAACACAGAAGAGTTCTCTCTGAGGGTGATATTGTGGGGGTTTTTTTCTACCATGCACCCAAAGAGAAAATAGAGAAGATGGTTGTAACCTCTGTGTACTTTCAATAGATCTGAAGCAAGCAGCTTCATCAGTTAGACATAAATAACACTGTTGTAGAGAAATGGTATTTTTATTGTTGTTTGGCCCTGAGTGAAACATTAGTTATTTCACAAGTACTCAAAATGTAGATGTTTTCTAAAACAGCCAATTTTGATACAAAATTTACAGATTTGCAGCAAAGTGACTTTTAAGAGTAATTACTACTACAGAAATCTAAGCAGCTTTCAAAGAAAAATACTACAGTTCTTACAGGCCTACTAAGTCAATGTAACTTTTATATTTGGGACATAGCAAGCCTTTCTTTTCACAGTATGTCCAAGTCTTTTAACTGTGACGCTATGGAATAAGTGAAAGCATGCAGTTTATTTTGTATTTGTTCCCTGTTAACAGTCCAATGTTAGCATTGCTCCTTGCAGGGACAAAACTTTGCTTTTATTTGGTGCTAAGGCTTCATTTTATAGGGTTTTTTCTTAATAGAGTATATGGGAGGGAAGATACAGGTTCTAATACAGATTATTTAACATGTGTGATTAACTCAGGTTTTGTAGCTTTTGCTTTGTTTTCACTCACAATGTTGAATAATACATACAAGTGAAATCATGGGTGTTCTTTGGTTGATACTTTAACTCTATTTTAAAGGTAAAGTGAGTCAAGAGAGGATGCTGTATATGAGGGGGGTGTGTGTGCACCTGCAAACAAAATCTGTCCTGGACTTGTCTCCAGAAAGCATTTTTATAGCATGTTAAGATTATTTAGAGATATAGTCCTCTGATGGGACTTTAACACTTTTCATTTGGAGGGATTTATGTTAAATGCAAATACATTTTTGGCATAGCTTCTATACTTTCGTATTACTCTTCTTGTAAATGTAAAAAATTACCCATTATCTGCTTAATAGGCTTCTGTCAGTGTCCTCACAAAAGCATCTGGAGCTCTTTGTTTCCAGAAGTTTGCAAGTGAAGTCGGTTTTCTTCCTTCTGTAATGTTACGTCCTCACTGGGGAAAAAAAACAAAACAAAAAACACCCCAAAAAACCCAAAACCAAAAAGCCACCCCACAAAAAACTCAACTGTTTGAATATTGTCTGTAATAGGTCTCCTTAAGAGTTACAACCTTTCTTTTTATTCAAAACAATAGCACACTTAACTCATTTGTGACAGAACTTGCCACATAATATCCTTATTCCTTGTATGTGCCAGAACTCGTCAAACTGGTGTGAACATGACTTAACCTACCTAGAAGGAAAGTCCAGTGCCATTTCCACCTCACAGCACCCCACTAGAGGCAATGGCTCAGCCGAAGTAAAATGTTCTGGCTGCCACCGGATAGCCTCTTGCATACGCACATAATCAACTTACATTAAGAAACAAAGTAATTATCTCTTAGAATCAGAATACTTACTCTATTTGAATTCAACTTATAATGTATAATTGACCCCTTAGGAGCCATCTGTACTAGAAAAAAATTAACAGAATAACTGGTAGTCTCATGATCTTTCTCTGCACTAGACTTACAGCAGCTATCCACTTCCAGGGACATGCTTGTTGGATATGGTAACGGATACTGCTGCTGTGGCAAGGCCTCAGATGCAGTCGTAGTCTAAAAAGTAAAATAAGTGTGAAAATATTTTCTGCTTTCCTTGGTTTTAGTCATAGCTGCTTATTTTTAAGACAAAATGGTGAGTTTCCTTTTTTGTTTGTAATACGCCTCCCAAGAGATTTCAAGTCAGGATCTGTGCCTGGTATTCCCATCTGCATTTATTAAACGTAGTTGTATTTTATTTCCAAGGAATTGTCCAATAGAATGCTTCCTAAATCCAAGAAAGATTAATTGTTTCTAGAAGGCAAAAGTAAATTACTCTCCCCTCCTGAAATTACCTCTCTTATTTATGGATTAAATCCTCTTATTTTTAGGAGGGGGGAAAAAGGAAAGTATTAGGAAGTAGACAGAAATAACGCCAGTAAGACATTGTACTACCAACCAGGGCACTGCCAAGGATTAGTTATCTCATTTGTAGTAATACTTCTTGGGCTATCACCCGAAGTTTTATTTTTGGCACTATAATTTTGGTATCTTGCCCATCTTCTCTGCCTGTAGGACAGCTGATCCTGTCTGTAGGATACATGTCCTGAAGTGTGCAGCACGTAGTCAAAACCATTTGGAAACATGAAGATTTTACAAAACTGATAATATGCTCTTTTGCAGGGGCCAGGCGTGCCTCATTCATTATGAGTGTGTATTTGTGATATGGCTGCAGTAAAACGACAGAAGATTCTACAAATCCTACTGCATTTTTGGGGGAACAAAAAAAAAATAAGTCTAGAACAATGATTTCTGACTTGATTTGGGTTTTGGCTTTCAATGTTCTTAAAGGCTTAAGGTAACAAATTACCTGATAGAATAAATGTCTTGAATGCTCAGGCTTGTGTTTACACAGTTGTTACTGAAATTGGCCTGGTAGTCAGTAAACATATGTTAGCTGGTTTTAGACATAGCATAAAATTACCTCTCCTAAAATCACTGAGTTGTAGACATTTGTCTGGCAGTTTATGCAACCAATTAAACTTATTTGTGGAAGTGGTTTTGTCCAAACCTCTGCTCAGAATATGGACGGTTTTACAGTTTGATTGAACTTTGAAGTCAGATCATATTGCTCAGTAAATATGTAATCATTTGAGATGATCTATGAACAAGGAAGTGTGAATCAAAGTACAGAATTGTTATGGTCATATATTTTTTAAATAAGCAATATCTGGAATATATGTTACAGTATAACAACAGTATTGGATATTCACTTTAGACTTCCATCTTTATTTATTTCCTGGACACAAGGCTGTAAAAAACTAGTTCAAAATTCCTTATTGCTTGTCCTAACCCAATTTTGCAGGAACTGAGGATTTGCAGGTTTGTTTTTTCGTCCTTGGACTGGTTCCAGGAATTCCTAGTCAAACAGGAAGAGGCAGATAGGGGGCACACTGTTTTCTGGGAATAGATGAGTTTTATTGAGCTAAATCTTTAAAAGCTAAATCTTTAAAAAGAAAATCTGTCTATTGGACTGTTTTCAAAAAGATAACACTAAGAAAATGATCTCTTAAAAATATTTTCTTTGCTGTTGTAATAACTCAATTTCTTGATGTACATTTTAAATACAGCAAAATATTGCAAAAGGAAAAAATTTTAAATATTTAAAAATAAATATTTAAAATATATAATTTTTTGAAATACAAATATTTTAAAGATATAAATTTTAAATAAATAAATATTGCGCAAGTCCACGGGACCCGATGAGATCCATCTGCAGGTTCTGAAGGAACTGGCAGATGAAGTTGCTAAGCCACTATCCATCGTATT
>NW_008825016.1:5203458-5203739 GCF_000699105.1 Pygoscelis adeliae | reverse complement strand
TGGGGGATGAAGGGGTTGAGAGCAGCCCTGCCAAGAAGGACTTGGGGGGTACTGGTGGATGAAAAGCTGGACATGAGCCAGCAATGTGCACTTGCAGCCCAGAAGGCCAATCGTATGCTGGGCTGCATCAAGAAAAGCGTGGCCAGCAGGTTGAGGGAGGGGATTCTGCCCCTCTACTCTGCTGTGGTGAGACCCCCCCTGGAGTGCTGCGTCCAGCTCTGGAGTCCTCAGCACAGGAAAGACACGGACCTGTTGGAGCGGGGCCAGAAGAGGGGCACAAA
>NW_008825016.1:5193794-5203294 GCF_000699105.1 Pygoscelis adeliae | reverse complement strand
GGGAATGGCTTTAAACTAAAGGGGGGTAGATTTAGACTAGCTATAAGGAAGAAATGTTTTACGCTGAGGGTGGTGAAACACTGGCACAGGTTGCCCAGAGAGGTGGTGGATGCCCCATCCCTGGAAACATTCAAGATCAGGTTGGACGGGGCTCTGAGCAACCTGATCTAGTTGAAGATGTCCCTGCCCACGGTAGGGGGGTTGGACTAGATGACCTTTAGAGGTCCCTTCCAACCCAAACTATTCTATGATTCTGTGATTCTATGATTCCCTTTTTATGATTACCTAGCTGTTTCAGTTTGTAGGTTCTTTAGCCTGTCATACACAGCAGGTTAAAACAGATAATCCTGATGATTCTGGTTTAAAGGGTTTTTTTGATACTTGTTCAGTTGAGGTAACACCTCTCAGGTATCCTCCTTCTATTTAAAGATGAGATGTTGTTTTCTAAGATAATCTGTCGTAAAGGCTATCCACAAACCTGATACTTTCAACTTTGTTCTTGAAGGGCCTGTAAGGCCTGCGAAGTCCTCAAGTACATATATGCTGCTTCAAGTTCACTAAATAAAGATGTTTCCTGCCAGCATGTATTTTGTTCTGGGAGTTTACTTACAGTAGGGGTTCCCAATATGTGGGGTATGGAAGACTGTCAACCTTTTATAAGCTTCTCTTGGCTAATGTTGGTTTCCTTTGTGGTCTTCTATTCAGAAGAAAATTTGTTTAGATTTTTTTTCTTATTTTTTCTGTTTGCTTATTGTTGACAAAGGGAAGGGATGGCAGATCAGCTTTTGAAGTCTGAGAAATATTTCTTTAGGGAGTAGTTCACCAACTCATTAAAAGATGTGATTTAATGCTGTGGTGTATGTTTGTCTAGGGAAAAAGGGGGAATTTTTTAGATTGCTAGAGTCCTGAGAGAGAGAGAGTTTTATGGCAAAAAAAGACTATCCCATAATAAGCTGTTTTTAGGGGGTGATTTATTGTAACTACTCACCTCCATCCTGCCCCACATCAAAGAAATCACAGCAGTAAATCAAAGCCTGGAAGTAGGTGTCTTCTCTTGTGTTTTTATGTATGCTTTTGCTGCTGAATAGAAACCCGCAACATCAAAAGGTTGTTAACCTTTTCTGTATCGCTGAATGGCAGACATGTGGAGGTTGAGATTACACTTATCTCATCCCAGACAAAGCTACATAACCTCCTTTGCCTTTATTATCAAAATCATTGCAGCTCAGAATATATTAATCTCAATGTACAGTACAGTTCTAGACTTGATAGAAAAATATTTCCTTAAAAAGTACTTTGTTTTCCTGCATGAAGGACACAGAACAGTTTTGATACATTACAGTGGAACGTGGACATTTCTTCTTCCACATATAAATAAAAGGAGGTACATGGAGCATCAAAAGCTTTCAAAAGTATGTTCCCCATGTTCTATAATTACATTGATACCAGTCTCACAGCATTATTTAGGACCTTGGTTGCTGAGCTATAGATAAATGCTGGAATGTGTGATTTACATTTTGAAGTGGGAAGTAGCTACAGTTTTTACTAAAATAAAATAATTTGTACCTTCTCTACTTTTGATCAAGAGATAGTCATTGACATTGTACTGAGTATACTGGAACCTGATTTCAGCTGTGTTGGGCTACCGTTTTGACCTTACTATGAGTTCCCTGGCTATCATTAATGCTTTTATTAGTAGTGTTTTACAAGTATGGGATGTCTACTCAGGGCAGCCAGTCATTGTGCATCAACTTCTAGTACCTTAAAGGTCACTGAATATATGTTGGGGAAAAAAAGTGTGTTTTATTTAAGTGTTCCTCACCTTTGTTATATCAGGAGAAGTTCCTTCTGAGTTATTAATGATATTTTGGTTTAAACTTCACCCAGTCTTCACAGAACTGTTTAAGATGGTACAAACTGAAAGTCCGTCCTTGATTTCCAGTGTCCTGTCTTGTTCAGTGATTAGTTAGGTATTGGAGTTTCTCTGAATTTAGTTACCAAAGAGTTCAGTTAGAGAACTTCCTTTTCACAGTTTTGACTACTAAGCATTGGCTATTTTGATTTCTGAAGTTTGCTATTTAATTACTTCTATAATATTTTGTTCTGGACTTATTAGATTTTTTTTTTTAATAGCAACTGGCACTAGCTTCTAACTGACTAGTCAACTTAATTTCATTTATTTTTTTATTGTGACTAACTTTTTGAAATGTTGCTTACAGTTTTCTGAGTATATATGACAAAGGAAATAGCTGTAATGTAAAATAATTTTGTATGAATATCTAAGTAATAGTAGCAAATACTGTTAGAGTTTACTTTTTATATATATTTGACTGGTTGTTGTAGAAGTGTTTGTTCTTACTTTTACAAACATCAAAAGATTTATTTCAAGAAGTTGTGAAATATTTATTGTACTTATGTTGTTCAGTTGCAAATCTTTAAATCTGTTCTTTGAGAGTAAAAGTAAATATTAAAAAGCTCAATACATCAAAGGAATTGTCAAGTTCAATATTTAATCTTTGTGGAATTCATGTTCCTCAAGTGCAGTGAAAACAAAAGGGATTCTAAAACCTTGTGGTTACTGGTGTCGTAAAGCTTTGTATGCATCACGAGTAGCTTTACTCATGCTCGTGACATGAACACCCAAAGGTAATGAATGTCCTTCATGCCATTTTATAAGTTTAAAACTCTTGGGTTTCATCAGTATAGATTTTATCTGAAGTCAGATTTATGATCCTGATGCCTGCTACTTTTGGAAAATTTAGATCATCTTCACTATTATGCATGGGGATTGGTGCATATTTCATCAGCAACACCTGTATGATAGTAGGTGAAACTGTAAAATACTATTTGTGAGCTCTTACTTGAATCGGCACAGGGCTTTTTCCCTCAAATACTTCAACATCTGGCATTGCTTTGCAGTGTTGGAAGAAGGAATAGATTACTATTCTATGTTCCTTTAGTGTGCTAGAGCTGTACTGGAATACTGCTGTATAGTTATGTAAGAGTTTGAAGTTTGTTGAAAGTAAGTATTTCAAATAGCTCCAAATAAATGTTCCATTAACCTTCATAACCATTTGTAGTTAGGGTCCTTTCTCATATCAAAGTGTGTGTGCTTGTGTGTTAGTGTTCACCAAACTGAATTTGCATAACATGGGATTTGGTGCTGGTGCGCAGTAAAAAGTAAGGAGATGAAGGAAAATGCTAGGTAGGTTCTAATGATATATAATTAATCAATTCTTCTGAACAGCCAAGTTATTTTTGAACTATAAATACAAGATTTCTTCAAGAGGAAGTATAGGTATGCTGGGGTTATGGTGTGACTTTTTAAATAGCTCTCAAAACCAATTACATGTAAAAGAAAGTGAGATCTATAACTTGCAAGTTACACTGCAGGGATTACGGCAAAATATAATTACTCATAGTAGAAATTTTGGCTATTAATATTGTCATTTAGGCTAATGCCAGGACTTCCAGGCTGTTGAGAAATTTACCAGTAATGGAGGGAAAGGTTGTCATTTGTACCTTACTTGTTTACTCCTGTGGGTAGTTATGTAGACCAATACAGTCTGGCCTTTAGTCAGGGGGAATAAGTTGGGGACTGGAGTAAGTGAGCAAGATCTTCATTTGAAAGCTTGTCAAAACATGACACCTGCTAATTTTGCTGAGGATTTAGGTTTCTCCTTATTAGGTGTGGAAGACTAACAGCTAGTAACTACATTAGTTGTACTGCTTTCTGTAGCACCCATGTGATTAGGCTTTTTTCTCTCTCTCACTTTTCCTGGGGTATTTGCTTCTGATAAGGTGGCAGCCTGACCTCAAGTATGTATGGTAGCATAGCTACAGACAAACACTGGGAAGCTTGTTTTTTAAATTAGTCTTTGTGTAGCAAAAAAACCCCAAAAGGCGTTAAATAGTAAGTCAGTGTTCATTAAGAAACTGTAGTTCAGTATCAGCTAAGTATAAATAGATAAATATGTAAAGATATATAGAGATATAAATGAGTTTACAACAAATACTTTGGTGAATCTCCAGTACAAATATGTAGCATAAGGACTAAAGTTCTAGATGATTATGGATGGAACAGTTCATGTAACAGTGTTTGGACATTCTGTGGCCTGCAAGACCAGCATTTATGAATTGTTAGAATATATGATGACACCACAAAGTAGCCCCACCTTCTCTCTGCCAGAGTCATAGTTTCACTAGCTCTGTATCCACTTAGGAATGAAAATCCTTTTAAACTGTAACAAGAACTGGCCATCAGGACAGTGAGTAGTTACTACTTGCAGTGAAGTTGTGTTACGGATTTAAATGTGATGACAAGGGTTAACAAGGAAGAAGTAAGATGTTTTCTTGGCAGGAAAACTGCATTAGGTTTCTCCAGTGAAAGTAGGAATAGAGAGCTCATGAACATCCTGCTCAGTTGTATGTCAGTAGACTGCGATGTGCAATAGTTAACTTTTTTTTTTTTTTTTTCCCATAGCTCACCTGAACAATGTGAGGAATTGGCTAACACATAGATGAGACATTTTGACAGCCCTGGTACTATGTGTAAAGAAGCATGTGAAACCCCATATCTTTTAATTGTCTTTGTTCTGGAATCCAGCTCAGAAAGTTGACTCTTCCCCTTGCTTTTTTCCTTTAGGTGTAGTCATAGCACAACTTTGGCCTGAGGGTCTGGCAAGGCTGCCACCATGTTCCTGGTAGGGTAGGTATAGTACAAAATAGAGTTTTGTTTAGTGCTTGCTTGAAGAGCAGCAGTTCTGAGAGTGAACAGAAGATAGGCAAATAAATTGAATATTAGGTTCATTGTTTGCTAAAATCCTCGTAGAAGGACTTGTCGCTCTGGCCAGTTCTGGTCATGTCCACTTGAAGGCTGATGGTAGAGTAATTTACCGCTCTAAATTTAAAGCGTATTTTTAGAATATGTCCCCTTTTGAATAACCTGAAGCTCTTCTAAGAACACCACTTAGGAATGACTTTCAGTTGCATCTGGTCTTGTCAATCTTGCCAATGCATATTGTCCCCATATGCATTAACTTGTGCTTTTGAAAAGGTTGACAGCAGGTATGTCAGCTTGATTTTTCTTAATCATTTAGTATCTTCATATAAAAGAAAACAAATAGTATGGTGTATCTGTGTTGTTATTACTTATTTTTGAATGAGTGAAAACAATCTGCTGCTTGCCTCCCTCCATCCTCCTGTTTCATTAGAATCCATAATCTGTAAAAAATATTTTTTAAAATTTCAATTTTTTGACCTGAAAATTTTGATCTCTTCAGAATGTTTCTTGGTGAATTACTGCAAATAGAAGTAGCTCCTGGCAACTGAGAGAGTATAAAATCCCTGCATTCTGAAGTATCTGTATAGCTCTCTCTTTAAAAGTATCTCTCTTTTAAAAGTTATCTTTGCAGATACACTCTTGAGTTTCACTGGCACTGCATGTAAGTCTTAGTGGTGTTTAGTTGCCTTGTAAGAAATAAAATTGCTCTTCTTGTTTTGCAGTTTAGTTAGCACCTAAGGAAGCTGTAAATTTTCTCCACAAGCCTTAATTTCAGCTGTTGGTCTGGAGCTACTTAGATATAAACTTGATGTATAATTAATTTAAGTGCTAAGGCTGCCAAATATGTCTTATGTGACGCTTTCCCTTCTAGCTTCTCTTATCACTTCTATTTGCAGTGTAGTTTGTTTCTCATTTGCATTTCTAATTGCAAGTGAGACACTCTTGAAAGGATTTCCATGTAGCAGTTCTTGACTGGGACTGGGGAGACATGCAGAGAGGCACGCTGTCTCCCTGTCCCACTAGCAGCAAGGAGCAAAATGTGTCAGAACCAGTACAATGGGAGGAAGGGAGAGAAATGAAGCAAACCCGTTCTTCCAGCTGTCCGGTAATTCACATATTTCACAGATCTACCTTCTTACCATCGTCCCAGTAATTGCTTGAAGATTGCATGTGTGAAACGGATAGGAGACTTTCATCTGTATCACTTTTATTGCTACTTTTCATGGAAATAGGGAAACTAAACCAGATTCTTCCTCTTGAACAGAAAGCACAAGCATCACAAATAGCTATACCTAATGGGCCAGTATGTCAACGATATTTGGAGTTTAAATTGACCGTTTATGAAAGGTCTTAATCTTGCTTGAATAACTTAGGTTATTTTTTATTTAGTTGAAACAAATAATTACTGTAACTATTTTTAGGAGGAACACAGATCACTGGCCTTGTCATCCATGAAGTCAAATGATTCAACCACTCAAGTATAGACTACGTGGAATTCAGTTGAAGGTGATGCTTTAAACTGGAAATCAGAAAGGAGAATTGGACTGTCTACAAAGTGCTATATTAGAGTGTCCCTGTGCAAACTGATGTGACATGATTGGAACAGAGTTGTATTAGGATAGCTTCGGAAACCTTTTATTCTGAGTACAGTGCTCCAGGAGTCATGAACTGGAAAGCTGAGATAAATTTATATTAAGTACACATACAGAAATGTGAAGTATTTTACAGAAACAGGAATATTTGCTATTGTGTCAGACTGTTTGTTCTAACTGCTGTGAATTACAGAACTTTTACATGATTCCATCGTCATATTTCTGCATTTCTTCTTTCCAACTTCAAGCAATTTCACAAAACTTTATGCAGCCTATTGCTATGAATCCATTTCCCCTTCTGCCTGCATGCACAAAGACCCTTGCAGGAGATGGAAAGAAGGATGAGAAAACCAGGATCCACCAAATGGTATAGGTATGGCTTGGTCAGGAAACTTCCTTGTGGACCTAGTGCCATTTTCTGTAGTTAAGATGTAGGCTTTGCTTCTAATCACGTCCCTCACCTGAGATTCATAAATAAAATAACCTATTTGAAGTCAAAGAATGTTTATTGTTTTCTCTTTCTTCTCCCTCTGCATATACGTATGTCCAACATTGCGTGATTTGTAGGCAGTTGTATTGGGAGAGTTTTATTTTCAAATGTTATTTCTGATGAAAATCACCATGCAAGGATTTAAAATGCATTTGCTGAAAAGAAATGCAGTAGTAAATATTCTGTAGCAACAGTATAAGGCAACAGATCCCATGACAGTGACATCTCCCATAGGAAATGTGTTAATTAGTCATAGGAGTTTCTAGGAGAGAGTTGTTCTGTTTTTTTTTGTAGTTGTCTCTGAAGTGCTGCATTTTGGTATTCCATTAAATTAGTGGTTTAATGGTGTATGTTTATATGGCTTATAGGTGCATGAAATAATTTACTTTCCGTTTACGGTACCTAATATTGAGGTAGTCCTTTTTCAGATTGTAAAACCTGATAGGAAATTTATCTGATAATTATATGCTTAAATTATTTTATCTGCGCCATTCTATATTCATATGAAACATATAAAAACAATCTTAACAGCTTTTAAAGTTATATTTACTCTTCATTCTGAGCTTGATTCATTCATATGGAGGGCTGATACAATGCAGTGAACAAAACATAAATCTTAAGTGCTCTATATAGGTTTTAGTGAGTTTGCCTAACATTTAAAATCTTACTAAGATCCTTTAAGTGGATGACAATTTCACGCTTTATCCCCACAAAGAAATACATGTAAATTCATGGGATTTTTTGCGAAGTGGGCTATATCAATTCTTAATCTCTTTTACTGGCTAGCAATTACGAGAAATGTAGATGATTTTTCTAAGTTCTTTAGAGGGATTCTGCTTTTTATGATTTATAGATCAGATCTACCTTTAAAAGGACAGTGGATTTGATTGGATTTGGAAAGGTTAGGTAAAAATTTGCACACTGCCATTGTTTGCATAGGGAGATGGCTGCACACTTACCTACAGAATGGTGCCAAGTCAAGTGTAAAAGAACAGGTACTCAGTACATTTGACAAATGAAGACAAAGCTGAGATTATATGATCTCATGATTTGGTAAATAGTGTGTGATAAATAAAGATGACAGTTTGTTTAAAATATTAGAAAAGAAAATTAGTTCCTCTTTTTTTTTTCTTCACTTTAGTGAATTAGAGCTTCCTGAGATATTGAAGTTGTTTCTCTCCACTGAATGAAAAATTAGAAACTGAGGGCATTTTTTAGTGTAGAGCTGTTGTGACGTAACCAATTTCTACATGCGAAAGTCTTTTCACATTGTGCACCACTAATTCCTCACGCAGATTTTGAGTGATAATAGCTTGTCAGGATCTGTTATCCTAAAACTCCAAAGTGATTGAGCAGCTGTGTGTTTGGTGTGCAATTTTAACAATGATGCTAATTGCTTTATTGAGATCAAATAGTAGTATTTTATTGAAATGCCAGGCTGTTGCCAAAGCCTGCCTCTATGAGTGTAAAGTATTTCTGTGTGAAAGAACTTGAGTTACAGCTATAGCTGGTGCTGAGAATTCATTGCAGTCAAATCTGTGGTTAGAATGTACTGTCCATTTATGACTCTTTCTCAGAAAGTATTTAGCAAAAAAGTAGGAGAGAATATTGTTCAACGAAGTGTACTTACAGCCTGGCCAGGGCAGATTTTAGCTGAGTTTTCAGCTGTACTTAATGCATATTAACTTATTTTAGTAGTGTTTGTGTTTACATTATTTGGAGAGAAAATGTAATTTTGAACTGAAGATTGTTGCTACTAATTATGCCCAAATTACTAGTTCAAGTGGAGAGTTAGGAAATGTCATTCAGTGTTTCCATTGATTTCCAAACCATAAGTCAAATCTCTTTACTAAAAATACTTGTAAAGACTTGGAATCTTTCAAGGTCAGTTACTTTTCTAGGAGCTACTGCTAGCATCTTCCTATCATCCTTTTGCTGTCACCTGTTGAATACTAACCCCCTTGTCTTTTCAGATAATATGTTTTTATTTAAATTAAATTTAGGTAAAAATTAGCAGAGTAGCATGAAGGTGAATCTCAGGCTAGTTTCAGTTTGATTTTTAAATCAGAAAAATAAGCTGCGTGAATATTTGAACTCACACATGCATTAAGGTGTAATCCTGTTAACTGGCTTTATTTAGTGTTACATAAAGATGACTTAGTCTTTTGCTGGCCTCTGCTTTCTGTATTGCTGACCCTGCTTGAAAGAGTAAAAGCTAAGTAATGCTTCTTCATTGATGTGCCGGTGAAACTAGGTCTCAGTACATTGAGCTTTATACTATAAATAGAAGCAGATAATGCTAAGGCTTATTTATGGTTTCTTGGGCATATCCTTAATGGGCTTAAGTAATAGAACTTAAAAAAAAGGTGAATATAGTCCATTGTTCTGGCAGCAGCATCAGATTGCTTTTTTCAGTTACCCTGGTGTCATTCTGTAAATGATCTCTCATGTGCAATACCTGAACATTAAAAGAACCGTTGGATGAACGTGTTTGGCTTTGTAGGTTAGCATTACCAGACTGTCTCTACTAGAGCCTTATACTTCTGTGGGTCTGATGTGCCAGGCCACCGAATCCACACAGTCCAGTAAACTCGGTTGTCCCTTTCCTCCACCTGGCTGGAGGCAGGGCCCCTCT
>NW_008825016.1:5181218-5191336 GCF_000699105.1 Pygoscelis adeliae | reverse complement strand
TTGGGCCAGTTTGGGTCAGCTGTCCTGGCTGTGCCCCCTCCCAGCTTCTTGTGCCCCTCCAGCCTTCTCAGTCGGTAGAGCATGGGAAGCTGAAAAGTCCTTGGCTAGTGTAAGCACTACCTAGCAACAACTAAAACATCGGTGTGTTATCAATCAACTTTGTTCTCATATGCTAAATCCAACACAGCACTGTACCAGCTACTAGGAAGGAAATTAACTCTATCCCTGCCGAAACCAGGACACAGACATTCAACTGGTGTGTTTTGATTTCTCTAAGTGGCATGCGTCCTGACTTACGCTTTTAGGAAAACAGCACTATCTTTTTCTGCTTCATGCAAGTGAGTTTCCTTGTGGTCGTACTGAATAATTCGTGCTACTTTTTGCATTGCATTTTTACCTCGCTGAAAAACATAGCCTTACTCTTCCCTGCTAAATTTTTACGCTTGGACTGTGAATGTTTTGGGGTTTTGAAGTTGTTGAATTGGGTTAGTAAAGTGCATTTATTTTCTATTCTCTGTTAATGTATAAAAAAATGAAAATGTTCTGTGCTAGCAGATAGCTAAAATTAAGTTAGATATGGCTTTGTACTTTTTTGGTGAATTTATCAATTCATGAGAAAACCAGATCCAATTAAGCTAACAGAGAGATTGTCTTGATTTTTATATCCATTCTTAAAGTAAATTTTATAGAGCCTTTCTTTAGGGATACAAATTCCAGGTTGTGACATTAAGTTGGTTTACTTAGTGTTAACTCAATACTCCAGGGCCATCAGACCTTTAAAAACTGGTAGTAATAGAGGAGCATGCTGTTTAGAGCTTTGTCTTTTGTACTTCCTAGCTTGATAGGTCATTTCAGAGGACTGTTTTAACTGAGTCATGATAAAGATCAGTTTATACTGTGAAACTTAAAAAAAAAAAAAAAAAAAGCTTTTTTAAAACTAATAATATCCTTGTCAAGCTGTCTTAGGTTGACTCACAATAAATAAGAGAGAAACTGTCAGACTGGGCCTGTGTAGAGGGAAGGAGAAGCCGAGGGATTTCTTGATGTTCAAAGATTCATGTGTTGAATTCCCATTAGCCCTTTATGCAGTCGTCTCTGAACTCAGGCACTTAACTGTATCAGGAGTAATCTTTGTGTTGCCTTTATGTCTGGAATGTCCTTCCTAAAGAAAAATTAATAAACATTGTACAATTTAATCTACTACTCGGGAATATCTCATACTCTCTTGCATTTCTAGGAGTATTACTTGGCACAAGTGTCAATAAATCATTTGTGTGCATTGTACATTCAAGTGCACTGACAAGGTAAAATATATTGTGTTCCAATAAAACGATAAAAGATATCACATTTTGTTCTTGGCATAGAAGGAAGGTGGAATATGGAAACATTTTCTTTGTTTTACTTCCTTCCAAAATATTTTGGCATGCTGAAAGAATCCTACCTGGTCTTCAGAAGTGGGCTGAATGGCAGTTTGCTTTTTGAGTTGTGACAAGTCCAGTCAGTGATACGGGAGGATTTGTCTGGCTGGAAAATCAGTGTAACTTTTAAACTAACCCACATCCTAATTTCAGGTCTACACTGGAGGGATCTGACATGGGCACATATAACATTTCTCACTCCCACCGAGTCAGAGGTAGTTACGGAGTTTAGCATAAGCTGTGACTAGGCCATTGGTGTGTCTTATGAATGGTTGTCACTTCTACTTCCTTTATAGGTAGCTTGTCTTCCTATAATATTTAAGTGACTCTTTCAAATTATTGAATAACATATTAAAATGGCTAAAAAAACCCCCTTTGATTTTATCGTTCGTTTCATGCCTAGTTTTGTAATTTTTGCTTTCAGTAGCTTCTGAACATAATGCCTTCATTTTTCTGTAATCTGCAAGAATTAGTAATGATTTAGGGTCCTTTTTAACTAGTTCTAGTTTAAATGTCTGAGGCAGCAGAAATGGCTTTTCTTTAAGCCTCTTTTTCACTTTACATTTTACTTCATGACTACTCAGCTATTCTGTGGTTAATAGTCTGAGTTCAATAGGTTTTCTTTCTGTATTATTGATGTTCCCCCCCCCGCCCCCAAGAAAGTCATGCACATCACATAGATAATTGTTTTATAAGCTTCACTGCTCCAGGTTTTCAGAGTATTGTGAGATTTCATACATATATTTCAAGAGTAATTGATGTCAAAAGTTTGTTCTTTGCCTATGTGTTGCACTTAAGGCAGTGGAATAATCATATAGAAATGAACCAATGAAGGAAATGTTAGGGTGAATACTTTTTTAAAAAGTTTGAGAACTAAATTTTATTTTAGACTTATTAGCCATGTTTGTACTGGTAAAGTAAATGGGCCCAGAACTATTGACAGCAAGACTAGCTAGAAAAGAAGATACCATGTCTATATGATTAAACTCTCTTTTATTGTCAAGAACTGCACAGTTACATCCAGCTGCTTTGGGGAGTGATGCTTTGGCTGTGTTAACTACCAAACTGCTCCTGGTGTTTGTTTGGTGTTAGTTTGCTAAGTAGCAATCTGACAGTTCACCCTTAGAGACAAGACAATCAAGCACTGGTGCCCAGGAGCAGTTTCAGGATGTATTTAATTTACTAAATAGATGTAGCTGTTGAAGATGCAGAAAAGAAGCTTCCCTCTAATACGCTTAATGGAAGTATATGTAAATGCGTCATTACATACATATACATAGAGGTTTTGAGTTTAAATTCATTACATATTTCAATTACTCCAGACTTGACCTAATGATGATGTTAAAAGAGCTGATACCTGAGCTTTTCTATGTGGGACAAAGTATTAGAATGTCTTCTGTACTTGAGAAATATTTTTCATAAGGTAGATGAGAAACAGTAAGACTGTTGACTAAGGGATGAGCATTTTGTAATCCAAGTCCCTAAAAAAAAAAAAAATTTTTTTCTAAATAAAAAAAAAGATCATTTTGTTTTTATGTAAATACTTTTCTACAGTGATTTGTACTTTTTTTTTTACAGTGAATTGAAAGCATAGAAGTGCTAATTTTGGACAAGCTATAGGTGTGGTGGGGTTTCATGATGTGAATATATGGACATTTTACTTTGGCTCACCTACTTTTTCTTCTACTTGCAGACACAGCTTTCATTAAAGAGCAAGGGATCTGAGCTGACAAGCTGAGGTCTTTTCCTGGCAATCTAAGTCCCTAAGCTTGTTCGTATCTGGGGAAATCGTTATTACTAGTATTTCAGAGAACACAGAGTTTCACTTTGCTGCAAATAAAATACCAAGTTATGGCTGGCTAGTTTGTCGTATATATAAACATTTTAATTACCACTGATTTTTATCAGTGGTAAAATGAGTAGCAACCACATAAACACTTACTAAATATCTAATTTGACTGATAAAATTGTAAGCCATTTTTCTTCAATTATAAAACTAAAAAGTCAGAATAGTAATTTTCATGGATTCCCTTTTATTGTCTTACGGGAAAGTGCAGTGCAATTAAGGCAGAGTTTTGGCAATTGACTTAGTTTTATATGTTTTAGTGGTCTTGATATTATACAGAGAAGTGTGAGGGGTCACGCACTGATGGCTATGTATGTTGATGATCAGACACATGATTAGTTAATTCAGTGTGTGTGATTCATCTTACTGCAGAAATACTGAATGAACTGACACGATGACTGTTTTTCCCCCATAGTGTGCTGGAGAAGAGAATTGGGTGGACAGTCGGACTATTTATGTTGGGCATCGTGAACCACCTCCAGGCACTGAAGCGTACATTCCACAGAGATTTCCAGATAACCGAATAGTCTCCTCAAAGGTAGTAGTATTCTTTTTCATTCATTTACATAAATCAGCTTCAGTTATTCTTTGTGTGTTCATTTATTTCCATCAAGATTTTCTTCTTATACTTCCTATATATTTCTCCTTTACCTTCATTTTACCTTTGCCAGTCATGGTATCTCAAGTTTCTCCCGCAAAAACTAATTGCCAAATTGCCTCTACCATGAACAGGAATAGAATGACTTCTCCAATGTTTACTATAGTACATAGTAAAGTCTTAGAGTGATACATTAGTTAATTCAGTAGGAGTAAGAAAGCAATTTTCATTCTGGGCAACCCTGGAGTAAAGAAAATCTTCCCAAGGGAAGACCTTTGTAATCTAAAGCAATACCTCAAAGTACTAGAAATAGTATGATCAATGTAAGTGCTCAACAAATGGAGCTGTCTCCACAATAACAGTGCTGTTTCCTTCAGAAGCTCATATTGACAACCCCCCCCCATAGAAATAATATTCTTTGTTATACATGTACAAGTGAATAATTCTTAAACTCTTGGTATTGTGATATATTTGTGCCCTTTAGAAACCTTCCAGTTGTTCCTCACTTTACTAAATCTTTTCTGTAAGCTGCAGCAGCTTTCTGTGAGCAGTTGGGTTGTTGGTACTCTCCACCTGTTTAGACTGACTGGCTTGCTTTAGCCGAAGGTTTGTACTGCAATGGCATGGAAAACTGAACATTTGCAGCTTATTGAATGGCTAACACCCCAAGAAGTTCAAGTTTTTAGTGTGCTTAGATTTCAGTCTTCATGAGCACCCACCTTCAATCAATTATGAAATAATGACTTCAAAATAATAGCTCCTCTACTGGGAAAATTTCTTTTTGAACAGTGGCTCAGATCCATAGACTCATTTTAAGAACCTTAGTAGCATTGTGATCTCAAGGAACTGAGTGCTTACCTTCATGGATCTGAACACTTGCCATCCATTAATCTAATGGCAAAGCTGTAATAAACCCCACACTTTTTGCAAACTGTCTCATTTCTTATGTGAAATTTTGTATTTTACTACCTTCCTTCACTACTATTTTTACTACCTTCTTTCTATACTTCATTCAAAGACAGTATAATAACAAACAGCATAGTATCTAGGCATCTTTAATTAGATAGAATGTTTGAAAGGTAATGCAGTAAATAATCCAGATGGAGTACAGTCAAACTAGTACAGTGAGAAATTCTGTGCTCGACACGTTAATTTGTGTTGCCTTTTTGATTATTAAAGAGTAAATACATTTTATGCAAATCTTTACTCCTGTGACACTTATTTTTTCATCTCTTGCATCTCATCTGGGACGTACGTAAATAAAGCCATTGAAGTTACTGCTGATACTTTTTGAAATAAAAAATCCTACTCAACTCTGCAAGATGTTTGACATCTTTTTGTGATGAGGAAATTAGTGGAAGTTTCAAGTTACCTGCTTTGCGGAGTGAGATTTTTAAGTATGACTTAAACCTGGATTGAGCTGAGGATCCCTGCCAACAATTAGTAAATGTGTATGATTTCAACTAGTTCAGGAAAGAGACTTCACTATGTTTTTATTTGGATATAAAGCATGTTCAGTTAAATGTGTTAAATGCTAAACTCTGTTTGCAGATACAATACACAACTAAAGTTTTCCACAAACAAAAGATTATTGGTGGAAATAACTTTTTTATATATACAATGTTCCTCAAATTTTCTGTTTATTGATTAAACTTCTCACACTTACAAAATGTAAGTCGTCTTTGTGAAAGTAAATACAGTGGTAATATTTCAGGAGGGAACAGAGTTCACATAAATGCTTTATAATATTGAACAGTTCCTTAGACTGCTGAAAACTCAGTTTTAATGACAGTTGTCTTTATATGAGAACTTTCCATGCTGTCTTGCCTGTACCATCCCTTTCAAGTAAACTCTATTATTCACATGCTCCATCCCAAACAGCCTGGGTAAGGCACCATCGTGACTTGACTTGCATTCATTCTGGTTCTGTAAGCTAGCTAGCTCTTAACCTTTCACTCTGTCCTTGTCACTTGCTCCCTTATGAAAACTCTGGAGGGGCACCTACCACAGCTTAGGAAACGCAGAAGTAAGCTGCTTGAAAAATGATCAAATGTGCAAAATTAAGATGGGAAATCCATAATTGTTAGAGTAAAATAAAGATACATGCATGCAAGCACACTGTATAATGTTACCTCAACCATGAAGGATATTTCCTTCACCTTTTATCAGTAAGACAGACAACAACTTTCAGCTGTGCTTTTCTAGGACTTTAATGCTTATATAAGAAAGTATATGATTGCTCTTCAAGGATGAGGAACTTGAAACTTCCAAGTACAGATTTTACCAATTTAAGACACTGAATTTCTAAAAAGGGTAGTTTAAAACCATGAGGAAATCTCATCAATTAGACTACCTGTATGCTGCTATACTAACAAACGTCCTGTCATAAAGCCTTGAAAAAAGACAGCAGCTTGTAATAACTAGGAAAGTCGAAGTTTCATATTATTTCCTTCCAAAGGTAAACGTTACTGTGCTTCACCAGAGGTTTCCTGATGTCAGCAAGATAATAATTTGATTCCAGTATAGAGGGATATTTCTTGTATACTGCAGTGTCGCTGTGGAATGTGGTTAATGCTCTGTCTGCTTAATGACATATTCCTGGTGGTGAAAAATTATATCTAGACAGACCTTTGCTGGACAAAAATGCTCTTTTGATTTGGTGTGTTAATTAACTTACGATTTTAACAACGCATTACAAAAAGGCTGTGTTGAAATAATAAAAGGCAAAAATTTGTTTTTTGGATTGTGCTTGCAGTTCACTTATGTTCTAGAGGTAGTGACCTTTGTAAGGTGGATAGTTATGTTGATCTAACTTTTAGATACTTAAGCTGCCTAGGGTTTTAGCCTCCAAAGTAGCTGTTGTGTGCCCTTGAGAATTTATCATATGACAGTGATGCAGCATGGCAAAACATCAGCTGGTAGAAAATCCTAATGCTTCAAATAAGAAGAAAGAAAAAATAGTTGAATTGGCAGGGAGGTTGCTTGCATTTTTTAAAAAAAGTTATTCACATTTTGAAATTATATACTGATTAGTAGAACTATGTCAAAAGGAAAGTAAGTTAAACTATGCAGCAGTAGCAGTTAACAGAACTTGGTGGGAAACAACTTTTTTTCCTTCTGAAACAGGATAACAAAAGGTGGTGGGTTTTTTTTTTTAAAGACTGATAAATTACAAAATAACTTTTTAATAAGAAACTTCCTTAAGGTCCAAGCTTCATATTTTTGTGCTGGGAGAATCCCAATGCAAGAACAAGTAAGCGTAGAGTGATACTTCCTCCAAATACTCTTAGTATTTGCTGATCTGTGACTTAGCCATTTGTGAGCCAAAAGTGATGAATTTGTATTTAAGTCTCTAATGGATTTCTCCTCTGTGAATTTCTTCAATACTTTTTGAGCCCTTGTAAATTTTCAGAATACATAGGTAAGGCACAGTTAAACTGTAGAAATGTTTGCCAGGAGAAACTATGAACTTTCATTTTGAAACTCCTACTTGCTAATTTCAGTTCATGTTCCAAGTCCTCGAATCTGAGAACAACTGTTATCCCCTGTTTATCTTCTTGATTCTGTCAGTGATCTTCCACCATATTCCTTTCCAGGTTGAATAACCTAGTCTTTTCAATAATTGCTTGTGTGGAAGCTCGTTCATACCTTTGCTCAGATTGGTCTGTACCTTTTCCCAAGCCAGCTGGGAAGTTTTTAAGATCAAGAAATGCACAGAGCGTTCAATGTATAGGCTAACTATGGATTTATACAGTGGCATAATGATGTTTTTAGTTCTTTATTCATTTGCTAATAATTTCTAACATTCAAATTCCTTTTCCTGATGTTGATCTGATATCTCTATAGAACTGCTATGCTTCAAGTATCTCATTCATTTGTAGACAAAGTAGGGATTTGCGTCTCCTGTTCTAGCTGAATCAATGAACTGAAGACTAATTGAGTGTGTACATTTGTCTCTTGAACAGAGGGGAAAGTCATATAGAAAATAAAATCTTTTTGAGGCCACAGTATGGAGTTCTGTAAGAACATGTTTAGTTACAGCTGCTTACTGCTTTTGACACACAACCTAAAGAATGAACCACAAGAAAGAACTAAAAATTTTGGAGATGCCAGGATAGGAATATCCTGTTGAATGAGAGATCAGAGACTTCCCGGTGTATCAGAGATGGCTGACAAACTTAGAAACCCCAGGAACATTCTGCAGGAGGACTGTTTGTTTTTTCTGTACCACCCATAGAGAAAGCTGGGTTAGAGAGACTTACGAAGTCTTTTTTTTTTCCTTCTCTGCAGTCTGTGGGTAATCAGTACATAGTATTTTGCCTTGATGATCCTCTCTAGCTGCAAACTTTTACTGTCATAGCTTCATAAAGCGAAATTTTTACAGCTACAAAAAACACTTGTGCCTGGGTCACTAACATAACTGGAAGCAGTGGGGCCTAAGCTCCCAGAAGATGATACTGAAGGGTAGCAGGATATGACTCGTGAGTGAAATGGAAGATTGAATCTACAGTGGATGCAGAACTGTTAGTTGAAAAATTTGCCCTAAAGTAAAGAGGTTTCAATAAAGTTAATTTATGATATAAAATGATGAAATGCTGACTTGTGCTGTAGCTTTATTTCCTGTGTAGGTTCTTATAGAGAAGCAATAAGGTAAACTTAGATGGGAAAACAGTACTACTATTAACTTCTGCTTTGCAATGCTGTACAACTATATTCCTGGACCAGAGTGCTCCCCGTTTTGTTTCACAAATAATACTATCTTCTGTTGTCTGCATGTTTCCTTGGGACTTCTCATCAAATACTGATCCAAACATTGATTTGTATGAGAATAGCCTGAAACAGTAATGCTGCATGTTGAGAATCCTATAAATTGCAAGGGAAACCTTAGCTACCTTCAGTGCTAATCTGATAAATTGTGAGTCATCTCAATTGCAGTGACTAATAGTTAAATAAAGTTAAGTAATTCTGACATGTTTCAGTGGAGGTTGTTGAAATGTTCCATTCCAGCAGAAATCCATGCCCTCGTGCTATACCTCTTCCCTGCAGCACTCACTCTTAGCGTCATTATAAAAACACAAAGACTGGGAGGGATCTAATTTCTCATTTTGTTGCCACATTTAGAAGAAATGTTAATACTGAAGCTTAAGGAAATATTAAAATGCCGCCACCAAGATGAGCCACTTGGAACCCAGAGGAGACCTAGGCTGTCCCACACATCTCCAAGGTGATGCTTCATAATTGGAAGGATTTGTCTGGCCTCTCTAGGGCCATAACGTAACAGTTTCAAGTTGAGGAGTTCAACCACTGCCGTAAGCAATGATATTTGAAAGTCAAAAAAGCATCCGAAGCCCATAGTGTGAACCAGCATGGTTGTGTGTTTGTGAAGCTGATAAATATTTGTGTAGTGTGCCATGTGGGGACAGAGAGGATGCGTAGACGCAAATGCATATGGGACAGGTACCAATGCAGAGAATGTTGTGTGTGCCTTTTAGTGTGGACATACTGATCCACAGCTGTAGCAGCTGTAACATGGAGCTCCAAGCTTGTGCCCAGGTAATCCACTGACTCACAGCCATATTGCCTGAAGCAGAAGGTCAGATCCAATGCTGCAAGGGTTAAATAGTCAGGTTTGGCCAGCAATGCGAAAGGGGCAGGAGCTGGTAGTAATGAAGAAGAGTAAAGAGGCTTGATTGGTAGTCAATCTCAAATGTTTCTGAATCAATTGGTCTCTGTCTGGTGCCAGTTCAGCGATAGCAATAGCTGTGCATGAGCATGCAGTTCTCCTTCCAGGCACAATAATGCAGTTTCCTTCTGTGGACAACTGCCAGTGTCTAGAGAGAGCAAGGAAGAGCTGTTAGCTCTTGATGATCCTGCTCAGGGTGGGATTTCCAGGGCAAAGGCTCTCTGCAACCTCCCTTCTGTTCCCAGGAGAAGCCATCTACCCTTCCCCTGACTCAGCCCAGGGTTAACAGCAGTCTTCTATTCTCTGCTGGTACTGCCCCAAACAGAGCTTTTAAGTTTTTCATGTCAGTGTGGAGTCTGCATGCAGAAAAAGAGAAGTGGAAGAAAGGAAGGAAAGCAAGCAGGTCCAAACCCAACACCAGGGAAGACGGGTGTAATTCTCCTCACTTTACATATGAGAAAGTGAAGCTTGCTCACTCTTGCACACACTCTTGCACTCTTTCTTCTATTTTCCTAATGCTCTCAGTGACTTCTGTCTTTAGTCAGTCATCCTTGCTGTAAGGTTTTTTTTTTT
>NW_008825016.1:5164006-5180867 GCF_000699105.1 Pygoscelis adeliae | reverse complement strand
AAATGATCTGGGGGATGGAACACCTCTCCTATGAAGAAAGGCCGAGAGAGTTGGGGTTGTTCAGCCTAGAGAAGAGAAGGCTTCGGGGAGACCTTATTGCAGCCTACCAGTACCTAAAGGGGGCTTATAAAAAAGATGGCGGCAAACTTTTTAGCAGGGCCTGTTGCGACATGACAAGGGGGAATGGCTTTAAACTAAAGGGGGGTAGATTTAGACGAGATAGAAGGAAGAAATTGTTTACGCTGAGGGTGGTGAAACACTTGCACAGATTGCTGAGAAAGGTAGCGGATGCCCCATCCCTGGAAACGTTCAAGCTCAGGCTGGACGGGGCTCTGAGCAACCTGATCTAGTTGAAGATGTCCCTGCCCACAGCAGGGGGGTTGGACTAGATGACCTTTAGAGGTCCCTTCCAACCCAAACTATTCTATGATTCTATGATATGTTTCTTTGTCATAGAAATCCTGTTTTACCAGCAACTATTTTTAAGGAACCCTATGACACAATCTGTATGCTTGTTCATTCAAATGTGTAGGCACCATTTGAACTTATTTCCCAAATCAGTTTCATTTTTGCACTCTCTGTAGTGTACAGGTGGCTCTTAGTCACATGCGAAAGCCCTACATGGAACAGAGCTTACCATGACCCATGTGATGTGAGATGGTCTCCACCCATGACCATCACGTGGTGTGGAGAAACATGAGTCTTTCCCTCAGTGGAGTGAAAAACACTCTGCAGGTGGCGTGTATGTTAATACTTTCATTAAAATATAGTTAATTGTGTATTTCTACGTTCATTCTGAATTGTCCTAAACATTGCAAAGTGCTTTTCAAAATTTTGTGCATATTACTATTCCAATTTTATTGAGTTGTATATAAGCACAGAAGTCTGTGGTTTTTTGCTTGAAGAAGTTAGAGAGTTGAGACTGATTTAATACATGGTAGATCATAGATCAGTTCTGCTACAAACTTCCTATGTGGTTATAAGCAAGTCACTTGAGATAGACAAGCCATGCTCTTGACTCAGTTCTTAGGATTTCAGCTAATTATTGGTTTCCGTTTTTCACACTCTTTACTATAGTTTCTCTGCCAGTTCTCTGCTCTACTGGACTTTCACAAATTGTGTTTAAAAAAAAAAGTAACATTTTTAGAAATAAAACTAATCTTAAAGAAGTTGTCAAACCTCTGATCAGACCTTTTTCAGCTGTTCTGTTGAAGGGGGATAACTCTGTAATACTTATGTTGTTTTAATAGCATAATAATATGCAATTTATTATATATAAAAATGTTATGTTCATACATATACACATATATTCATATACTTACAGTCCAGTTGTTAAGCTGGCAGCTTTAAGAATGTATTGTCTCTAGATAATTGATAGGTACTATAAAAATCTGTATGTTAAAAATACTGAAGTCACTATGGACATGTTCAAGTTTTGTGTACGTGTCTTGATCTGTTAAAAGAAAAACATTGAAAAACTTAAAGAATTGACTGTGAGATTCTTGTTCAGCTTTTATCTGTTCTTCCCTGAATTTATTATCCTCAAGATGCATTCTACTTTGCAGAAGCAATGAGAATCAGCGTAGCGAGAAGTCTACAAACCGGGGCTGAAGCAACATAGTAGATACTTTTGTCAGAATAGTTTTAAGCATTTATGAGAAACACTGGGAAAGGAGTGAAATCAGAGCAGGTTAGAAGAGATGGTGACTATTTAAAACAAGTAAGCTGTAAGAAACTGAGGTGTTGACAGAACTCAATAATGCAGTATGGAGTGCTTTTTTCTTAGGGCTCCAGCTTTTGATGTCAAGTGATTACTTAAGAAACTCTCCTTTTACTTAAGAAAATACCTACCTCTTAGGATGGAAAGAGAAGCTTGAAATGTGAGCCAAAATTCTGACATACAGTTATCAAATGAAAAAGTCAAAATACAGTATTTAAAAAAAAAAAAAAAAAAAAATTAAACCATTGTTAAGATGACCCTATTTTATATTTTTGAATTCATGGGACTGGCTCTAACAAGGAGGTGTTGGAGCTGGAAGCAACATGGCATTAGCAAAGAGGATACAGGAGTTGGTGAGATGGAGCAGGGGCATGAGCGGGAATACTGCGGAGGTGTACATAAGTAGTCCAAGCGCATGATTACAGAAATACACCAGCACTGCAGGTGCTATTACGATTATAAATGGGAAGAAAATCTACTTGAGTTATGCTGTTTTGACTTTAGACAGACTGATTTTACAGTTCCTTGCACAGTGCTTCAGATGCATCTGTTCGCACAATGTGTTCATCTCTTGGATGAATATGTAACTCTACTACTTGCTGGCTGACATTATCTCCTGTGTGCAAAAGGCGTGTAAGTGCTCTGGCCTCTAAGTCTTTTGCAGCAATTGAAAAAGATCAGTTAAGCCTTCCCCAACTTAAAAGCTTCAAGTATGTAACTATTTGGATAACCTTATTTCCTTCAAGTGAGTTATAGTGAAAAAAGGTAGTTAAATATACATAAACTGCTTTTCAGAGTTTACAAAGAGCATGACTAGAGATTATCTGAAGAAGAGAGATGGTATTAACTCTCTATCTGGGCACAGGAATCTGATGTATTTAATATCTTCATTTTTAATGTCTTTTCTTCAAAGATTTTTATTTTGTTCCTGCCTAACTAGGGTAGAGAAACTGCCTTGAATGTAGTCACGAAATAAATCAGACAACTCCCTGTTGTTTCTCCTGGGAGTGATTATGGTGGTTAAATGTTAATCATCCATTTGTAGATACTGTTGTGAGCTACTGAAGGCTGGGGCAGGGGGAGGTCTGTGTAGACATCTTAGTGGTCTGTCTTCCCTGCCTAAACTCCTTCAAAAATTGTTACTTCTCCTTTGAAGAAGAATGGGCAGAATAAAGATGTACTTTGTATGTCTGAAACGCAGTGTAATAACATGCCAAAAGTCTGTCAGGTTGATTGAAAATAAAGTTTTAAGAAGTTCTCTGTGTTAAAGAAGCATCCATTTTAAGTAACACCTCTCAGACCATGAAAGTGATCTGCTCCCAGGCTGTTCAAATTTATTCAGGTAAGAGTTTCTGACCAAAGGTGGAGCTGCAGGGAAGACCACTGCTTCACAGGGAAAGCAGCCAACTAAGGTTGGAATATGAGGAGGATCAGATACTAAGGGTAAAGATGAACATTCAATCTTTTTACAGGTTGTTGTTTAACTAATTTACTTGACTTCTTCAATCAGGTGTTTTAAATATCTAGTCTGACAACAGTATGCTGTTGCCACATGTTTAGTCAAATAACAGTCTAGGAGATTTAAACAGGAAGTTATTGCTTAAGAGATTACACTTCTATTTTATGAATGGTCTTTGGGGGAACTTGTATAAATCATGAGAATTTAACGGTCAAAAAACCCCTTTAACATGGAAAAAACACTTGTTCTGTCAAAAGAGCTAAACAGAAAAATGTAAACACAAGTTTTTCACTGAAACCTTTATTCAGTTTTCCTTCTCAGCAGGCAGAGATTCATAAAGAAATAAATGCATGAGATTAGAAAACAGAGATAATTTGCTTGATAATCAAAGTTAATGATGAAAATAAAAACTTACTATCATAGAATGATAGTAAGATGATCTTAGAGGTCTTTCCCAACCTTAATGATTCTAGAATAGAATCTGTATTGTCACATATCACAACAGCAGCTTTGAATGATTGGGACTTGTGCAAGGAAAAATAATCAAGTCTTACTAGTTCTGTTTTGGAATTCTGAAGCAAGTAGCTGGATAGTGGGCAGTGCAAGCAGCATTCCAGTCTGATGAAAAGTATTCTGATTACAAGATGAGAGCACTTGACTTTCCAGCTGTTGCATGTATGCCTGCCTGAGTTTTGGCTTGCTCACAGGTGATTTAATATTGAAGTAAATATTAAACAGGATAAGTGTTTACTTAGGGCATATTTAGAATAGATACTGATTTTTTGGCACATGATAGAAAAAGAACATTCCATTCCTATGTCCTACACATGTCTAGGCTTTAACCCCAAACAAGTAAAAAGATGACTCTGCATAGTAGTGGTTTCATGTAGAACTAAGGCATGCTTCTTGGGGATCCTTTTCATCTGCAGGTGGAATAGAGGTATTTTCCTTCTAGAGCTCTGGCTGTCTTTGCTTTCGGGGCCAAATTCGGAAGGTATATAACTCGTGGCATAATTTGCGTATCAGCAAGTATCAGTGCAATCTGCCAAGAGACAAGGCACACTTGTAGTAGAGCAAATAATTAGGAGGAGCTTCTTAACCCCTCTCCTTTTAAATGAAAGTACATTGGAGTTGTCATTATGTGTCAAATGATAATTTAGATAATAAGATGATACAATGTTCGTTTTCTCAAGCCATTTCTCACACCTTTTCACAGTTTTAGCTGACATTTTTACATGCGTTCCAATAAGCAATCCTTGCAAATTTTTTTGGATGTACAGAATGAGCTGTGTAAAAAGAGTATATTTGAAATTGATGCATGGCAGAGGAAGGGACTAGATGACAAGGTCCTCTTTCTCTCTCTTTTATATGATTGTTTTTTTCCTTTGAAGTTTTTGCATTTTCTGTTTGCACTTTTATATACTGTTTCTTACATAATTTTATTAAATTTTAGATAATTTGTAAGATCAGTAGAGAAATATGCAGCCACATATTCTTATTCAGTGCTGTAGTTTATTTTGAGGAGTATGCTTGTGTCCCAGCCAAGGAAGAGAAGAGGGGCTGACAACTTTTATTTGGTCAACTTGCTATGACTGAATAGTTAACTCTCAGAGTGCCACCTACCTCCTCAAGTCATGTGTGCAAAATGGAAGTGAATTAAAAATGGTGTTAGAAGTGACTAGGATGTTTTTAAAATGCTTTGATTTAACTGAACTGTTCTATAACTAAATCTCTGAATGAGTATTGTTGCTAGTCAAAAATGATTTCAGTCCCTAGTACCAATATTATCACAGTTCAGAAAATCCTGAGGCAATTGATATGATTCCAAGAATACATGATTGCCAATTTAAGATTTCATTTCAGTAAATTATTAAACAAAATTACAGAAATACTACTATTTTTTGTTTAATCTTGAATTGTGAATTATGAATTTGTTTGATTTTAGAACATAGAATGTGAATAATACTTCTCTCACAAACACTGATCATCTGTGCATTTGTTTTCAGTACACGTTTTGGAACTTTGTACCGAAAAATTTGTTTGAGCAATTCAGAAGAATAGCTAACTTCTATTTTCTTATAATTTTCCTTGTTCAGGTAAGCTATCCCCATTTTTTAATAAATTTCTGGACTCTTCCTAAGAAACCAAGGAGTTGAAAAAGGTTTAAAAAAACCACTGGTTTTGAAGACTGGGGAGGTAAATGGTTGAGCTTGGATAGCCTTTTACATTCATGATGTGACAAAAGGAGTTTTATTTCATTTTCAGGTTGTAGATGTGAATCTAACCTACAGAGAAATTGACACCATCACTGGTTTGATGGCAAGACATCTCTTGATAAAATTGAAAAGAATGAGTGTCATTTTTTATTCTTATTTTGTAATAAACAAACATCCAGATCAGTAAAACCATTGTTATAAATTAGGTAGACGATAAACTTTTAATAGCTTTGCTAAATATTGTAGTTTTTATAACAATGATGCCTTGGCAGAAATTTTCCAACTGCTCCTGTAGAGTAAACCAGAATATACATGCTTATACAGTGCTTGCTTAGGGTCGTACATAAATATTTGTTTTTGTAATTACTACCTCAGATAACTAGTTTGCTGCTTTCTAGGTGTCTTCATTCTGAATGTTTTGCTATCATTTTAATGTGTTAAACAATAAAAATCTTAGTAAGTTAAGTAAAAAGCTGTATTACTTTGTACACCAGATTGTGCAGAAAGAAAAGCTGTGCAGGTTCCCAGAGCGGTTTTGTTATTATCGGAACTCCCTCTATGGAGTCTACCTCTTATAATTGCAGATGCCACAGCTCAGTATTTCAGGATTTACTCCTTGCATGCATAAGAACTGCTGTATTGTATAACATGTGAAAATAGCACTATGCTGATTTCTAACGCTGCTCAGTAATTTTACCTCCAAAGCTGCAGCTTTCCAGTCTGGTACTTACTTAAACTCTGGCAAGCAAATATTTTTACTAGGTATTAACATCTGAATGATACTGTGATTTAAATCTAGTATTGTATCTTATTATAGCATATAGTTATTTTCCAAAGTTTGTATTAAAGTACTGTTCTTTTTTATTAAAGTTCCTTGGTGCTTTGTAACATATTGCTGAAAAGATTACTTGAAACATCTTGCTTGAAAAATTGACTGCTTATATTCGCAAAAATATAACCAGAAAATCTTTGTCCCTTTTGTTGCAGTTAATTATTGATACACCTACGAGTCCAGTTACAAGTGGGCTTCCGCTTTTATTTGTCATCACCGTAACAGCTATCAAACAGGTGAGTAGTTCAGTGAGCAAAAGTATAACTAAAAAGAACATTATTATTGTTTTGCATTTCAATTTTCCCTGCCTTTTTGTTTTAGACTGTCTTAGGGCAGTGCCTGAAGAATGATTGCAATGAACTTTGACAGAGTAATTTTATTTTTGTTTCTGTAGTTTAAGTAGAATTGGTTGCTACATGATGATGTCTCGCTAATTCAACACAATCTTCTAAATTATTTTATAATTTTGATGTCCTTGTGTTCTAAGGAACCATTTACATTCTTGTGTTTACTCAGCACACTTTGACTTTTTGTTTGTTTCTAAATAACTGTCCACACCCTATTATGTTTTTCCATAATGACTGAAAATTAATAAGAACTACAAAAGCTTATAAATCTGCTCTTACCTTTGAGATTTTCTTAGCCTTTACAGTATGAACAGATAATAAAAATTATTTCGGTTCAAGTCTTCAGTATATGTTGATTATGCTCCGCAGTTCATAATGATAGCTGCGGTGCTTTCTACCGATTAGTTTTGAACAGACAGTATTCTCTCATTTTTAATGTGAAAATGAATCCATGAAATGGAAGTATTTTTTTTAAATCAGTTCTTGCCACATCACTGGGTATAAAAGTTCCTAATTAAAGTTCTTCTGTTGAAATAGAATGGCATAATACAGGTATGGAATTGTACAGGTTTGCTATTTCACTTTCAAGTTAGTACTACCAAAAGGAAAAGATTAAGGTAATTTTTCACCTGCTGCTCTAATGCTGCAGTGCTACAGTTGACATGAGCACTTAAATGTGTATGGGATCTTATTGAAATTAGTGGAATCTCAGATGAGTGTAGAATGTTTTAATTCATATGGGGATATTGTTATCAGATCTGTGTGTTATCGGAGCTTCTGGTATTACAAATTTGGTCTGGATCAGGAGTGAGCTTATGATTGCCCTTCTGTTGATTTAGCCAGGGCTGAATTTGTTGACTTTGTGAGTTTCAGGCCAGCTGCAGGAGGACAGAGGATACCTGATCTGGCATAAACCTTGTTACTGCAAAGTTAATTCCTAGAAAATTTTACTAAATTTGAACTAACAAGTGAGTTTATAAGCAGTACTTTGCATTCAGTGCCTACAACACTCTTCTGCATTTACTGTACCATCTCACCATAGCCACAGAGTAGTTTCTAAAAATCTGAGCTCCTGAAGTAATAGTCGCAAATAATGGTCTTTACAGTGGTTCTGCTATGTGTTTGGCTTTTTGCCTTCAATCCAATTTAACGATCATTGTTCCTGCAGGACAGCTATTAGGGTAAGAGCTCAGTGGCACAGTGAGTTCCCTTTCATGGTTCAGTCTTCACTGTATCTCTGGATCCAGACACCAGCCATTTTTTTTCTTCATTTCAGTGAACGGGATGTGAATGTGAAAGGAAAATTTGTGCAAGCAGCTTGACGTTCAGCATCTTTTGCTGGGCCACTCAAAGGAGTTAGCCCTTTTCATGGGCATAAGAAAGATCTCTCACGTCATGCTTCAGAAAAAATGTTCTGTCTTTTGGGAAAAAAGTTCCATGAGGTAGTTAAACATCAAGAAAGTTTCTAGGTCAGAGTGGTCCTCATTTTAGCTCAAAACTTGTGTCTGTATTTCTTATGTACCTATGATGGACTATGATGATTAAAACAATGACTAACAAAAATGAGGGTTTGGTGGGTTGACCCTGGCCAGCAGCCAAACACCCACCCAGCCTCTTGCTCACTCTTCTCTGCTGTGGAATGGGGAGGATATAGAGGGAAGGTGAAAAGACTCGTGTGTCTTGTTAGTGACTCTTTGATAGGGAAAGCAACAGCTACGCGCACAAGCCAGGCAAAATAAGGGATTCATTCACTGCTTCCCATTGGCAGGCAGATGTCCAGCCACTTCCTGGAAGGCACATGTAACACTTGCTTAGGAGGACAAATGCCATTGCCACAAACCAACCCCTTCTGCCTGCTTTCCCTGCGCTTTTCTGGCTGAGCACAATGTCATACGGTGTGGAATATCCTCTTGGTCACTTTGGGTCTACCATCCAGGCAATGTCCCCTCCCAGCCTCTTGCCCACTTCCAGCCTACTGGCCGTTTTTTGGCGTGGGAGGGAGGTTGGAGAGAAAGCCTTGATGCTGTACAAGCACTGTTCAGCAATAGCCAAAACACTGGGATGTAACCAACACTGTTTTAGCCCCAAGTACAAAGCACGGCAGCATATGGGCTGCTGTGAAGAACGTTAACTCCGTCCCAGCCAGACCCTGTACCAGAGGGTAATTTTTATTGTCCCTTAATAGGGTAACTGATTACCTTCACAGTCTTTATGCTAAATGCAGACTTTTCCTTCATTAGTTTTCAAAGAAACTACGAAGAGCTGTGTTTCCATTTCTTTACAGTGCTAACTATACACAATTGAGTATATTCTATACTAGAATTCAGCTCTTGCTGGTGAGCAAAAGTTGCGATACATACGATAGCTAGTATTTTAGGTGTGGCTTTCCCACTCTTAAGATTTTAAATGTTACACTTGTAGAGTCTTACTGTAGTTTGGTAGTGGTCTATCAAGGCCTGGATTATGACATGCTGTGCCTAGGGCTGCAGTTCTCTCTTATCTCCCCAAGTCTTTCTCCCGACAACTGGTGTATATTACACTAAAGTTATAAAGACTCCATGAGTTTCCAGATTATCTCCGAGAGCATCCAAGGCAGTGATGCTTTTGTTCTACACTGAGTTTTCAAATGCGCTCAAGAGAGTTAGATGTAAAAATGCTATGGAATACAAGTGATATTTTCCATCTCTTAACCACTGGTGTCTTTGTCAGTCCCAATCTTTATCCCACAGCAGGAGCTTTTGAACGGAAAGTTGCAGGTTCCCTGTCCTTTACTTTGTCTGTTTGTATAAAACACAAGTTCAGAGGATAATTGAGCAATCAAAATAGGTTCCTCTGCAAAGTCTCTTGAAACAAAATTCTTCTGGACTATATATATATTGTATATAGGGTTGAAAAGATAGACATAATTGTATGACAATCAGGAGATATGACCACCTTCAGTCATGTTGTCACTTTATCATCTTTCGATATGGAGTCCCAGTCTTCCAAAATATATTTTCTACGCCTTTATCTTCTCAGCAACCGCTGCTATAAGTACTTTGCACTTACTCAAGAGTCAATAGAGCATGAGCAAGAGATGATCACTTAAACACCAGAAATTATTCTACATATCGTAAACATCCCTATTCATCAAAATGTCTTCATTAAAGTATATAATTTAGTTGACTAATTGTAACCGTGAATGCTCTTTTTCATATATGTCCAACATGACTGTATTACTGACGTGTATCACAATTTCATTTGTTCTAGTGAGAATGTTTTTCTTTTTTTTTCCTTATCTTGATCAGGGATAATTCTTAAAATTTGTGTTGCAAGCTAGAGCTGTTCTGTGTCTTTATAGCCAAATGTGCATCACTGCGTCATTCCATTTCACTGTTTTCTAGGGTTATGAAGATTGGCTTCGACATAAAGCTGACAATGCAATGAACCAATGCCCTGTTCATTTCATTCAACATGGTAAACTGGTTAGAAAGCAAAGCCGAAAATTGAGAGTAAGTAACTATGACTTAACAGATTTTAGGAGTCAGGCTTTACTTCACACTTCTTGTAAAACAAATTATACAGAAATGTAGCGTGATGATGATGTAGCATTTATTACATTTAATGGAGATTAGACCTACAATATACTAATTTTTAATTCAATGCCTCTGAATAAAATATTTTTAGAAGCTAGATATGTTTCTGCTTTATCTTTGCTTTATTAACTCCTCTTATAACTGTTTCTTTCATTTTCCATTTTTTAACTTGGAATTTCACTCATGATTTGTCTTTTGTCTTTTCTCCATTTTCGGTCCTCTGTCGTTGTGCACATTAATAATTTATGTAAGCCTGATTATGATAGTCAACACTACCGACTTGTCCTATGTATACAATACATAGATATATATATATACACACAACACATTCAGAATACTTTCTTCATTGCCCACCAAATCACAGCCTCTTCATTGGCCTTCTGAATGCTGCTATATTCCCTTCCTGGTATTTTGAAGGTTAATTTCAGAAATTAATTGCTGCTGCTTTTTTTTTTTTTTTTTTTTAATGTGAGGGGATTAACTTTTCATCATTATTCTGTTTAGAACTCAGCAAATTTGATAGATATTTGGTTGGAATTTCCTTATTTCTAATATCTTTGTTAGTGATATCTTTTTCTGCTCTGCCTTGCTTGGGCATAAATGGCTCTACAGTGTTCACAGCCTTTCTGCTGTGACCTTCCCTTTTAGTGTGATAGCTTCTGCCTAGGGCTTCCCGGTAATAAAAAAAATTAAGACATCACATGCTGAGTGTTCCATGTGTGTAATTAAACAGTTAAATATTCCAAATAAAAATAATCAAGTACCACGTAACTGGAATTTGTATTCCATTAATTAATCTATTGCCCATGTTTTCTCAATTTCTCCCCTGTTCTTTGCCTTTCAGAGATTGTATTTTGAGCAACTAAATGACAGGAGAGCCAGGCATAGGAAATATTTGCATGGAAAGGGATATCTGTATGTATGGCTAAATGGGTAAAATACTCTGACCTGTATTATGCAAGAAAACAGACTAGATCATATGAAGGTAGACCCTTCTGCACCTAAAGCCTGTGGACGTTTGATTAAAGAAAGGGAAAGGAGAATTGCTAAAAGACGAGGTTTCTTTTTCACAGAATCGCAGACTGGTTGATGTTGGCAGGCACCTCTGGACGGCATCTGGTCCAACCCCCCAGCTCAGGCAGGGCCACCGAGAGCTGGTTGCTCAGGACCATGTCCAGGCAGGTTTTGAATATCGCCAAGGAGGGAGACTCCACAACCTCCCTGGGCAACCTGTGTCAGTGTTCACTCACCCTCACAGTGAAAATGAGATGGACCCTCCCATGTTTCAGGTCATGCCCATTTCTTCTGTCACTGGGCACCACTGAAGAGCCTGGCTCTGTCTTCTGCATCTTTAGCTGACAGAGTGGCAAATGTTGTCAGAACATCTTTTAGATTTTATGAAGATGATGCTCTTTGCTTGTATTTTTAATTGCTTTGGTTTTTTCTTTTTTTTCTTATTCCTGCCTTTTTTTATTTTGCAAATTGTTTAGATTATTCTGTTTTAATAGGCTGTTGTATTGTAGATTGCTCATGGCTTTGCAGGGTGACTTGTATGCCATGGCTTACAGAGAGAATCTTGCTAGATTAATTAATAGATAATAAGGATCATTCAGCACTATGATCTGTGAAAATCAAAAGTAAGAGGACTCTTTTGTCTTTGAGTTGGACCTAAAAACTCACTTTCTGATGTGTAAATGTTTTCAGTGGCAACTTAAAAAACTCTAGACACAGTGGGCATTTTTTCTCATGCTTGTTCTTGTAGTGACACTTCACTGTCAGGAGGGGTTTTGTTCGCTAAACTGACCTCCCAACTTTCTCTCTGGCCAGATTCAATGTTCTGAAGAATTCTGACTTTTCCTTTTATGGTATCTGTAGAGATGATTAAACTTGCAGTAATATCGCTGTGGTTTAGGTAGCTGATCATTAAATTAATGTTGTTTTCAGTGGTAAAGAGAGCTAGTAAAATCAAAATAGTTACGTGGTGTTCTTACGGTTTGTTCTAAGAATAGGTGGATTCTCTGTCACCTAACAGTTTATTCAAGATAATTCCCTAACAGTGTTTTGTCTGGTTTTGGTAAAGTTCTCACTTTGAGGGCTTTATTATAATTCATCATGTCACCGTCTTTCATAATTAATGATTTTGTGGCAAAAAGGCAGGTTCTTTTGAAGACACATCTTGGAAGAATAAGGCAACTTGAGCAGTAGTCTGATCTGTCAGGGCCCACTGCTCTTCGGGATGTAGGCTCTGTATTGTTCAGGCTGGCTCCAGCCAAGACATTCACTGCCCTCGGTTCCAAACCTACCCCTTCACTGTCTCACGACACATCTTCACTTCCCTGGGTCTGCAGAATGATACGTGAGAAGTCATTTAATCAAAAGGAAGTACATGAGGAAATTAATCCCTTCCTAAATTTGAACAGCCCAAAACTTTTTATGATTGGTTAAAAGTGCAGCTTTTTTTCCCCCTGGAAATGGAGTAGCCAATTGTCATTATGCTGTTTTAATATGTCTCTAATTTTTGTTCAGAGACAGAAAATCAGTAAACCGTACAGCTCTACTGCTGCACTAGAAGTTGTGATTTTCAAAGAGATGCCATCATTTACACAAAAGATGGAAAATTTCTTATTGAAGTTTCTGTTAATTTTCATACCTGATTGTTGCAGGTATGCTTAGCACCTTGCATTCTCCTATGCCCATATGTACAGTCTGCAGTTTTTCATTGCTATTGGTTAAAAAAAAAAAGCCTTTTTCATGTCTACAAGAAGTTAAATCTCATTTATTATCAACATCCTAGTTCTTCAATACATGTTAGTAAATCTTAACCTAAGCTGTCATCAATACATGTTAGTAAATCTTACCTAAGCTGTCACAATTTTATTTTTAGATGTTATTACTGCTGATTGTTATCAGACTATTTTGCTTAACTAGAATTAACTGACTCCTGCCAATTGCTAAGGATATTGTAATTTAGCTTTGTAAGTGTATCACGAGAACAATGATTAAGTTGAATCTTATGAGAATGAATTATGACATAAAAGTACATTGAGCAGATGTTGAGCCACATGAAAAATTGCAAAAATTACATATTTTGATGGGATTTTTATTGAAACTTTGATATTCTTAAAACATGTAGTATATCTTTGTCATTTGTTAATTTTTTATATTCCTTTGTGAAAGATTACCTGCAAAAATGTATCAAAGGCTGTTTTCCTCAAATGAATGGTTTACAGTAATATTTAGAATTTATAGTTGGTTGGCTGTTCTGTGACACTCTAACATGCTGTAAGATACTACCTATGTTTGCGTGAATAAAAATTGATCTGCTCACCTTTAAACATGGATAAAAATAGGATGGACTTCTAGTCATAAATTCTGCTGAAAACGTATCTTGTTTTCATTGGCAGAGTTGGAATTCTTAGCTTTTTCGGCTATCTCTAATTATAATATTCAGAGCTAGATGCTTATCCTCAAGAGCCAATGAGAGTAGCTCACATCTCCAGCTGTTTTTGAAACAATGTTTTGTTGTCTTTAGTCTTAAAAAAAGGATAGTATTTTCTATCTCTCAAATAATGTTGCAAAACTTAATAAGACAGTACTTGCAAAATGGTTATCCTGAGAGGAAAGGTAGTACACAGTAGACGTCAGTCATTCCACAAGTTCTAATTCAGTTTTTCAGAGATATTTCTGTAGTTCTTTACTGCTGTGGTAAAATCCTAGTGTGAATAAAAATTGATGAATTTTCAAGATATTTGAGTGAACCTAGGTTTTGGGTTTGAAATCTGAAATTTGGGCTGCTACATAAATGATAAATGCATTTTATTTTGTTGTGCTTTTTCCTTAGGTTGGAGATATTGTAATGGTAAAAGAAGATGAAACATTCCCATGTGACTTAATATTTCTATCAAGTAGTAGAGGAGATGGAACATGTTTTGTTACAACAGCTAGTTTGGATGGTGAATCCAGTCATAAAGTAATTAAACGTTCTACATTTTCTTTTTAAGGCAAAGTTTGCATTTAATTTTTTACACAGATCACAATACGATTTCATGCTTATATGTGTGAGCAGACGCACTAACTTGCATAACTTACGTTTCTACCAGTTGACTTCATTTCTCTTAAAATATCATTATTTTATGGAAAGTTTTGAAACTTATTTATTTGTGATTTTGTCTGTGTCCAGGATAGGCAGATTACAGAGATAATGCACGAACTTTTTTGTACTTAACTGCTTTCACAGTGATCTGATTTGTGAGTACACTGCCAGGTACTTGCATATAATGTAAGACGAGGACCAATTAAGAGTGTTTAAAGGTGCATCTTAGTTGAACTATGAGCTCTTATGTAAAAGTTAGTAAATCTATTTCATGGTGAACTGAAGTATACGTGCAGATTAATTTCTTGTATATCTGTCCTTTTTTAATTTTATTTACACCTTTTTATTCATTGCAGACTTACTATGCTGTTCAAGATACAAAGGCATTTCACAATGAACAGGAAATTGATGCGCTACATGCTACCATTGAATGTGAACAACCTCAGCCTGACCTTTATAAGTAAGAAATAAGTCTTACCTGTTTCATTTAAGGTACCCTAACAATAAATTATAAGAATATCATAATGAAAAGATACTGGCTGCATCTGGCTGGTTAGAGTGGGCCCCAGAGTGAGCTTGAAGTCAGGTTAGTTTTCCATCTGTGCTCCTTTCCTGCAGGTAGTTCACTGGTCTGCTCTGGGGCAGTGGTCTCCAAAGTGGGGTGCACAAGACAATCCACTGGGGTGCATGATGAAAATTTTAGAACGTCTATTTCTATTTTTTTTTTAATCTAAAAATGAGAAAGAAATTAAGCTTTACTAATATTTAATGTATTTCTTGACACTGGCACCCTTACTCGGTCTGTATGTCAGTGTCCTATGTCACATACAGTTCACGAGGAGTCTCTGGGGGAAGAGAGGGTGCTCTACAACGAGGTTGCCATTGGCACCCTCACCCGTTCCTTTAGTTTCAGCGTATTGCGAAGTATTGCAGTTTATGTGTGCCTGCTTAAGTGGATTTACGGATTGTATTATCTAGTTTTAACTAAAGTAACCCTCACAAAATGGTCAAGTGGCTTAAAAAGATTCGCGCAAAGAAACTACAGGTTGAAGGTAATACTAACAATGCAAGCACAAGGGAACAACACAAAAATGGCAAGCACTTCCACTCCTAGTACGAGCTCTTCATCAGTCGCATTACAAGGTAAAACCAGTGCCAATCTAATCAGATCTGACAAGAAGTCTGCCAGAAAAATTTTAAATTGTCAAGGCTATTTGAAATATGAAATATATGAAATATATGAAAAATAGTTTACGTCTGCTATTGTTAACGATGAACCTCACCCCACATGCTTTGAGATATTAGCTAATGATAATATGAAGCCATCATAATTAGTAAGACATTTAAAAACTAAGCATCCAGAAAGTGAAGAAAAACTTCTACAGTTTTTTAGCAATGTTTAAAGTCATACAATACTCAATATTTTACAAAAGTACTGTACAAAATTTCACTAAACTTAATGATGAATATTTAGATGCCTCTTTTTAGGTTTCTTTCTTAGTAGTGAAAGACAAAAAGCCACATACCATTTAAGAAACACTTGTTCTTCCTGCCACAGTAAAAATAGCTGAAATAATACACAGAAAATAGTATGGCGACAGACTAAAATGCACTCTCTTGTCAGCAAATACTGTTGGAAGATGCAGAGAAAACATTGCTTAGTTCTGAGGTGTGGAGGTGTCTCTTTTCCCTGATCTCAGTGACCAAGGAACTGGTCTAGAAATCTGCAAGAGAACTGATTCTTTAGAAAACTGATTCCATGGATGGCTCGATCCTTTTTTAAATACGTGGCTCACAAAGTGAATGGTTGGAAGTTGAAGCTCACGCTATTATAGATGGTGGAATTTGTTGGGATGACTGTTGACACACGAATAATGAGAACGCTTATTGGTAGACAGCTGCTATCTCTGCTAATTTTTACTTGGCACTTTACCTCTCAACAAACCACAGTGGCAAATCTTTCTTTCCAGAGGCACATGGTCATTTTACATCATGATGCATCATAACAAACTGTACAGTGTCTTTAGATGTGTTGTATATTCTCTCAGCAGACAGGTCGCTGCTCCTCTGAGCCTGAGAGGTTCCTTTTCAGGGTAACAGACCCACCAGCTCCCCGCAGTTTCCTCTGTCATCCAGAATGCTAATGCCTGGCTTAATCCCTTTTGATTTGAGGTTACCCACTTGGACAGTGGTATTGCAAATACAGTGTACTGGGTCTGGCTGGAATGGAGTAAATTTTCTTCATAGCAGCCCATGTGGTGTAGTGTTTTTGGTTTGTGACTGAAGCAGTGTTAATAAAACACCAGTGTTTCAGCTGTTGCTGAAAAGTGCTCGCACAGTTGTCATGGCTTTCTCTGTTTCTCACTCTGCCCTTCCAGCAAGTAGGCTGGGGGTGGGCAAGAGGCTGGGGGTGGACACAGCCAGGATGGCTGACCTCAGTTGACCAGAGGGATACTCGGTGCCCTATAATGCCATGCTCAGCAATAAAACTGGGGGGGGGTAGTCTTTGCAAAGTAGCTGTTGCTTGGAGACTGGCTGGGCATTGGTCTGCTTATGGGAGGTGGTGAGTGGTTGCCTTTGCATCACGTGGGTTTTTTTCCCTTTAATTTTTTAACTGTC
>NW_008825016.1:5146261-5163990 GCF_000699105.1 Pygoscelis adeliae | reverse complement strand
GATTCTCTCCCCTGTCTTGCTGGGGAGGGAATGAGCAAGAGGCTTGTGGGTGCTTAGTTGCTATCCAGGGTCAACCCCCCACATTCAGATAAAATGTACTTAGAGATATTCAGAGGGAAAATTGCTTATTGGTTTATGCTTTTGTTTTGTTGTTTGTTTTTTTTTTTAACTCAGTTGTAGGTTTTAGGTTTTGTAAAGGGTAGTAATTACACTGGCTTACCTCAGGTAGTTTAGGGAATAAGATTTCTTGTTATGTCTTGCTAATGGATCTACTTAGAAGATTTTTTCCTAATTTTGTAATCTCATTATCTTTTTATACACAAACTTTACATTGATTTACGGTTCTCTGTATTTTTTTATTTACGTTTTAAATATAACCATATGTGTCTCTAAGTTTTTGTTTATGTTCTGGATAATCAGAGCATGTTCAGTTGAAAACTGCTCACTGTAACAAATACTTTCTAGAAAATATTTCTCAATCTATTCTCACATATATTTTTAAAAGTGAGAGTAATTTGCTTTGTTTTTAAATATGCATGAGTGGTATATATATCTACAGAGAGAGAGAATTGTATGTCCTTATAATGTACATTAAAAAAACTGAAACATTGGGACATTATATGCATAAGAATATACAAATTAGTAGTGCTGTTAAACTAATTGTGTTTTTCCTTTGCAGATTTGTTGGTCGAATAAATGTTTACCATGATAGAAATGAGCCTACTGCAAGGTAGGGAAAATCCAGAGTTTCTACACATTTAAACATTTTCAGGGTTGAATAAGCATTAATAATGAGAATTACCTTTGGTTCACCAACATTGCGCTGCCTTGTCTTATTGATGGAACGTTTTTCTCTTAGAAGTATCCAGACTGTTATTTCATATATCATAAATATTTCATCTTCTAATCGGATAGATTTCTCTTATTTTATATTTTTATGTCTTTATTCAACTTCAGTTTTTATTTGACATGTATTTAGTTTGTAAATGATGTTGATAGGATTTTGGCAGTACTTGTACAATACTGCCCCATTAGCATGGCGTCTCGGTAGTGCACTAAACAATATGAATAGTACCACTTGTGTATTTCTCTCATTTTTCTTCTTAGAAATTGAAGAGTTTGAACGTGCCAAGTATCATGTTTAGTCTTACTAAGGATGTTTGTACATTTGTCTAAAATGTCCACAATGTTGTGTGTGTTCAGGAAGGCAACATCCAGGGAAATGCATTTTGTGTGACAGGAGATGGCAATCTGTTACCCTGGGTCTGGCACCTAGAAGGGTCTGCCTCCTGTGCAAATAGGTTTCATCCCGAAGGGAGTCGTGGTGCTTTCTGCTCAAGGAGCAGTCTGTAGCCCAGGACATTCCTTGTCCAGCAAATAGAGAAGAAAAATGAAGCAGTACAAAAGAGGCACGAGTCTTCCTGTCTTTTCTGCCTAGGATCTTCTGTCTACCAGCAAGGAAGAGACTTGCTGTACCTGATTTTGTTCAGGTCCTTGCCACAAAGAGGCAAAGCAATAGGAGGGAAAGGCTTCTCGCTCAGGTCATGTCCTAGACCCCAGCGTGTGGGAAGTTACTCCATTCTAGCTAAGTGCCTTCCTAACCTCAGTGTGTCTGTAGATACATGATTTTCTATCACAGTTTGCTATGAGAACTGTCTTTTTTGCTTCTTTCACTTTAAAGATTCTTTTGACTAATAAAGTTGGTTGGAGATGAACTTGGGGGGGAGAGGAAAGGAAAATAAGCAGAAAATACCTTTTTAGTCTCAACAGCAGTAGATTGATCTGTGTATAACACGAGAAGAAAATCTGTGGCAATAAGACTTTATTCCTTGAATAGCACTATTAGAGCAATTGGTGTTTTTTACTACATTGGGGTATAATGTCTTATAATCCAAATCATTCATACAACATCACTGGTTTAAATAGAACTAGTCTCAGGTTTTACATCAGAGTTGTGGCCCTGGGGTTTTTGTTTGTTTAGAGTTTCTTGAGTTTTGGTGGTTTCATACCACATGAACACTGAATAACATTCAGAAATACTGAACTTACGACTTGTTTTTTTTCCGTTGATGTATGGATAGAGTCCGACAATTCTGCATGGTGTCTGTCTATAAAGTCGTCCTTGGTTTTGCACTCATATGGTGATTTGTATTACATATCATGCTCCAAAATATTATTTTAAACTGCATGCGGATCCTTAAATTAATTCCCCTACTCCTCAATAAATTATTTTACCTATATTCATCTTTATGCTTTGAAATGCATACAGTAAGTATCAAACAACACCTTATATGCCATTTATACGTAAAATAAAATGGAAGAATGTATTGTCCTTCATAAGTAATTATAACATGCAGGACACTATAGTTTATATAAGCCTAAAAAAAACTTGAATCAGTATTTTTAAAAATAAGCGCCTTACGATTAGGATGATGAGTCTGTATTTCGGTACCTATATATGTGGTGTTTAGATGCATTGGTTTAAGACCTGAATTGTGAAATTATGAGCTTAAATTTTAGGCATCTATATGTATATTTTTAATTTTCACTTAAAAGCTTTAAATATGCCTAGTAATTTTGTTACACAAAATAAAAATATTTGAGTAAAACTTAATTTCCTGTTTCACGTGGCTTCCACTAAGGTCTGCTGTTTCTCTAAATGTTTATATTTTGTAATCCTTATCTTTTGCAGGCCATTAGGATCCGAAAATCTGCTTCTTAGAGGAGCCACTTTAAAGAATACAGAAAAAATCTTTGGTAAATATTTCTATTGATTATTTAAATGGACCCTGAAGTAATAAGAAAACGTTTAACAAGGTTACAGCCCTACAGTTACTACTGAGCATATGATTTCTATTGAATCACTTGATTTGCAACTTTTTTATAAGGTGTACTATTGCTCTCATTGCAGTAAAGTAACTATTAATGATGTACAATGACTATAGAGATTTTTGGGAGGGGGATTTTATAGCTTAGTCTTCAAGGATTAGTGAAGATGACTCAACTCTTCATGTAAATATATGGCTTTTGAACGAGCACTGTGAATTAATGTTGTTGTCCCAAAGCAGTTAATGAGCCTGTCGAAAAATTTTAAATCTGTTTTGCTCATTTGTCAAAACAGACAGATACCCCAATCAGATATAAATATGGCTGATGAAAAAAAAAAAATCCACTTAAACAGTTCCTGATCAAAATTAGACTTTCTGTTAGCCAGTGTATTTTGTGTGTATGAATTGTATTCATTCCGTGGAAAATTTTGACTATTCTAGCAGAAGTAGGAAGCACAAGCCGAGATATGTTTTTTGGAAATTCAAGAAAGCCTAGTGGGAGTAGTAGTTCTGTTGTCACCAGCAAAGACTGGCTCGTTACAAAAGGGACAAGGATCCAAGTCATCCTCTATCATATACAACTTCCGTACGCCCAAGAAAGAAGATCGTAGATAGCCATGAACTACTGCTTAGCCTAAAATACCAAAATCGTGCAACTTCTCCAAAAAGAGTGTAAAAAGTATATATTAATTTAAACTTGTTCTCTTTTGCTTTTAAATGTAATCTGAAATAGATGAATTAATATAATTAGTTTGTAGTAAGTATTTCTGTAAACTTCAGAGGATGGTTTTAGTATTTCTGTTAACTTGTGTATTGGGCAGAGATGTTCCTAATATGAGTGATTTTTTCTGGTCTGCCTAACACATGCAGTATTTGCCATTACCCCAGCACAATCCATATCCTAAATTATTTTATTTTAGCAACGTACAGGTGTGCTGGTTTAATAAGTACTTTAAATCTACCTTCTGGTCTACAGCTTCTTTTAGTTGTTGTATTTGATCTTCTGAAGTTTAGTGTCTCAATCTGTGTTATCAACAGGAAATTGGTAATATTACAAGATCACTCTTTTCACGAACTATTAAATTTTCCTGAAGCAAGAAAATCGATGGCTGCCTTTTATTCTTCTTGGATGTATCCTGTAGTTTAGCCCTATCTGGATTTTCTTTTACAATGTATGACTTAGATTCTAAAATTAAGGCCAAAAAAAGAACTTACAAACACAAGGGATTTATTCAAAACCCAGCTTTGGTTTGGCTTTGATACATAGCAACATGTTAGAAATTGGGAACTGTGACTCTCGAATGGGATGTAAATGCCGCTTAAAATTTCCCTCTACGAACCAAGATATTAAAAACATTTCTCGTTTTTGAGTATCATCCAAACCTTTGTTCTTTTTCTTCAGACTACAGAGAATTTAAAGACATGACAGTATAATAATCTAGTGAATTGTACTTTTATGAAGTTACTGTACTGTGCAATCTTGAGTAAAACAAGTTGTCTAATTTCAGGTGTTGCTATCTACACCGGCATGGAAACTAAGATGGCATTAAATTACCAGGCAAAATCACAGAAGCGATCTGCTGTAGAAAAGTAAAATTTCTAATATTTATTTTGCGGGTGAAAAACTGCATGGTTGAATGGTGAATAAAAGGGATAAAGGGGGATTTTTTAATTTTTTTTTTTTTTTTTGCTAAAAGCGTATGTTTCATTGATTTAAATTAAAAAAGAGGTAGAGGGACTGACAATTTGCTTTTTTTTGTTTAACATTTTTTACTTATAAAATTAGTCATATAATGCCGTATAAATGAGGTTCTCAATACTGAATTATTATTCAATGTTAAGTGTTAAAAATAAAAAGCCACCTTAATGTCATGCTTACCTTTTTAAGGTTTGATGTGTTTTGCTGTTCCAGAAGACTTTTCTTTCACTGGTTAGAGTACACCTACTGACAGTTTTCCACGATTATGTGCTTCAATATCCTAACATTCCTTTTCATTGCAATTAAGTCTTGAATTCAGTAAAAATAACTTTTTTGATGCACTTCACTTTGGATCAACTCAGTAACACCAAGCCTGTCTGTGGCAGGTTTTCCATGGTTTAGCTAAAATTAAAAGTTCTGTTCAGGCACATTTGATGGGAAAGGAAGACAGTGCTATCCTCAAGGAATGAGCTGACGTTGGTCCCTTACTTTTTTTAAAATAGAATTATTTTCTAGTCCTAGTCTGCTATCTGAAATCATCAGCTCTGAGTAAGGTGTCCAACCTTGTGAAAAAAAAGATGTCATTGATTAAGGCAAGATGTACTGACCAGCTGACAGCCCTTCCCTTATGCAGTGACAGCAATGATGATGTGTCTCTTTCTACTGTTATTGATGTATAACCCATGCTGTTAGTTTATGCCCATCATTGATGAAAATATAATTTTAAATGCGAAGTGTTCTTGCTCTTTCTTTTTCTAGATCTGTCTAGAAAGAGTTAAACCATTACACCAATAAGCGAAATGTTCTCGATAGATTTATATTTCTAGAAAAGTACTTATGTGAGTGTTTTTATACTGGTTCAGAGAAATGGCATAAAAAGGTCTGCAGATACAAGCCTGGTTATTCTGTCATGATTCCATCTATGCTATTGTTTTCACTAACAGACTAGATTTGGTAATGTGTCTCACACTTTTTGGAAACAGTTACAGCAGTTAACATTTTAAATAGAAAATGGTCCTCAATGATATTTTTCTTCATTGGGAAAACAATGTAGAGAAATTATTTAACATCACAGCATTGTTAGACTTGCAGCAAATGTTCGGCTGAAGCACAAGTATAACATTTTTTAATAAACTCTGTAGTTTACATGCTAATGGAATTCTTATTTTGCTTTTTTTTTTTTAGATCAATGAATGCATTCCTTATTGTATACCTCTGTATTCTCATCAGTAAAGCACTAATAAATACTGTCCTGAAGTATGTTTGGCAGAGTGAACCATTTCGTGATGAGCCATGGTATAATCAGAAAACAGAGCCAGAAAGGAAGAGAAATTTGGTATGGAAATAACTTAAAATACCAAAGAAGTTTCACTAAATGCTTAATTTATAAGAATCCTACTAAAAAGTATATACAGCCTGCTTACTTACCAGTCATAAATTGCTGCCTTTTTTGCTAACAATGGTGACAGTGTATTTGTAGAAAGTTTGTATATTAAATTTTTGCACTTAAGTTGTATGCATGAATTTAACTGATGAGAAAATGTCTGTTTTAATATAAAAAGCCTCATGGATGTCTATTCAAGTTTCCTGTCATTTATGTGAATTACTAAAGAACTGGCCTCTTGCAGAGAAATACAGGACTGAAAGGAGTCCCATAACCATTGGCAGTCATATAATGGACGTGTTCAAAAGAATCTGCTGTAGGGATCTCTGTAAAAATTCCGCTCAAAAGCATAGTTTCATATAGCTCTGTAACTCTGTCATGAGCACTAGACACCAGCAACAGAGTTGCCAGTGTCCGATGTCCTTACGGGAGCAAGGACATAATCCAGAACAGATACCCAGATGATCCAAAGTGATGAACTGAACCCAGCACCACAGAAAGCATAATATTATTTCACCAAATCCTCCCAGTCACACTAGGGGAAAATTTCCTTTTTTACCCTAAATGCATGATGAGCACACGCTAGCCAAGATTCCTTATTACCACCACTAACCCTATCTCAACCTGCTCAGCAGGTTGACTATACTTCCCACAAGTCTCCACCACTGAAAAAATCGAGCCAGGTTATGTGCACACATTCTGCTTGTATTGAGAGAAGGAAGGGAAACCCTTTATTTATTAATGAAATGCTGCCTGAAATTTGTAATTTGGTAATCGTTGAATGAGTTTACTGTAGTTTTACGGTATTTTTCTGGTAATTTATGAATGTACATTTTAATGTTTTCCTTGTTCTCATACAGGTGTTCACCACTCTCATTTGTTGCTCTAGAACTTTACAACAATGCTGTGTAACTGTACTCTACACCTGTATTGTCTGTAAAGAAAAATACAAATTTAAAACAAAAAAGTTTTTTTCTTCATGCCAAATTAGTTGTGATGTTATAAATGATGAAGGTACACATCCTGTGCTGAACTGTGAGCTGTGAAAGCTGTTACTTACTGTTTGGAAGTTATTAGAAAAAAATAATTTGCAAATGTCTATAGTCATCTTTCGGTTTTTGATGGTACATGAAAAATCAATATTTTCATCTTGTTTCTTTGGCAGTTTCTTCGAGCTTTTACAGACTTCCTTGCATTCATGGTTCTTTTCAACTACATTATTCCTGTATCCATGTATGTCACTGTGGAAATGCAGAAATTTCTTGGTTCTTATTTCCTTACATGGGATGAGGAAATGTTTGATGAGGACACAGGTGAAGGACCACTGGTGAATACTTCTGACCTCAATGAAGAGTTGGGACAGGTAAATTTCATGGAATGATAAATTTTTTCAACTATTTCTACCATAATTTTTTATTTTAAAATTGTCACTTCAAATTTTTTTTTTGCAGCTTAGTGTGCATTTTCTGCAGTGCTGATTAATTTTAAAAATAAAATGTGCGATCTTCTGATTTTCAGAATAAAAAATTCTGATTTCTCAGCCAGTCAGTGGAAGTCAATTAGTATTACTGTATTAATAAAGGATAAACACTTTAAGAAAGTAACAATTTCTCTCCATTGACTATAGAGGGAGATTTATATAAGCATCTAACTTCCTTACAGTATAAGTCAGATGGGGGAAAAAACCTTTTTGTCTGGCTAGACTGACGTCAAATCTCCAGACTGACGTTTCATCCAGTAAAATGATTGACTATCACTCTCATTTTCCAAAAGAAATTCTATATTTAGTATTCTGTGTTAAGAAAATCATCACCTTGACACAGACACACATGAGTATTTTTTTGAGAAAATATTTAGAATCTCTGTTAATTAAAAATGTTTTCACAGGTTTTCAGATCAATAAATAGGATGGTGTGTTTCCTTATTTTTGTACAGCCAAACTAGTAATTAAGCTTTTAGAGAAAAACACATCTATTTGGATGAAAGGTGGTACCAAGTATTTTATTGTTGTGGGAGACAGTCGGCACTGTCTGTAGAGAAACTGATGAATTATGGGCTGGGTGAGCAGACAGTGAGGTGGACTGAAAACGGGCTGAATGGCCAGGCCCAGAGGGTGGTGGTCAGCAGTGCAAAGTCTAGTGGGAGGCCAGAAACTAGTGGTGTACACCAGGGGTGAATACTGGGTCCAGGACTGATCATTAATGATCTGGATGACGGGGCACAGTGTACCTTGGGGGCCACCCAGCTGGAAAGCAGCTTGGCAGGAAAAGATCTGGGGGTCCTGCTGGACACCAAGTTGAACATGAGCCAGCAGTGTGCCCTTATGGCAAAGAAGGCGAATGGTATCCTCATCTGCATTAGACAGAGTATTGCCAGCAAGTGGAGGGAGGTGATCCTTCTTCTCTAGTCCGCACTGGTGAGGCCACACCTGGAGTACTGTGTCCAGTTCTGGGCTCCCCAGTACAAGAGACATGGGCATACTGGAGAGAGTTCAGTGAAGGGACACAAAGATGGTGAAGGGACTGGAGCATCTCTTATGTGAGGACAGGCTGAGTGAGCTGGGACTGTCCAGCCTGGAGGAGGGAAGGTTCAGGGAGGATCTTATCAATGTATGTAAATACCTGAAGGGAGGGTGCAAAGAGGATGGAGCCAGACTATTTTCAGTGGTGCCCAGTGACAGGACCAGAGGCAATGGGCACAACCTGAAACAGGAGGGTCTGTCTGAACATCAGGAAACACTGCTTTACTGTCATGGTGACTGAGTTGCCCAGGCAGACTGTGGAGTCTCCATCCTTAGAGATAACCAAAACCTTTCTGGACATGGTCCTGGGCAACCAGGTCGTGGTGGCCCTGCTTGAGCAGGGTGGGTGGACCAGATGACCTCTGGAGGTGCTCTCCATCCTCAACTATTCTGTGATTGTTATAAAAAATAACTTACTACTACTAAAGTTAAGTGTCGTCCCTAGAATGGGACCCTCATCAGTACTTGGCATTATTAGTACGAATCCAATGAACTAAATTTTGCTTCTACCTTTTTGAAAGATATTATACATTGTATTTCTAATGAAGGCTTTGATTGCGAATCCTTATTTGTGGTTGTAGTAAATACTGTCATAGTGATATACACGCTTTATTCCTTTTTTCATGTAACGGGTGTTGATCCCAAAGCAGCACACTGAATGAATAAGAGACCTTTGCTTGATAGCATTTTCTATCTTGTTTCAGTGTATTATGAAACTGAATATAGGAGTTGAGATGAAATAAATCCATATAAATCCCGTCCACTTTGAAAAAAGTTGAATACAGGTATTGTGTCAACAGAAAACAAACCACTGGAAAATTTGGAAACTTGCCTTTTCAGATTAATGAATATTAGAAAAGTCAATCTAGGAGGAAAGTTCACATATTTAATAATTACTCTTATGACTGAGAGCAGAATTTGTTTTTTATTTTGTTTGATGCTCTTGATAAATGTTGAAGTTTGTTAAACAGTCTGATGAATACTAAATAATTGCCTTACTTCCAGTGTTTAATTCCTATCCTTACATAATGCTCTCAGTTTATGAAATATGTACATGCAATTTGTATACAATACCTATATTCAATATCCGAAACTGAACTTGTGCCAATCTAGCTCTTCTGGTTTATAGTTCAGGTTTTGGTTTTATTTCTGATGTTGTTATCCTTAAATGCTAGGCCTCATTGTAAAAGATAAAATTAATGAAAAATTCAATATTGAGATGAAAGGAATGTTTCCAGGGCAATAACAGTACCCATGTGTATAACTGTATGTGACCATTAGTCCAGAGTCCTCATTTAAACTAATGTAATTGGTGTGTGGAATTCTGATACTACCCTAAGGACCATTCTGACAGTAACTGATCCAAATCCAGGCACATACATTAAATAGTGATCCCTAGGAAATGGAATTTGTGTGCATTTTGTTTCCATAAATATCTGTCTTACACCAAGAAAGACATTAATAACCAAAAAGGAGCTTGAGAGAAGAGTGAAAGTAGGTTAGACACACTATTTATATGTGTTATGAGGCAAAAGATAGCTTTGCTGATACTCTTGTGTGGTAAAATCTTTCAGGGCCCACATTTCCGTGGAAGATAACTCCCAAAAGAAATTGTTGTCTTCCCTTTCTGAAAGAGCCTGCATAAGGATCTTTGAAGGAAGGTGTAACCCAGTAATAATCTCAGTTTTGTTAAGAGACCTTGGAAAATCTCTTTTTTTTTGTTTTTAATTTGTGTTCATTTGCAGATTGAGTATGTCTTCACAGACAAAACAGGAACGTTAACTGAGAACAACATGGAATTTGTAGAATGTTGCATTGAAGGGCACGTTTATGTACCACATGTTATCTGCAATGGCCAAATTCTTCACGATTGTACAGGCATTGATATGATTGATTCTTCTCCAGGAGGAAGTGGAAAGGTATGATGACTCTTTCTAGGTTCTTGTTTTTTACAATGGAACATTGAAAATTGAACTGTGCTGATGAAGGGAATATTAGAAATATAACATCCTTGAATTCCACTAATCAAAGTAGATAACGGTAGGAAAAGCATCACAACATAGACATTTTCCTTTCCTAGTTTAGAGTAAGATTTAAAGGCGTAACAGGAAGTTTCCCAGCTTACTGCGTCTGTAAAACTGAATTAAATAAAACCCAAAAATATAGAACTTTCTCTGGTTAATAGCTAAAGAAACATAATAGCTGGTTTTCGTTTAACATTAGCTACAATGGGGAAAGCAAGGCAGGAAACTCCTCGAAGGGGAAAATGAGCGCTCAATGCAAACACTTACTTAGTCATCACTGAGTGAAGATGTAGCTAGAGAATGGTTTATGATCAAATTAAATTACTTTTAAATGTGCTTAATATAGCCACATCTGAAATGTGCTACACACGGCATGTATGTGCTGTGGCTTTTTTGCTGTGTAAAGCAAAATTAGTTGAAAGTTAAGGAGTCTTCACATGTCAACTGAGGAGCAGGGTGTAAATGGGCAGGATAATCATAGCCAAAGGACAATATATTTTAAAATATATCGATACAGTCTCAAATCATACTTTGGCCATACATACTACGGCAAAACAAGGCCTCTTAAAATATGTTGGTGTAATTCAACAGCCTTATGGCTCTCATCCATGGCCCTCAGAATGTGGTCCCAAGGTACACCGTGCCTTTTATCTTGGAATTACAATGACACAGACAGTTTGCGTTGAACAGCACAGAAGACTAAGATTCAGACACAAAGATACAGGTAGAACACAGCCAGGTATCTATGAAATAGAAATCTCTTTCTGGTGTCAGAAGCTGTCATTACCAAGCCATCTGAAACTTCATAGAAGTTGTTGGTTCCAGCTGCCAAAATGTCCACGCTCCTTTTATTTTATGTAGCTCTGAGAGGTGTTCAAGCTGCGTAAGAAATTGAGATCTGTAAAGGCTGTGAACGCTTTTGCTCCGGGTGCTGTGTCCCTCTGTCTGGACTCAGGACTCCTAAAATTGTGCCTTGACTAGTATTTAATACAGGTTGGTAAAGTTTAAGCAAAAGGAAAGAAAAAAACCTTTAGCCACATCTAGGCACTCAGAGGAGGCAACAGAATGCACACTGTCTTTTTTGGGCATCAGCAGCTTGACTTGCATGGCAATGCTAGGTAGCACTAAACAGCTATTAAGCAGTTGTGTGGTTACCACTGGGAAAGACTTGGCTCCCTCTAAAGGGCAGATGACCTGTGACGCTGCCTTTATCTGGTAATAAATAGTAGCAATCAGTGACATTGCTAACCTTCCAAAAGAAAAGTTTTCACAGGAGTACTTGAAAGTGATCACACATAATGACAACCATTCCTTTTGTTTTTCAGGAGAGAGAGGAACTCTTTTTCCGAGCTCTTTGTCTTTGCCACACTGTTCAGGTAAAAGATGATGACAGCGTAGATGGATTGAAGAAAAACCAGCTCTCAAGAAGATCTTGTATATATATTTCATCATCACCTGATGAAGTTGCTTTAGTTGAGGGAATACAGAGGTATGTGTGTAAGTAGGTATTATACTTTTTTAATCTAGAGATCTAATCACTGAAGTTCAAAATTGTTTTCAGCACAAAAATCATAATAACAAACACCAAATCAGCTAGAGCTGATGATTTTTGTAACACACAGTCATGATTACTCATAGTCATAAGTCAAATAAAAACCGTTTGGGTTTTTTTCAGAAGATAAGCTCGGTCTTAAGTCCTTATATAATTATCCAGTTTAAGCATGTCGTATTTGTTGTATTCATTCTCTTGATGTGTGTTTCGTTTTACAGACTTGGTTACACCTATCTAAGGCTGAAAGACAATTTTATGGAGATCTTAAATCGGGAAAATAACATAGAGAAGTGAGTGATTAAAAATATAACAAAAGAGACAGGTGATGTGTTTTTACTGATGTGTTTAATAAATTATTCTTTTTTCCCTATAGATTAATTTTTAATTCGGAAAAGTCAGAAATTGTACATTTTAGTAGAAAAAGAAATGATCTACTAATATTTATAATTTTGATAGGCTCTGTAGTTCAATATTTTCACTTAGTCTGTTAGTTTGACAGTATATGCAATATGAAATATTAATACAACAACAAAGGTGTGGTGTTGGGTTCATGACCTAATCTGATAGTTCCTAATAGTTTTAGGTACTATGGTTATTTCTCCTTTGTTATATGGTGAATAATATTTTCTTAATAGAAAATGGTATGTACCCCATTTGTTGTTCACAAATAATCCATATAATTTACAGGAGGGTAATATCTATAGAATAAATTTTTATAGCTGGTTCAAAGAAAATTTAAAACAGGTACTGTTTTTTTGTCATTTTCCTTTGACGTGTAGAATAAATCTTGTAGACCATAATATGAGCAAAATTTTCAATAACATTTAAGTAGTACAACTGTTTAATGGGATGTAGATACTTTTGAAAATGTTACCTTACACTTCTATAGATGTCTGTTGGTTAAGGCTATTGTTTATCTGTGTCTTACTGCATGTGTACTCTGCTAACTACACAGGGACCTTTGGGCACAAATATAGGAACCTTGCTGTTATTTTTCCCCCTTTTAGGGGAATATGGAGCATTTTTCCTGAAGGTTACTTCAGACTTTTGTGGCTCAACTCACAAGAACTGGAGTCGGTATAATTCGGTGATTTATGAAAGCACTATAATTACTAGGAATTTTCTCCAAAATGCATCGCAGTTTGTAGGCATAGGCCTGATCCAGCTCCTTGTTAGAATCTGTTGTAACTTCTAATGGAATAAACACTGTGGCCTTGCACAGGTTTGAATCCCAGGCTGTTGTAAGGACTTAGAACTGGATGATCTAATTAAATAAGCAGATATATTTTATAAGCAAAATATTAACAGATGAATCCTGAAGAGATTGGGATTAATGATTGGGATGCTTACGTTTGTGCTGGAAAAAGGGGGGGGGGGGCTCTCTTAGATAAAAGGAAATAGGTAAGAGTAAATGATAAAAGTATATAAACTGATGAATTATACAGAAACAGTACAACAGGAGCTCATGTTCATTTTTCCTCCCAGAAGGGAAAGGAACATGGGATAAAATCAAATCATAAAAACAATGGCAAATGTAAAACCAGTAAAAAGAAATGTTTTTTCACTTGAATAACTTGTCAGTCAACACTTGAGCAAGATTCATGAAATTAGGTGGGCACTTTTGAGAGAGAGGAATAGTCAAAATTAGAAAAATATTAAATAAAGACTTCTGTGTAAAAACCTGCGCATTTCAAGTTCTAAGGCTATGCCTATGTATTATAGGTAGGAATTTACTTACTTCATAAGCAGTATAGTGCTCTACTGCAAGATTTCTGGTCTTCTGCTTAAATAAATTGCATTGACTATACATCCAAAGATGCCTACAAACACCATGCACACAAATTCTGTTTCAAGTAATTAGGAGCTGAGGGCCTCCCCTAGTTATTATTTGTAACCTGCTGTTTCATTCTGTACTAGTTCCATATTCCACAGTACTCAACATAATTTTCCATGTTAGAAGTCATGTTTTATTTGATACGCTTGAAGTCGTAATAACCAGTTTAGGGATCTGGAAAAGCAGAGTTGTTTAAAAAATATTCTATTTCTGTTTCAGGTTTGAATTATTAGAGGTTTTGAGTTTTGATTCTGTGAGACGGAGAATGAGTGTAATTGTTAAATCTTCAACAGGTAGGGCTGTCACGTTCTGTTTCTTCTTAGATGGTTTTGTTTCTCTTGAATTTATTTCAGGTTTATCAAAGAGTTAAGCATTAATCACAGTCTATGTGCCTTTCGTTATAAAAAAGGGGACCGGCTACCAGCAGGACTGCAAATGTTATAAAAAAGTCGGGAGGAATCTTTTTGAAGAGTTAGTAATTTGGATGTTTTTCTGAAGAAAGATATATTTGACCATTTTGAATTCCATATGCTGTCTCTTTTAGGTGATATATTTCTGTTTTGTAAGGGAGCAGATTCTTCCATATTTCCTAGAGTTAAAGAAGGCAAAATTGACCAAATACGATCCAGAGTTGAACGCAATGCAGTGGTAAGATTCCATTTTGTTGATCTGTTCATGTGATATTAGTGTCAAAAAAAAATTAAGTGTCCTTACCTCCTGCTTGATCTGGTAACAGATTTGTTTTCCCAGGCACCGAGATTATTCTATGCCAAAGTGCACACAGACATAGCGGTCTGTGTTACTCCCTTATTTGAATCTGTCCTCCATCTCATCTTCCAAATGGCAGTTGTGGTGACATATGAGCGCATTGGATATGCACAACAGTATGTTATACCAGAGGTCATCAATTAGCTTTTTAGTATGGCATTTTCACAACTGTGGTGGTTTGAATTAACTTTGGAATGAAAGAAAAGTGAAAAACTTCACTGAAAATCTCATCCCTGCTTTCAGCCCCCAGCCTTAGCAATTGCGATTTGCTGCCTTTGATTGCTTTTTTACAAGCTCTTAAGAGAGAAAATCCATTAGAGTACAATGTAGCAACAAATGCGCTTCTTATAGGGAAACAGCGCAGTGATCATCCTTATACTTACATTTTTCCTTGCTAAAAATGAACTATGAACTGCCTGATCATCTTTAAAAGACATTCAGAACTTGGTTTTACCTGAAAGGTAGTATTTGGAGTTGTGAAATATTGAATTCTGCCAAAAATATGCAGAATCCATTGCAATGGAACATGACTGCCAGTCTTATAAATGGGATAAAATTTGCTGGCATCCAGTACTCAGACTGAAAACAAAGTATTATTACAGGTATGTGAAAAATTACCTACAGCGTTAACCTGGTTTTGTTTTGAAGGGAAACTTCAAAACTCTTTGCCAAAGTGCTTTGCTAAGCTTTACTGTATGAAACAGCTGTCTGATAATTACAAGTGAAGGAGGCTAGTGAAAATGAAAGAAGTGTTTACGTATCGTATCCATCCAATGTCTGTCAAGAGAGAAATCCAGACCAAGAGCTATTTCTTCATCCTGAATAATTGGAAATAGGGCTGGCTCCTACATACAGAAGCGTCTGAAAGAAGATACAGGAAGCCACCTGGCACCTGCCCTTATCAATAGCAAGAGTCAGGGAGATTTTTTAATACTTCTCCTTCTTGGATTGTGTTGTGGTTTAACCCCAGCTGGCAACTAAGCACCACACAGCTGCTCGCTCACTCCCCCTGCCCTGGTGGGATGGGGGAGAGAATCAGAAGAGTAAAAGTGAGAAAACTCGTGGGTTGAGATAAGAACAGTTTTATAATTGAAATAAAGTAAAAATACAACAACAAATGCAATTGCTCACCACCCGCCGACCGATGCCCAGCCGGTCCCCGAGCAGTGGTTGCTGCCCCCGGCCAACTCCCCCCAGCTTATGTACTGAGCATGACATCATATGGGATGGAATATCCCTTTGGCCAGTTTGGGTCAGCTGTCCTGGCTATACTCCCTCCCAGCTTCTTGTGCGCCTTTCTGCTGGCAGAGTATGGGAAGCTGAAAAGTCCTTGACTTAGTATAAACACTGCTTAGCAACAACTGAAACATCAGTGTGTTACCAGTTATTCTCATGCTAAATCCAAAACACAGCACTGTACCAGCTACTAGGAAGAAAATTAACTCTGTCGCAGCTGAAACCAGGACAGATTGGTAATAAGTAACTATACAATGACCTTCTGGATTAAAGTTTATGCAGATAAAGTGCCGGTTAAATGGTGTTGTGAGAGGCAATATATTTGAGGTGGCAAAACTTCCTTTCTGTGTTGTAGCAGTTTCTTCCTGGCTTACACAGTCTATATACTCCCTTTCTTATTCATCACACAGTCCAAAAGTCTGAGCTAGTCTGAAACACCCACAGCTAAATTCTAGTTTTCACTTGACTGAAATGGCAGAGTTGGATTTTCACTTTCAGCACTCTCTGTGATGTTTTGTCCCTGTCTCTGCTGCAACACAGCATCAAAATCAGACTCTGCAGAGCTACTATTTATATTGTTGTTATTTATTCTGACTCGTCCTGCCTAATTATACACATAGGGAAGGAAACCTTTACCTTGACTTTCCTTTCCCTGGTAATCTCATACATCCAGTTGGGTGGGTGAGCTCTTTCTCTTCTGGAGGACTGAGGTTTGTCCCTCAGGTTGTAACTGCTTCCAGGGCAGCCCAGAATCAAGCTGACCCATGTTCTCGTCTAGACTATACTGTACTAGGCTATACTGTACTCACTTCACTATAAAAGTAACGGGACTCTTCATCTTAATTGTAAAATCATTCCAATTTTTCAAATATTCCAGCATAAACACCAGCAAGAAGTCTAAGAAGAGTTTTCTAAGAGGCGTTTTGTTTCTTTTGATTACATTCTTTAGGAGGGACTGCGAACGTTGTGCGTTGCATATAAAAAGCTCACAGCAGAAGAATATAGCAATGCACAGAAGCTGCTTCAGAATGCAAAGTTGGCCCTCCAGGACCGGGAAAAGAAATTGGCAGAAGTGTATGAGAAGATAGAAAGAGATTTTATTTTACTTGGTGCTACAGCTGTTGAAGATCGGTTAGTACATTTCTACTATGTTTATGTGATGTTATCAAAGTATCATAGAATCATTAAGGTTGGAAGAGACCTCTAAGATCATCGAGTCCAACCGTCAACCCAACACCACCATGCCCACTAAACCATGTCCCTAAGTGCCGCATCGACACGTCTTTTAAATACTTCCAGGGATGGGGACTCAACCACTTCCCTGGGCAGCCTCTTCCAATGTTTAACCACTCTTTCAGTAAAGAAATTTTTCCTCGTGTCCAATCTAAACCTCCCCTGGCGCAACTTGAGGCCATTTCCTCTCGTCCTATCACTTGTTACTTGGGAGAAGAGACCGACACCCACCTCACTACAACCTCCTTTCAGGTAGGTGTAGAGAGCGATGAGGTCTCCCCTCAGCCAGGCTAAACACCCCCAGTTCTCTCAGCCGCTCCTCATAAGACTTGTTCTCCAGACCCCTCACCAGCCTCATTGCCCTTCTCTGGACACGCTCCAGCACCTCAACGTCCTTCTTGTAGTGAGGGACCCAAAACTGAACACAGGGCCCAAAACTGAACACAAGTAGTTGAAGACTCTCTTGTAACTCTTTTTCTGGATTAGAGATTTATTTGAAAAACCCTTTATTTGAATCAATTCTATACCCTTAGCTTACTAAAGTTACACATGGTAACTTTATAATTTAGTAAGCTAGTAACAATAGTTAAGTGTACAAAAATCAGTATATTCAAGCCATTTACATGCAGTTCATGTAATACCTTATTGAA
>NW_008825016.1:5131029-5146223 GCF_000699105.1 Pygoscelis adeliae | reverse complement strand
GGGTATTGAGGAAATGAAGGAAGAATATTTACATCTTAAAAAAAATCAAAAACTTTCTGTTAAAACTGGGAGGTAACTTTAATAACTCAGCAGTACTTTGCTGTTTGGTGTCATTAGCTGAAAGCACTGAAAATGTTTTAATTGAAGTACTTGTCTGGGGAAAGAAGCATCTTGTCTTTTAGGCTATATAAATGAAAGGTGAAACTTCGAGCACTTTGACAGTGTGTCAAAACTAATTATTTGTAGTGTGCTACTCCCCTAAACATCTTTAGATTCACACCTTGGGCAAAATTCTTAGATGTGATAACTTTTATTGAATTTTTTTATTTGGTTATGGAAACCCTTTAATAAGGACCTCTGAATTTCTCATTTCCAAGCAATCTATCAATATATGTTGTCAATTGACTTCCACAGACTACAAGAAAAAGCTGCTGACACTATTGAAGCACTCCAGAAAGCTGGAATTAAAGTTTGGGTTCTGACGGGAGACAAAATGGAGACTGCTGCAGCTGCTTGCTATGCTTGCAAACTGTTCCGGAGAAATACACAAATACTTGAGCTAACCACAAAGAAAATTGAGGAACAGAGTTTACATGATGTGCTTTTTGACCTAAGCAAAACTGTCCTAAGACACAATGGCAGCTTAACCAGGGATACTTTCTCAGGGTAAGGAAAAAGTTTAATTTTTAAGCCAGGAATGGGCTTCCGTGCATTTAATAAACAATTCAATGATTGATAGATTACTTTATGAGCAGCAACATACTATGTTTCAGTTTCTGTTGTTAAAGTGTGAATTATTGTATGGCAATTAAGTATAAGTTTGTTCCATATAAGTTTAAATTTTCACAGTCGTGGTTCTTTCTCTATCTCATTACTGGTACTGCTTTAGCTGTTAAAAGAAAAATCACAACTGACAATTACATATTTTTCCACTGCAAAAATATTTATTCTTGGCAAAAATGATAGTAAAGCAAAATACTGTTTCTAACTTTTTAAAAGGAAGCAGACATGATTTATTCCTGTAATCAGAGTTAGTATGTGATGTGACTTTCTTGATAAGACCAAGGCCACAGGGAGCAACAATATTTGGCCCTACTGAGCTATTTCTAGGGAAGATTATGCTACACTTACAGACAGGTAACAGGCAACAGCATAGTACCAAATCTTCTGGTGTGTATAAAAAAAATATTTAAAGTGCCCTAAACTGTAAAGAAACCATTGACTTCTGTGTATTTTGAATATCCAAAGAAGGATAGGTATCATGTATACAGAAGTGATTTCCGTGAAACGTAACATGGAAGAAGATAGAAAATGGCATTAAAAAGCAAAAAACGGGTATAATGTAAACACAGGTAATAAATTAGGCTACTTATGTGAAGCTTAGTAGTTGGTACACATTACTTGCTCTTTTGTTCCACTGTAAAAACCTAACAATTAGATTCTAAAACATTTTTATCATCTTAAGTTGTTATTAAGAAAAGAAGTTATTGTCTTCCAGACATAGTGGTGTGTATTTGCTTTGTTTTTCTTCTTAATATGGAACCAGCTAGCAAGTCCATTTTATATGCATTTGCAATAAGTTTGTAGTAAAGGAACGGCAAGCTAACAATCATTTGTGATATTTTAGCAGAGAGTTTCTAAAACTGTTAGCCTTACAGCTTGAAACTCTGAGCCTGAGCATTTTTCTTAGCTCTTCTTATACTTTAAACCCCATTGGTCTAATCAAGCACATTTGTATATTCAGTTAAATAAATTGTATTTCTCTGTATTATCTGTACCACATTTAGCTTCAATCCCACAGGTCTTACAACATATGTTTAAACATGTTTGCTTAACTTCTTATCGATGCCAATTTTCTAGACAGTAAGACTAATCAGAATTTCTTGTCATTGGCTCCAGAGGTGCAAAGATAGTAATAGCAGGATTCTGCCTGGATATTCAAATTCAGGCTGACAATCCAAACGTTCAGTACATTGTCTGGACTTCATAATAATACATTTTTGGTTGATCTAATTGTATACTAATGGTGTTGCCCTATTTGTGCCAATGTAACAAAGTGCTGAAAATGTTTGTGAACTGTTATTAAATATAGTTTACAGTACTTTACACTACTTGTCAAAAACAGCTTGTGTTCTAGTAGTGAAGATGGAGAAGCTTAAAATACGTCCGTGTCAATAAATGTGGTGTTTTCCTCACAAACATTGGTCCTGGTGAAACCATGTTTGTTGAAAACCCACGCACAGTAGTATAACCTCGGAGCACTGAAACTAGAGCACAAATAAACCTCAATGTACGTTTCTACAACTCACTGCTGAGCTGGAGCCTGAGGCTGCTGTGTAATGCAGGCAAATGCGAGGGTGCTCTGAAACAACTAGTTTGGATGCTGCAGAAAACGGCTCTTGTGGTGCGGCACTCAGTGTGGACCATCTTCCCCCGTTGCTCAGCATATGTTATTGTGTTAAGCTGTGCTTCATGCGGCCGCGGTTAAACTTCTAGCAATGTCCAAATCATTACAGGTATACCCATAATAGATCAATATATATAATAATATATTGTAATATTGTAGATAACATATATAATAATCATATTATAATATTATAATTACAGGTGTACCTGTACCGGACTTAGCCACCACACTAAACGCAAAGTATACATACTGTAAATGTAGGCAGGGGCTTTATCTCTCCAGGCCAACAAGTCTCTTTCAGGCATTTCCTTCAAAGCACGGTTTACTTCCTTAAACATAGACCCTTGAAAAACAAGGTTATTTTCTTCATCAGAGTAGATTTCAGAGTACCAAAGGCCCCTTTCCCTTTAACTTTTTTCTCTATATTATGGAATGTGCCACAACGTTAACTTTCTTCCTGCAACTCAGTTTACCTCACTGCAGTTCTTGGAACCCTTTCAAACCAAACTGAAAGGTCATTAATTATACACTCATACTCACTGGTAAAGTCACTAAGGTATCAGATTTCTGTCTTTGAACTGGTGAAGCACTGAATATTTTCAACATAATCTAGACTTTTAAAATGTCATAAATAGCAGTTCTGTACAAGGAATTTCCTTTAGAAGTATATTAATTTTGCAGTATTCCATACTCATTATTTTTTCATTAATTAATTTTCACAAAAGAACTATTGCCAAATTTAAAATATGTCTGAGAATTTTACAGTGACTCTTAGTTTATATTTTATCCCTGAACAGACTTTCAACTGATATGCAAGATTATGGTTTAATTATTGATGGAGCAGCGTTATCATTAATAATGAAGCCAAGACAAGATGGGAGCTCTGGTAACTACAGAGAGCTCTTTCTTGAAATTTGCAGGAACTGCAGTGCAGTGTTATGCTGTCGAATGGCACCTCTGCAAAAAGCACAGGTTTGTATTTCATTTTGTAATTGTTTGTTAGCTGTGCATGTATGTAAATATGGAAAGCTTATATTCTCTATGACTTACAGTAACTTAAAATGTTACCATTCACTTTTGTATCTTTTAAAACAGAGAAAGCCAAAAAAGGAGGGGGGGGGGGGGAATTTCTACTGGCAAGCAATTTAGTTAATGGTATGCTAAAATGGCACCCAGCTGTGCACCTGAATTTGATTTATGTATATATTGTGCAAATTTTATGGTTGGTACATGCTTATAAATGAACATATTTAATGAACTGAACTAATTGCTTCTTTTTTAACCGAACAAGCTTTGAATAGTCTACTATCTGTTGATACTACAAGAACCTACATTATTTATTACTGTAGAGTGATATTTCTTCTCTATTTTTAACGTAAGTGGGAAGCCAAGAAAGAAGAATCCAGACAGAAAAATGTGTGCATTATCATTTTTAAGTACTTCTTGAATGTTGTGTACTAGTTTGTATCAAGTAAAAACATATCCTTCCATTACTGAAACATCTCAATACAGCTGAAGAACTTTTAAAGGAAACAAACATTGGAATATACCCTTCTTTTTTCCTTCCAAACTGTCATGTCTTTTTCGCAGTGCTCAGGTACAGCATATTTAGCCCTTATTCATTCTAACAAATGTATTTATCCAGCCCTTTTAACTGTCTGGAAGTTTGCAGAAGTTTTTAGTTGCAGCTGACTCGGTACCAACTTTACAGAGGTGATCATTTATAATGGAGAGATTTGAAGTCAAATTTTTGGACAGTTTCTATGTCAACAGTGTGCAGATGCATACAGAATCCTATTATCTTTCTTAAATAGTAAGAAAAAATTTCAGCACAGTTAAGAAAGCAGAATCCTTCAGTCTTTAGTTTCAGGATTTCTTTGAAATTGTACACTCTGTCTCTGGAACCCTTTTAATTTATTAACGTACTTACACAGCATTAAGCAATCTCAAAAACATCTTCCTTTCCTCTGCTCTTCCTTCCTCCTGTCCATCTCTCTCAAAATAGCTTGGAAGTATTTGAAAAATGTTATTTTATATTTGGAACAAATACTTTTAATATGAAGAGACTACTGTGATCTTTATGCATAGTAGTTGCTTTGGGTAATATTGGTTTTGTGTCCCTTCACAGAATTTCTTATGTAACTGTGTTGGTCAGTTTAATTAATCGTACACTCATGCAAAATAAGGAAGCCATTACAGAGAAGAGTTTTTAACACTATTTTTTTTCCAGATTGTAAAACTGATTAAGTTATCAAAGGAGCATCCTATCACATTAGCTATTGGTGATGGAGCAAATGATGTCAGTATGATTCTAGAAGCACATGTTGGTATAGGTAAGTGTGCTTTTTAAAATATTAATTCAAGTGAAATGATAAAAACTATTTACTTCTTAAAAAGAGGCAGTCTCAAAGAATCAGGTTATACATTTTATAGACAACTTTTAGTGAATTTACCCTGGGAATTTTAAGAGGTACAGTGGTGATCTCTTATTAGATCAATGTCATAGCATTATTATATAATTTTTCAAATAATTGTATCTTTGAAATAGTTATTCAGTTATTAAACAGCTTCATCACTTTTTTTTAAAGGAATCATTGGCAAAGAAGGTCGTCAAGCAGCGAGAAACAGTGACTATGCAATACCTAAATTTAAACATTTGAAAAAAATGTTGCTTGTTCATGGGCATTTTTATTATGTTAGGATATCTGAACTTGTGCAATACTTCTTTTATAAGGTAGGAGAATGCTTATTCTAATTACATAAATCTCAAAAACTTACATGGTAATATCTAACTGTATACAGTTTGCACAGTCAATGGTACAAAAAAGCAGTAATTCCATAAAGAGATTTTGTTGAGTGCCAGATGCAAAGCTGAAATGGGATTACTGTTTTTATCCAACCATGAAGTGAAACAGCTTTTATATAGATATTTTCTGTAATCTGTGGTATCTTTAAAAGCAAAATTTGCCATGTTCCCCCCCCCCCCAACTCCAACACAGACTGTTGTACTTATTTTCAGTTCTCTCTACAGTGGCCTTTTAAATCAAGTTGGAAATAGTATTTGAGAACTTAGCATAACTTAATTTACATTAGTTTCTAAATTCATTAGGATAGCGTAGATGGAGAAAGTTTATAATGTGCATCCCCCTGTTTAGACAGATCCCAACCAAGTGTTGGGATCCAATCAACGTTCTTTCAGTAAGCAATGGAAGATTATAGAAAGGAACCTTCAGAAGATAATATCAAGGTCTTAGTGTTTGACTATATGTATAGTTAGGAGAGGATGAAGTTTGAGGTCACAGCTAGAAACATCTTAAAATTACTTTGCTGGGGACCATGCTAACCAGAGTATCCGTGCTTGCTTATTACAGTTTGTGTCCTACTGTGGATTGTACCTTATTTGCCTTGCCTTAACTGAGCTGTGCTCTTGGATCGCAAAATTCATTGCCCTTGAATTTTGAAACTGTAGCCTTATAAGTTTGCTTTCAAAATATTTTAAGTATTTTTCTTAACAGTACTACTGCAAGATGAGAATGTTGGTGTTTAATGTACACAGCTCTTTCTACTGTTCCTGCAGTGTTTACTATTACTAGTATTATAAAACTGTTACACAAGCTATAGCATTGTACAGCATATAAATTAGTGCTTATACTTCACTTGACGACTGTGTCACTTTGTCTTTCAGAACGTCTGCTTCATTTTTCCTCAGTTTTTATATCAGTTCTTCTGTGGGTTTTCACAACAGGTTAGTTGTTCTTTTTCCTTCACTGTCACATTTTCTCTTTGGCATTTTTTTTTTTAAATTGATCCTTCAACACTGTGCCTGTTCAGCTGAGAAAATTTCTAGGTTAGTTTACACGTTGTAAAAAGAAGAGCATCACTTTTCCTTCATATGGTTTTCAGTGGCAATTGCAGTTAAGTTACAGAAATCAATTTTATGAATTATGATAAAAGTAATGTTTATTTTCAAAGTCAAAGAATACAAGAAACCAAAATTTGGAAATGGCAATGCAAAGTGAAATGTCTGTTAGGTTTAAGCGTATTGAACATGGACAGAGGCAATCCTGAAAGATAAGTAATTGAACTAGTTGTTCATTTTTAGAATTCAGAATGAGAATGGAAGAACAAACTAGTCTACTCTGGGGTGTGCAGGTATGAATTGCAAACTTCAGACAAATCGTGGCATTCAATTAGGTGAAAAGGAAAAATAAACACAGAAAGATAGAGGAAAAGTGAACTGCTGCTTACCAGAAAAGTGCCATCATTCAGGAGAGGATCCAGTAATCTCCTTTCTAAATTTTTGCTTATTTGCTTTTCCCCTTTGCTCTTGTCTGATTTGTGCAGAAAAATCTACCTCTTCTTTCTTCTGAATGAGGGAACAGAAAAACAAAGGCATGAATGACTGGACTTAAACAAAAAGAGGATTAAGTTTTCAGGATTAAATTGGACAAGAGGAGCATTTAATTGGGAGGAAATAGTACTGTTGCTTTGAATTTGTGGAATGTCTCAAAAGAAAGCTCCAGGAGGAGTGAAAATGACAGAACTTTTTTTTTTGTCTGTTTTGGTTTTAATTTCAAATGACCATTGAAAACTTTGTAGGGTTTTATCAAGCATTATTAGGATTTAGATATGAAAGCATGTGTTGATGAAAATTTAGTTGTAAAATTTCCTGTTCTTTTAAGTGCTAAATATGATTCTGAATCAAAAGGGGGTTTTGACAGCAATTTTTACAGCATAACTGATCACCAAATAGGTTTTGGGAAATAAACAACTCTTTTTATGGGGAGGTGTGGTAAGTTTGAGTACTAGTTACAATGATGATACATACATGGAAAAGTACTTCAGAGGGATGAAGAATCAAAGACATGTTGGGGTGTTTCTTTGTACAGCGCATTGCAGTCACCCACAGCGGAAGAACCTCTGGAGTACTCCCCCTTCCTCCCTGCATGTCTCCATGTTATATAGACATGGAGGAGATAAAAGGGGGGGTGGATGTGCCATTCTCTACAGGAATCTGCTGTTGTTCAGTTTGAGTAGTCTGGAGTTGGTCTTATAGTTGAAAACGACAGGAGGGGCCGATATGTGGACCAGACTATTAAATCAATCTTTTAGTTGACCTTTTGTCCTCCAGATGAATGGGGTACAAGTGCAGAGTTGTGTCTTACATCAGTTAGCAGCTGTTCAGGGATATTCCCTCCATTGTGAAGGGATATAGTTTTGTTTTTTCTGAAGAAGTTGACTCATTCATTTTTACATCAAGTGTCATGTGGTGGGTCATGTTTTAAAATCAAAACTAGCTGATTTAATTCTTTTCCATCTACAGACTTTATACGATACTGCGTATCTAACACTGTACAATATCAGCTTCACTTCCCTTCCTATCCTGTTGTACGGTCTAATGGAACAACATGTCAGTGCAGACACACTCAAGAGAGAGCCTTCCCTGTACAGGTAAAATTAATACATTACACCCCAAAGTTTGACTGTTCAGTTGTGGAATCTAGCTCTGTTATAACCAAAGTCCTCAGGATTTCTGTACAAGGTTGTAGTAGAATGTCAGATACACTGCAACAGAAGGGTTGAAGACCACATGCACAGTCTATAAACTACAACAGATACACATGTATATTTACATACTGCAATCCACACCATTCATTTGCTACATTAGTGAGCGAGAGCAAAACTGAAATTACTGTTCTACAAATCAAAATATGATTTATTTTAGTACTCTCTGTTTCCTCCAGCCATGGGGAACAGAAGTATTTTAAAAAGAGAAAACATACCGTTTCTTCTATATATGTGTTTTATTCTGAAAGAAAAGAGGACTGAGTGGTAGTGTTGTATCATAGGATGTATTCTGTGTGGCATCCAACATTGTCCTCTGCATATTGTTGACTCATTTCTGTGTGTTGAAATTGTGATGGATTTAGATTCTTAGCCACTTGAAATACAGTTCTTGCCAACTAACTTCATGTGGCCACCTAAATTAGGAACAGTGCCCAGTTTTGATTCTTGCAGCTGCAAAACCTGTACATCTTAGAGAGTGGTAACAGTAGATAATCAAAGGGAAAACATTTTTTGAGAGGTAATATTAGATGCCCAAAGGCTAATCAATGCAGTGATATGTTTTTGCCTATGAAATTGAAGAGGGGTACAAGGTATTACTGTTGAAACCCAACCCCTGCATTTTTATTTTCTCTTCTATATTTTAAATGTTTTTGAGTTTAGAAATGGTCATTCGGAAGACCTTTCTGGTTGTTGAGAGCTAGCAGAGGTTATGTGGTCAAAAACATTTGGTTTTTGATATCTAATAGATAAGCTGTTTTGGGCAATAGTGCAGTTGTTCTGGGCCAGATGAGGCTACTGTTAGCCACATACGGTTTTGCACTGTATATTGGTAATCTGCGGGGAGAAATGACTTCATACGGTCATCAGACAGTTTTTGAAGTGCATACGGTGAAAGTATCAGTTGGTAGTAAATGTTTCTGTAATTCAGAATTTTCATTTAACTGTGTTCTTATTTACTCTGATGTGTTTTGCCAAGTTGATATATACTCATTCTGTGGGCAAGAACTAGAGTTGTAATATTTAAATTTTTCTGTAATAAGAAGAAAATGCATGCTAATGAGCAGTTCTATTGTTGACCAATCCCTTTATTTTTTGTGGGAAAACATTCAAGAAATCCAATTTGACCTGAAGCTTCAACTCAACTGCAAAATCCTTGTTTCGCATGTTCCACATAAAATTAATATTTTGTTTTGTTACAATATTCTGTATAAAAGTACGCCATGGGAAATAAAGCAAAGTCTCCAGAGACCTCTAGTGTTTCCATTGAAAATCTACAGTGCATCATCACATGCGCAGCAAATACCGGAAAAAAGATATCTTCTGTAGAAAGATTGAAAAGTAAATAGGTGCAGCACAGGGGAATTTACCATAGAGTTGAAATAAGCAGAATTACAGGCAGCAGTTAAACAGGTTTAGTAAAAATTAAATAAAAATAAAGAGGAGATGTTCAGGAAAGATTTGGATGTGAAGTGGTAGACAGTTGTCATGTGGAAACGTGGTGGTTTTGCATGCAATCTCTTAATTGTTTTTCCTTCAAAAAAACAGTATGAGTGACATCGTTTGTCTAAGCTTTTTTGTATATCAGTATATATAAGATATATACTGATAATGTATATATCTTATTTTACACAGAGATGTTGCCAAGAATGCTTTGCTGCGCTGGCGTGCATTTATTTACTGGACATTCCTAGGAGTGTTTGATGCTGTGGTATTTTTCTTTGGTGCCTATTTCTTGTTTGACAACACAATTGTGACCAGCAACGGACAGGTTAGTGTTGGATTTGATCAGTCAATCAGAGGTAATTTCTTTAACGTCTAGTGTGCTATGAACATAGTTTTAATTGTTTTCTTCAAGATTTCCAGCACAGATGGTAACTGTTTTATGGGTTATGGTGAGATAGATGGGTTATCTGTTCAGCAAAGTCTGAACTATGCAATAGGAATTCTGTGTATCGGTAAACAGAAGTATAGGACTAGATACTTAGGAGAAATATATATTGTAAATTCCAAGTATTCTTTCAGAATTTACATAGTAACTTTTCTGTTTCATGCTTAACATGCATCTGATGAATATCTGATTAACATATCAAAAGGCTTTTGGTAGAGTAGTCATGAATGATCATAAAAGAGCTTAAATGTAACAAGCTTTTTAATATTTTAATTATTTTTTACATATGGCAGCTTAAAATAATCTATCTCTACTTGCTTTGCAGTCACATGAATGCAAATTTTAAGAACTTTTGCATTTTATTTATTTCACCCATTGATATTTTGGTCTATTTTATTTGTGTGCTTTTTTTTCTTTTTGCTACTTGCTTCTCTTCCTATCCTCAGCTAATGACAACCAGCACTCACATGGTAAGATTGTTGTGGATTTGTCATGATATCCATTTCATCTTTCACTGTTCTTTAATTAAACTGTTAAAGAGCAGTTAAGTATTTTCTATAATTATTTCAAAATATCACTTAAACCTATAGATAGAAATGTTCTTTATTGCTACTTTATAAGTACTTAAAATACAAAGAACTTTATAGAGAGAGAGTATAAGGTATATTAAGGTATAAGTGGTGTGGTAAAGAGCCATGAACTTATTTTTTAAAGTAGGCTTTTTGCTTCCTTGAGTTTTGTTATTTTGTTCTGTGCTTTTCTGTGACCTACATTTTGTTGCTGACTCTCTCTGCTATAGAAAATTTATTATAGTTTATGCTATAAAGTGCTTGAATGGCTTTAGAAAAGGTCCTCAAAGTGAGAGAAAATAAACTGGGCACAATTTTGTTGCCTGTATGTAACGTACATGTTTGCTAGAAATGCAATATTCAAATATCATTAAATACCATCTTTGTGACATCTATCAGGGAAATGAACTTGTAGAGTGTGAGAGAACACTCGTTAGAAGGAGTTTTTCTAAGGACAGAATGAATTTCCATTAGGCGTAACTGTACACTGCAGCACTTCTTTTTCTAGTACCATTATGTTCTGTTAGATGTTCAAAACTCTCCACGAGCTTATATTTATATTCCTGAAAATTAGACTTCTCATACCTGTACACATTTTGTAAGCGGTTTGTATTGCAAATATTCTGACTGGGTTCCTTTTTGGAATTTTAGTCTACTTATGTTGCACATATTAAATCAAATTCTTCTTGATAAAGCTCTAAAGCCAGACTAGTGCCTAATTTCCAAATTTTGAATGCATATGTCTACAGCTAGATACCCATGTTAATATTTCATGATTAAATGTATTGCTTGATGAGACATTCTGATTCTTGAGTGTCAGAGTGGGTTAGAAAATTCATCGTCATTCAGCATGCATGCTTGTGTGTATGTATAAAACTTACAGATTTTGAGTTGCAATTTTAGATTTAAAGGCTTGAAAACGTTAGTGTTCAGGAATAGTCAGAGACACATATGTGAGGTCATACATACATGAATGCTAGTTGGTGTTGATGGTTATTTCCACATATTTAAATTATGCTCATGTCTGGAAAAAGTAAATGAAAGACTTGAAGATTTGAAAGGTTTACCACAACAATATGTTATTATGGAACAAGAAAAAGGTAGAAAGCAGGAAAGGGGATAAAAGGGCTGAAGGTAACACTAATACTATAAATGATATAACATGATTCAAGTTAGGTTCCAAATTGTTAAAATGGGTGCTGAAGCAAAAAATTTTGAGTTCTTCTTTCCCTCCAGAAATGAACTAAGCACCATTGTTGCAAAACTAGTAAAAAATGAAGAAAGTCAATTTTTCGCACTTAGATTGATGGCTGTGTCAGACTGAAATTTACATACCATTAAGCTTGCTTCCAAACATAACCCCCCCAGGACGTTTCTCAGTATTTAGAAATGTGTTTGGAACTGCATGCTGTAGAGTGATGTTACTAGAATAATGGAAAAGTATACTTTTAATTGCTGAGGTTTACTTCATAAATGCCTGCCTCAGTCATTTCCTGGTAAATAAAACTAAGATGCCAAAGGTTTATCTCTCATTAATTGTTACTAATTTGTGATATTGCTTTGTGTATGGTGTGCCACTTTGGATATGACATGGTTGGTGCTGTAAAAACATGTAGTCAGAGACCAACTACATAAGGAAGGTAAGAAGAAAAGAAGGCACCGTAGAAGTAATTGCAGATTGTAAATGTCATCTTAGCTTACCCATATAATAAAATGTATTTCCTGCGTGATTTTTTTATTTTCACATTTGGTGCGGCTTGGATTAAATATAGTTGTTAAGCTGGGTTCAGAGATAGGTAGGAGAAACTAAATTAAAAGGAATAACAGAATGGGAAATTCAAAACAGCAGGAAGGAAGAGAGGTGAGTAGAATGATGAATTGGAACATGGAAGATATAACAAATACACTCACAGAAGGAGGTGGGGGGAAGTCTCGGATAGGCTGGGAGCAGAGCATAGAAAAATATTTGTTAATAAACTAGATGTTAACAAACAGACTTAGAAAAGAATGATTCACAGCCTGAAGACATGAGTAGTATCTTGAAATAGTCAATGCTGAAAATACATTGTGAGTTTTTGTAGCTCACCCCATCCCGTATTGCTCTACTTAACCTTTCTCTGTGCCAAATTAGCAGCATTACGGAGTCTGTCGTCCCTGTGCTATGACCTTGTTTTCTGAGCCAAAAAGATGGGTTAGTGAAGGGTGTGGTTGCAGCCCGATGCTTTCTATCTAGCCTGACAAACAGAGACAGGGGAAGTTGTTTCAACTTTTTTATTTAATCTCACAGCTTTTATTGGAAGTACGGACACAGCTGTTCAGAAACTTAGGCTGACACTAGGCTTTCTGAGAGATGCTAGATATGACATGAGTGTTGTAAAATTTAACTGCAAGAAGAAAGTGAGTAAATGGCATAATTTGAAGTTCCTGAACCAGATTCCTGTCCAGTTTTAACTGCACTGATTTTTTTTCAGGGCACACAAAATATTGTAGCAATAGCATGACCCTATAAAATTGTTATATTATGTGTCAAAGTAAAAGGTCGAAATGCTGAAGGTTTTCTGCACTTCATCTTGTGGTCTGTACACTTGGTCACACCTTGAGTAATTTTAAAATAATGAAGTGGTTACTCAGAGTAATGAATCTTTCAGCCAGTCATTTGTTTATTTTTTTAAATGATTTTCCATTCCCAGTTGATCAGATTCTCTCAGCCTAGTTTCCTACAGATTTCTGTCTTGTGGCTGTGGTCTCCATTCGGAGTTTTTCCCACAGCAGCACATTTGTGTGATCACTTGCCCATGTGGATCCCCGGTCATCTAATAATTGGGCGAGCTCATATAGAATCATGTAGATGGGAAGGGACCCTGGAGGTCATCCAGTTCAACTCCCTGCTTTGTGCAGTTACTCAAGGCTTTGTCTAGTCTTTTTCAAGTTTTGAATATCCATGAGGATGGAGATTCCATAACCTTCCTGGGCAACCTGTTCCAGTGGTTTTTCTGCCTTCATGGGGAAAAAATTTCTCCTAATACCTAAGCAGAATTTTTCTTGTTGCTGAAGAGAGGTCTGTTCCAGTTCTTCATCTTCGTAATTGTTCTTCAGATATTTGTGGGCAGCTACTAGGTTGTTCCTTAACCCGCCCCTCCACCAGACTAAGTCAGTCCTTCAACCTCTCCTCACAGGAGAGCTGTAGACTGCTAACCACCTTGGTGGCCTGCCACGTGATCCTCTCCAATTTTTTTCATATCCCTCCTGAGGTGAGGGGCCCAAAACTGGGCACGGTGTTCCAGGTTTAACCTCACTATAGCTGAGTAGATGGGAGTAATAACCTTTCTTCAGTGGCCATGTTCCTCCCGATACAGCTCAGTTTGCAGTTTCCCTTATGTATAGAGAGAGCACGCTATAGACTTGTATTCAGCCTGGAGTCCACTGTAACCCTACTGCAACTTCCTTTTCAGCAGGGCCATTGCTCAGCCAGTCAGTTCCAATATATGGCGTTACTCCTCCATAGGTGTAAAACTTTGCACTTTTCCTTATTTAATTTCATAAGAGATCTGCTAGCCTACATCTCAAACCAACGGAGGTCCTTCTGGATTGAAACTCTGCCATTCATTATGTCAGCTATTCTCTATTTGTGCAGCGCCTGGCAATTTGCTCATGATGCTCTCTGTGTCACCATCCAGGCCACTGACACAGATATTCAGCAATATCAGCTCCAGTATCAGCCCCTGGAGTAGTTCACTGACTACCAGCAGCCAACCAAACGTGCAGGACATTGATAACTAAACTTTTGAGTCCAGTCATTCAGCCAGCTTTCAACTCAAGTAGCAGTCTGTTTACCCAGCCCCTGCTTCCTTATCTTCCAAATGAGAATGCTGTCCAAGTCAAGTGTCAAATGCCTTGCTAAATTCAAAATAGATTGCGTCCACTGCTCTCCCTCCTTAACAACTCCTTAACCTGTTGCTCCCATACTGTTGGCTGTTCCTTTCCTTCCCAAGCTTTGCTGTTAAGTACGAGGAGCAGGTTTTGCTCGTGAAGACTAATATCCAGAGTACTGAATACTTCAGCATTTTCTTTAACACCTTCCACTAGGTTGTCCTACCACTCCATCAGTGGGCTTACATTTTCCTTTTGAAATAATGATACCTGTAAATATCCTTTTTGGCACCCTCAACACTCCTCACTAATCTTAGTTCGGGCTGGGCTTTGTCCATGTGATTTTGTTCCTCTGTACCTGCTGCCTGCCCGTATCATCATCTCTTGTATGCTTCCATTTTGCCTTTTTGTTCATTGAAAAACATCCTGCTTGGCCAGCTGGGTCTTCTGCTGAAATTTCATGTCTTCCTGCAGAAGAGAGTTCATGAGACCTCAGCAGTTTTCTCTTTCAAAATCATTCAGGTCTCTTGGGCACCCTTCATGGGTGCAATGCACTGAATAAACCAAAGTCTCTTCTCCTAAAATAGTGTGTCCTGACTCTGTTACTATCCCAGCATTTCTCTGGATCCTAAACTTGGTCATCGCATAGCTGCTGCAGTCCAAGCGATCCTCTGTGACCTTATTCACCACTGGTTCTTCCCTCCGTCAGCATTAATGATCATTTCTGCCCACTTGAAAAGCTAAAGTGTTTTTATTTCATTATGTAGAGGAGGAGAAAATCAACCACAATTCAAAAGTGTTTTATCTTATAAAATGTATATAGAACATTTATGTACTTACATGGCTTCGACGGTCATCACATCCTTTCTTGTACTGTTACTCATCTGTATAA
>NW_008825016.1:5104452-5130983 GCF_000699105.1 Pygoscelis adeliae | reverse complement strand
GAAGGGAGATCAGAGGAAAGATGATTTCCAAAAAGACTGATGAAATTACTGCAGTTTGTTTGTAAATTTCAGTGATTTGTTAACCGCGCTACACTTCATTTTTATTAAGAAACATATTTGTGAACTTTAGGTTGAGTGCATTGATTGTGGGTTTTCCCTGTCTGTGTGAAATCTGAGGTGTGTACACACAAGGGCAAGAAACCAGAACAATTTGCGCTGGGGTAGATCATGTAAGAATTCAGTGCTGTTGCTTAAGTGTCAGCTCCTGATACAACGCGATACATAGCTTTAAGAGGTTTATTCTGGACAATTCACAAAGTAGTGAACGATATAACTGCAGATAACTGCTTTGGACCATTTTTTATAGATGTTTGGAAACTGGACCTTTGGAACACTGGTATTTACTGTGCTTGTATTCACGGTTACATTGAAGGTAAGGTATGCTGTATTTTATCCATTGAAACTTTCTTAGAGCTTGTTTTCGAATTGCTGCTTATTTATATCGGTTTCTCTCTATGACCATACATTGTTGTATTAGTTTAGTTTAAATACAGTTTTAAATTAGTTTAAATACAGATTTGGCTATGATCGTGCCCCTGTACTTGGCACTGGTGAGGCTGCACCTTGAATACTGTGTTCAGTTTTGGGTCCCTCATTACAAGAAGGACGTCGAGGTGTTAAGAGTGTGTCCAGAGAAGGGCAACGAGGCTGGTGAGGGGTCTGGAGAACAAGTCTTATGAGGAGCGGCTGAGGGAGCTGGGGTTGTTTAGCCTGGAGAAAAGGAGGCTGAGGGGAGACCTCATTGCTCTCTACAACTACTTGAAAGGAGGCTGTAGCGAGGTGGGTGTCGGTCTCTTCTCCCAAGTAACCAGCGATAGGACAAGAGGAAATGGCCTCAAGTTGCACCAGGGGAGGTTTAGATTGGACGTGAGGAAAAATTTCTTTCCTGAAAGAGTGGTTAAACATTGGAAGAGGGTGGCCAGAGTCACCATCCCTGGAAGTATTTAAAAGACATGTAGATGAGGTGCTTAGGGACATGGTGGTGTTGGGTTGACGGTTGGACTCAATGATCTTAGAGGTCTTTTCCAACCTTAATGATTCTATGATTCTATCTGTGCTGCCTTAACTGTGCTCGAAATTGAAAAATGTTTTTTTAGCTAATTCTGTGTAGAATCCTTCCCTTTTTTCAAAGGATGTCATTTTATTTCATCTGAGTATTCTGTTGCTGCTAGATACGAATAACATCATATAATCTCGTTTGGTTTTTTTTCAGCTTGCACTAGATACACACTATTGGACGTGGATAAATCACTTCATGATCTGGGGGTCACTGGTGTTCTACGTTATCTTTTCTCTGCTCTGGGGAGGAATTATTTGGTATGAACGCTAATATAACTTGCATCGCAAATGTTCTTCCAGAAACAGTTGTTACAAAGTTGTTATACGCGTATTTCACTTTTTTGTCCCAAACAGAATTAAATTTAGCTTTTATGTATTGCAGAACTCCCAATAGCAGTCACATTTTAAACACATCAGTAATGGTAATTACAAAATCCTCAGCTCTTCTTTCACCCAACAGCTGCTAAAATACTCTTAGAGAAGAATATCAGACCTCAGACTGCCACTGGGGCTATCTCAGTAGTATCAGTCAAAAGCAGTCCAAGGCTTGGTTCAAGTAGCTGAGCCTGTCTACCTGAGGCAAAATGTCATAGAGTAGGTCATGTCTGTGCGGCTTGGGGCTAGCCACCCATCCACTCGGCTTGTCTTAGAGGGAACTAGCTGTAGCAGTCTCAACTAGGGCCAGGGAGTGGAACAAACATTGAAGTTGTGTGGATAACCAGGAGCCCTGTTTTTGAGCGCATTATTTGCTCCCTTATTTAGCAGAATAGATTTACCGTAGATGTCTGAGCACCTACTTGTCCTTCTGTTCGTAAGAAGCTTTTTAAGAAGGAGTATAACTCTTGTACATAGCTGATTGCAAGTAGCATGTTTGGTTTTTTTCCTCTGTTAAAAAATTGTGCGTACTTGAAACTGAAATTTTGGGGAAGGAGATCAAGTTGAAACAGGTTCAAGTTCTTACTATGCCTGATTGCCATCAGGAACTTGAAGTTGTGTTTCTCATCTGTAGAGTGCCCAGTTACAAGGTTATCTTTTCTAACCTCTTCTGTTGGAACTGTTCTACTTTGTATATATAAGTAAACATTTTGAGAGAAAGTAGAGCCTAACTGTTGCATGGTGGTTAAGGTGACATTTAATTTGGAGTAAGGATTTGTGTTTCAGTGTGTCCTTTGCAAATGAGTAACCACGTGTCAACTCCTTGGATATTCAGTAGCCTCTTCTTTTTTTTTTCAGTAAGATCAGATCTCAGTTTCTTCAGCATCAGAATGAAAACAGTTTGCAGAAGTGACATTTTCCCTGCTAATGTTTTCCAGCCAGCCTTGCTGTGTATTAGAGATGTGACTATATATGTGCAGCAGTGTATTTTAACTTAATTACCTTTTTAGAATGCAAAGATGTCTGTCAAATTTTAGAAACTAGCAAGAAACTGCCCTACTGGTAGGAGGGCTTTACACTGCAGTGTTACTACAAACTGTCCGTTGATCTTTGCTCTCAGTAAACATGGCCTCTGGTTCCCATTACCATACGACGATGGCATTTTAATGACCAGACAACTGCCATGGAGATAGAGGGAAACATGGAAGTGAAGGCAGTGAAAGTAGGGGCAGATAAAAATGTGGTGAATAGGTTAGGGAGCATAACGTGAAACTGTCAGAGATGCTTAGGGGAGCTTGAGGGGTATGAAAAAAGGTGCGGTCAATGAGCCTTACTCTGAGGATACACACAAATGAGTGTGCATTGGGAAGGAGGAGGGAAATGATGGGTGGGACACTGAGAAGAAAGGTGGAAAATATCTGGGGCCAGATAAGGAGTAGGTGGAAGAGCATAAACAGGGTAAGAATGTGACTTAGTTTATCTTTGTAAGGGAGAGGCAGCATGGGAGGGAGGACAGCATGGTATTTCCTGCAGCCTGGAAGACAAGAGGAAAGTAGTTCTCTCTAGTCAGCGCGTGTTTAGATCTCCTTTTGAGAAAACTGGGATGGATGAACTCCCACAAACTGGGAAGTTGAACCTGGAGTCTTTCATCACTGTCATAATTTTTATGTCTAACATTGCCGGTCTTTCTTTTGTGTATTGAAGTGTGATACCTATTTAATCTTTTTCCTACTAGGCCTTTTCTCAATTATCAGAGGATGTATTATGTGTTCATGCAAATGCTGTCTAGTGGTCCTGCGTGGCTGGGTATAATTCTGCTCATAACTGTCAGCCTTCTTCCAGATGTTCTCAAGAAGGTCTTATGCAGACAGTTGTGGCCTACGGCAACAGAAAGAATCCAGGTAAAAAATTTTTTCATTGGGAAGTTAGTTTTTTGTATCACAAGTCTCTAATAATTAGACCTCTTTCAAGCTTAGAGGCAAGATTAGAACAGAGGTTCCCCACCTGTGGTGTATATCGCTGGTTGTATACCAGCCACTTCTGAGTGGTATGGTGAAAGAAGCTGCTGATTATTTACATGGTGGTATTTACCTGAACCCTGGGGCAACCCCCGTGCCTCTCAACCAGCAACCACGGGGAAATCAGCTGATGGGGATGGTGGGAGACAGGCATATGGCTCAACATGATTCCTGATTTGAGGAGATAAGAAGGGTAAGGGGATTGGGATCTTGGTGAGGGTAGGTAGGAGGCACTTAACATCAGCCTGGACAGCAGTGTTCCTGCTGTTGTGGCGTATTCAGAGGCACTGCCTGCACCCCTGAATTGAAGTAATTATCTTTCATACCAAGTCGTTCTACTGCGTAAATCAAACTCTAATGTAGACATTTTAGTGTTTACTGTGCAAGCTGAGCATAGTTATCTAAAATGGAAAACCAGCTAAAATAAGCTAAGCTCAAAGTAAAACCGGTAGGAAGGGAGCATGTGATTTTATTGCAATCCCCTGTAAAGTAGGATTTGCACAAGCAGTTGCAATCCTATACCAAGGGACTCTACAACTGCGTGTGTGTTTGTTATTGAATAAATCTAGAATTTATACACTTAAAATGAATGTGATGAATATATAGTATGTTGGTAAGGCATATGTAGTAGACTCATGCTAACATTCATATTGCATGATCTGTGCGTTATAATACTTCCTTAGCAAACTATTTTATACTGATGCTGTAACAAAAACACCTCTCGTAAAACTTATTCATATTCTATTAATAATTATTTCCTCTTTCATATTTCAAATTACATTTTGCCTGTTATGATACATTATCTCTACATAAACGTGCCTTGCTGTGCCAATGGGAAGAGTATTTTAAAACCTATTGTCATCTCTCTTCTGATAAGCCCAAAAGGAGAAACTATTGTGTAAACAAAGACTTGCTCTCCTGAGGCTGAAAGGAAAGCCAGGTTCTGTGGGATGCAGGGTACTATTCTGGGGCCATCAAACCAGCCCCAACAGAAAATTTTACCTGTATTTTTGACCCCAGCAAACTTTCCTATATGTTAGAAGGTGAAGGACAGTAGAGGTGTTGAACCTGGATCTTAATGTTATTGCCCTTGCTTTTTTCCGCCCGTCAACCACCCCTGGTAGGGTGGTTGTTAGGAGTTACCAGCAACTCTGTGTGTAGGGATTAGTTAGCATTTTGATATTTATTTGAGAATATACTTTGCATTAAGAGGAAAGGAATAAAAGAACCTTATTTCCAAGGAAAGTAAAATTTCCCCCTTGGCAAAAGTAAAAAAATTATTCTCTCATATCTGCAAAGTAAACCCCCTTGCCATTGTTTTGTATTCCTTGAATGTACAGTTGTGAAAATGCCCCACTTCAGGAGGACAGGAAAGAATAAAGGAGAGCAGAAAAGCATTCCCGGGCAGAGCAGCATTTAGCGTTTTTTCTATTTCGATACCTTTAATAGATATGTCTCTGCCATATATGCTACTTGTGGAAGAAGTTGATCTCGCTATAGGTCCTGCATGCTTAATTTAAAAGTCTAAAGAGAGAGAATGAGGAAGGGTTAATGCAAAGAAGCAAGCTAGCAAACAAAAGCCCCAAACAAAGGTATTACCACATTTCTTACTGACGTTGTATGTTAGCACTGGAAAATGAATCGATTGTAAAGCAGACTTTGGACTTAACACAGGCAATATTCATTTTTTTAATATTTAGTAGAAAATCTTTGACTTTTAACCAGATATATTCCTTGTGTTTCTTCTTTCCTCTCTTTGTTTCTTCCTGTCTTCCAATCCGCTTTGTCTAAATAACTGCTACCTTGCTTTAAACGTAAATGATGTGCACGGTTACTTCCTACAATCTTCTGGGGAAATCAGACTAAACATCAGTGCCTTTCTGTTGAGCAGTCCACCATCTTTATGCTTTCTCAGACTTCAAGCAGTCTAAGTTTCTAATGGAATAAAAGGTGACTTTTTTCTGCCTTTCTGCATGCTTGGCCATTTCATTCAAAGGACAGTAAAAAGTTTATCATCAGAAGTTATTTACCATACTCATTATCTCCATTTCTGATTCACATCAACTATATTTTGAAGAATACTTTTTAGTATAGTTTTTTCCTTCTGTAGATTCTATGAATCGTTGTCACAATCCATCACTATCATTTTTGTCACTATTGTTACTGAATTTTACGTAATGTTTCTGCCTCAAGAATCTATGATTCTTAGATCCCCATTTTAATCATTGGTATATCTGTAGGTGAACGCATATCATGTTTGCATTGTACCTGAGTAAATGGAATAGTTGCCACACAAGGAAGTGATAATTCTGATTATGCTGATGTTACTAGCATAATACAGAAAATGTGGTACTGGAAGTCATTTAAGCGATTTTTGGCATATGTTAATATATCTGCTCTGCTGTGATAGGAGAAAACGCAACTTTTTTATTCGGAAGTTATTTCCAGCTTGCATTTTCAAACTGAGCTTTCCTTATATTCTACTTTATGAAATTCTGGGCTCTTGCTAGAAAGGAAACAGCTCAATATGCAGAATTAATGACATTTAATTGAATGTAAAAGTAGAAGAAATGCTAGTAAATCTTTGCTTCCCTACAATCTGCAAGAAAACTCCTTTTGACTTAATACTAGGAGACTGTTGGTTTCCATTGCAGATTTTATATCTCTATTTCTTAACTGGTTAAGATAAAAAATACATTTCCTCCTTATTTGCCCCTTCAAAAATGTATAGTCAATAAAAATGACTGTAATTATATAATTCACAGGGAAAATACACGAAGTTTTTTTCACTACTGAAAATTCTGGCTAAAATTGGCTTTTAAGTGCCTTAGGATTGGTTTGAACTGAGCTTTTAAACAATTATTTTTAAACTTACTGCATTCCTGTAAGCTATATTGCTTTCTTTGTAATAAAAGGGCTTCTGGAACAGTTGAAAAGATGAACATAGGACTAGCAGCCACCTCCCAGGTTACTAAATTAGTTCTCCTCAGGCAGTAAGATCACATGAAGCCTTTGAAGCAGATCTTATGCTTCTAAATTTTTCCATTATTTGAGAGTCACTCCAGTGTGTGGTGGGTGATTGTTTACCATCATTATCATTCAGAGGTTTTTAAACATTCCAGATATAGTTCTGGGTTTTTTTGAGAGAGCTTTTCAGTGAGAGAGAGAGAGACACACACAGAGACATATACGTGTGTGTATACATACACATATGTACATACAAATATATGTATATATATGTGCATGTATATTTATATATGTACACGCACACATGTGAACTGTTGTCTTTCTTGGGCTAAAACATTAATTCTGCAAAAGCTTTGGAGGAATCTGTTGCCTTTTGGTAATTTCGGTCAAAATCTGCTCGTTTCTTATACCTGTAGTCCCAGTGACTCTTCGGCTCAATGAAACAAGCTGAATTTTGTGCTTTAACTGGAAATTGCGCAGCTGTGAGGTTTCTTTCAGCCTTTACTTTTAAAAAGCTATGGGGTGTTTTTTTTTAATATATCCAATCTACGTTAATAGATTATATTTCCTTTTTCTTTATTCTTCTTTCGTTAATAGCAGAAGCTCGGCAGCTCTGTTACGGAAAATATAAATTCACTTTAAATTATCCTCTTTTCATTTTTACAATTGTCACTGCAATTGACAGTGTTTCAGCAGTCCCGAATGTTTTGTAGCTGAAATGCCAGGTGTTTTGATTCTGAGCTGTAAATAACTTCTGTGCTTTCATCCCTTTTTAAGACTTATTTTTCTTTTTCTCTTCGCTTCTGACTGATGGTTTTTTACTTCACTTTCACTTCAGTCACAAGATTGGCCCATCAGCCTCGTTATGAGATCTCTGCCCTTTGCTGCGCTTGGGGAAACCCAAAGTGATTCTTTTGCCTGGGGAAGCCTCTCTGGGGATTCGTCATTCTTCTGTTCCTCAATGGGCTTAGCTGCTGTTGAACAACTGCACAGTGCTCTTAGAAAACTGGTCACCAGCAAACCGTGGCCTTTGTCATGTGTTGGGCTCCTCTTCTGTGGAAAACAAAGAAATGGATCTTGCTGTTGCAGTATTTGAATCCCAGGGAAGAAGTTACCTTGGTAACTGCCCTGCCCTCTCTCTCCCCGCGGGGTAATGACTAAGCTGTAAGTCAGCCTCCGCTAGCCCTTGGCCCCATCGCCTCCGTTTGCAGCGCTCCCCTCGGTGTACCAGTTGTTCTGGGGAGCAGTGAAGCGGGACGTCCGCTCCTTAATTTGGAATCGATTTGGCCTCATCACATCACGGGGACCTCTCCCATTCAGTACAGGTTATTGGCAGAGGGGCAGGACACACAGCCCACAGCACTTAGTCATGGTACAGTTTAAATGCTTTTGGGAGTGATTAAGTATTTTTAACAGAGTTTGAAATGGAATTAAAAACATCCTCAGAGTGGCTCAAAGGATTAACCTCAGGATCAAGAAATAGAAACCTTGTTTTACACTGGATAAGCTTTCCTTTTTAAATCTATCAGAAAATCTGTCTTTCTTACAGGACTTTGCTACAATAGTTACATTTGTACCAAATGGTACAATTCATTCACGTTTCCCTCTTGTATTCAGCAAAGAGTCTCACTGTTTTTCCTCATCCTTGCAGAAGAGTATGAGACATAAAACAGCCCTAAATGCACTGGCGAACAGCGATGGGCCACTTCTTGAAGGAAACCTTTCAGCTTCCGAGCCATAATTAGATCAAAGCTAGGTAACAGTACTGTACGTGTTGCCAGTTTGGATTAATTTCTATTGGTGAACTGTGCTATTTACAAATCAACTGTTTCCTCCAGAGTTTTTGATGTACTGTATCAATATTGACACAAAATCGTTATGTTTTACTTGGAGAGCCTAGTTTTTGCAAGAGATGTTCCGTGCCACAGGTAAGATCTTTTTGTCTCAGACACTTACTCGTGTAAGGCAAAACAATGAATCAATATACCCATGTTAAAGTCCTATGAATACATTGTGTTACGTATAGGTGCTGTGTGACATTTCTTCTGTAAGAACTGCAGTCGTTATTGCAGAGTGTATTCGCGTTACACCATGGTATGGAATACATAAAGTCAGAAGTAATTCTCACACAGTAGTAGTTTATCCATCATCTCTCGTGCTCTTGAATACATATATAGACCAAATGCAGGCGGTAAAACAGGAAGATAACCGTACAAAAGGAAGGGAGTTACTGGTGAACAGGACCTTGGGCCCCGACACTGGGGCTCTATATCTGACAGTATTTACCGTAGCAATGTATTCTGTATAGACCGGTGCATTGCTGCCTCGCTGTCTCGGATCAAGAGAGAAGCGTGGTAGTCTTGCCAGATACCTGAGACATCACCGGGAGTGGCAAGCTCCTGAATCCTGAAAGCATTGGGGCAGCAGAGTGAAGTTCTCTGCTTTACATCGTCTCCTTGCCACACCACTAACATGTATAAGAAAGAAGGTACCCTTTTTACTCAGCTATATTCCCACCTGGATGCCGTATCTGCTCCAGTCCCTTCACGCTCTCCTGACCCCAAAAGCAGCAGATGAGGAACTAAGCGAAGGCGCAGAGTACCAATATGTGAAGAGGACAAATGCAATGTAATGTGCTGGTGTGGGCTGCAGGGCTTAAAGGTGGTAGAGGGGTGCTTTTGATTTACTTTTAATGACTGCTAGACAAGTAGTAGTAGAAAACCCCAGCTTTCTTGAGTAGCTTCAGGCATGGCAGACTGAAAGCGCTTGCCTTGGAGCTATGTGTAGGAAAAAAAAGGATTTTCTTTTTAGAAATATGTATGGTAACTAAATACTTCACTTTCTAGCTGGAAGAATAGGAAAAATAGTTACCATACAGTGTATGACTACTCCCTCCGGCATTTCCAAAACAAAGTCTGCTAATCTGTTACCTGATTATCTACATTTTCCTGTATTAATGTTGGTGTTTGGTCTATATGTGTGTTTAAAAGAATCCAGGCCCCACCGTTAGTGAGCAGTTTGGTATAGTTTGCTGACTTTTCCAAGAGTAACTGTTGTAAGAGAGCTTTCTGATTGCTCTTGGTTATGCAAGGGTAGCGTTTCAAGCTTGTGATTGGCATTAAAAGTGTAATATTAAATCTCAGGCAAACTTCTGTAAGCTACATCATTAATATTTATTTTGTGATTTCGTCCCTTTTGCTACTGTGTTGATGTTAACAGGGAAGGAGGAAGGGGACGATTAAGAATAAAGGGTTAACTGGCTTATATAGTATTCATGGAGAGAGTGATTTTTAACATTGATTTGAATCATGCTTATAATGCATTTATATCTTAAATACTGTCACATAACCTCCATACCTCTATACCTGGAAATTGGGTATGCGTTTAGTGAGAAGAATGAGACAAACTCATTGGGGAAAATGCTGTGCTAATTTTCTTTTAGTCTGTGCACATCTTCCAGGGTCTTGTCATGCCACCATGGTGTTACTGTAGTCCTGAGTATTTCCTGAGTGGAAGCGCCAATTCTGCCAGAGTGCGGAGTGATTGTGTGGTACAGATAAATTTTAATGGACAATTAGACCAAGATGGTATTGTTATGTGTAGTATACATTGCCTGTAATGTAACCTAAGCAAGTCCAAAATCAGATACCGCTTAGAAGTACAAAGCAAGCGCATTAAACCTCTGGAACTTTCATCTATTAGCACAAACCGACGGTAAAGAATTCCCTCTCTTTGGAAGTACAGGGCAAAGTACTTGGATCTGTTCTGTCTTAAAATTCCCTGTAAGAAATCCTGACTAAAAAAGTTCAGAGATAAAAAGATGTGCCAGGAGAGATTGCAAAATGAAATATAAACCTGATTTAAAACAATTCAACTTGAAAGCAGTCCTCTGTGTCCTCATCTGTTCTTTAAAGAGTCCATTATCAGGTTTAGAGATTATATGTAAAATTATGGTTCTGTAGGTCTTAATATAAAACTAATCATGTTGGAAGTGGTCAATAGCTGAGGGGTTACACCTTTACATGAAACAAATAGCCAGAGTGCTGATCCAGTGAAAGGCATTATTACACCAAGGGCATAATGGCCCTATGAAATAACACAATTGTAGACTTCTAGCTCCGAAATCATCTATTTACTGTGTATTTGGGGTTTTTTTTTTTTCCTTTTAACAGAATGCATCGAGGCACTGTCAGGAGCACATCTCGGAATTCACACCTCTTGCCTGTCTGAAAAGCCCAAGATACAGGAGCAGCGACTGCAGCAATTCCCCAGCAAGAAGGTCTAATTCTCATTCTAAAAAAATGATGTTTACGCACTGGAGAGGTGTTGATTATTCAGTACTTCCATCTGTCTTTGGCTATTCAAATAAGCATTGCCGTTCCAGTGCAGGCCTCCGCTACAGTGGGTCAGGTTTGGAAACGTCTGTATGACAGAACACCAAGTCAAGCCTTTAAAAACTGTATTTTTGTTTGTTTATTTTTTCAGGAAACAAACATGTCACAGAAATATATTAAACTATACGTGGCTTTTGCTGTCTGAGGTAATGTTCAGACAAACAGGATCAAGAGCTAGAAGTATGAACCCTTCCAGGCCAATCGGCCTCTTTTTATGTTTTGAACTACTGGAGCAATGAACAATCTGCACAGTCTGGTACTGTGAGACTGGTAGCACTAAAAATTCTCTTCGTTCTGTGTCAAGACTCCTGTGCGTTTACCGCTTCTGTCATCTTTAGTCATTTTCTTTGTTACTTGAAGTGTATAGTTTCAGTCAGTGACCTACATTTTGAGAACAGTTTTAATTTTCAGCCAGAAGCAATGACCTCAGTTATCTCCAATGAAAGTCTCCTAAAGCATATTTAACAAGTGCTGTTTCTGATTTTCCTTTGTCCTTTTTCTTTCTTTGCTCTTTCTGTAGAACAAACTGGTGTTTCCTCTGTGCAAATCTGCTTTCAAGAAACACTCTCTAATGTTCACTTCCTTGTAAGTGGCCAAATCAGGGCTATGTCTGGTTTTCAGTTAGTTTTCCCCCGTAGAAAGATAGGCAAAATGATCCTTGTGTAGAGTACGTACACACTACATGAAGTCAAGTTGGCTGTTAAATAGGTAAATATCATCAGTGTTGAAATCTACTCAAAACCAGAATGTAAGCGTTTTGCCTGAAAGGTCTTTGTGTATTTGTCAAAGATGCAGATTACCCGGTGTTCCCACTTCCTATCCCCATGACTGTAAAACATGCATAGCAGAAAGTATTACAGATGAAGCTTTTTTGACACTTTTTTTTTTTTCCTTAAAAGAAGGCGGCGGCTGTTTTTCCAAATAAGCGTCTTCTCCTATCTGGATTCATCCTCCTAATTTTGGTCTTTTGTGTGTGTGTGTGTGGTTAAATACTGGCTAATCGGCTTGGTAGATGTATTACAAAGCACACAACTGTTAACTTTTGCAAGCAAACCACGAGGTGGCACACGGCTGTTTACTAACAGTTGAACCATAGTTGCGATACAGAAACTAGTTTGACTGCAAGGATTCCGTTTGTATCACTTTAAGAACGACAGCCAACTTGCACTTCTGTTTTCTCTGCTACATTTATGTTACCTTGCACTAATTCAACTGTTAGCTGTGTCCTTGTCTCGTTTCTTTAGTCCAGTGTTTTATTTTGGGGTGCAAAAATATCTGAAGGAGTAATCTGATTTAAATCAATTTCAGCCTGGTGGTTAGAACTGGTTAATAACCATAGTCATTCGATACCTCTGGGGGGACATTAGCTAACAACTTATTTCAATGTGAAAACAAAGTATTTGGAATCAGAGCTGCAGCCTTTATTGGAAGACTTGGCCAAGACATTGTTAGTTGTCTTTCAAATGGGGTGGCAGAGAAAAAATATTCCCTTTTTGTGTTTAAAAAAAAAAAAAACAGAGGCAAAATAGTTTAGTTACTAATTTACTTTTTAATAGAAGAAAAAACAACTTACTAGGAAATGTTGCTCACAATATCCCAAGTGGTTTTCACATTAAACAAATGGTGAAATACTATTAAAACACCCTGGGACAAGCAGAGATTGTAAAGGGAGTTGTGAAATTTTCAGTATACCAAAGATAAGAGAATTTTAAGAAGTCTAATGGCGGGCACCACAGGTGATGGTATTTTACCACTTAACACGTAGCACTTTTAAGTTTCAACGAACGTCCTCATAGCAGTAACATTTTGAAATACATCCATATGCGTGTGGGTGTGTGTACATATACTTGCCGTTGCAGACTTGAATGTTGGTCAGTTAGAACCGTCCCCTACATAAAACACTGGTGTATATATTTTTAAAAAGTTAATATGGGTATAAATTTTATACCAGTAGCAGTGATAAATTTCTTGTGTGTAGTTAACAAATTATTTGTAATGTATTTTTTAGAAATCTTAAAATTGCCTTTGCACTGAAATATTTTTCATACTGTAGCTATTTATAAATCTGTTTTACGCATACATTTGTTAACACACCATTTCTATTTTTTTTAAGTATATGTTTTGAAGGCTTTTTTTATACCTATGAGTTTTGGCCACTTAAATTTAGCTTAGAGCGGAGTTGTGGCTGAATGTTAAAATTCCAGTGAATGTCAAATCAGAAATACAGGTCTCTTGCTCTGTCAGTCTCACCCAAACTATTGATGTTTTGTTGGTATTTGTGACAGCGGCGATTAGGGCGCTGTACTTCCAGTGCTATGCTATTACTGCTAGCTTTTTTACTCTATAAAGCCTCCTGCTTTTTTACTTTTCTGAGTTCCATCTTTTAGCCTTAAATAAGGAGAGTTTTGCTTGGTGTTTTTGAAAATGCTGCATTCCTGTTCTGCCTACTAACAAAGCAGTTCATTCCAAACTTCGTGTTGCCCAGCACTTAGAAATTATTGACCGTGTTATTCAGGCTGAAACACCTGTGTAAGTGCTTGGGAAATGCTCATTAAACGTGTCATTTTTTGGAGGAGAGAGAATGCTTGAATTTAAGTGGAAGTTTCTGCTTTGGCTTAGCAATACTTTTACCTTTAAAAGTTGGTACTGTTCGTTTGTTTACTGAAATAGACCGTTCAATGGAAAAAACGTAAAACATCAACTCGGTTTCACTTGATGTGCTTTTGCTTCAGTCCCCGTTACTAGCGCCCTGCAAACCTAGTCCACTGCAGCAGGTGTTAACTCGGAGCTTCGTTCTGAATGGATCAGACAATACAAAGATGGAAAAGTAGAAGTTAGATCAAAATGAATTAGAATGTTTTATTATGGATGGGACACTGAAAAGAGACAGATTTTTATGTATTTAAAAAAAAAAGGGGGAAAAGTATAAAAATCTATGTGACTTCCTAATTTGCCTTGTTTAAATTGTTGCAGCTTTAACAGCATAGTGTCTCCATAACTGCTTCTATAAATGTCTTGAAACTGGTAAGCGCTAACCAAATGTATGTGAAGACTTAGAAAGTATTTCAAGCTTTTCAGCCACTGAAGTTCGTATATGCCTGCAGTGGCTTGTGGCAAAAGATCTTTTTTGTTTTACCATGTACAGTAATTGTTTGTTCAGCCACTTAATGTAAAAGCTTACAGTTTACTTTCTTGCTTGCGTTAGCCTTGTTTGTCTTGACCCAACTGGCTTGCAAATATAAAAGGAAAAAATAGCTTAATTGAGCAACTGCACTACTTTTATTTTGGAAGCCAGTGGGATCGTTGTGCTCATGCTACTGTCTGTTAAAAAAGCTTTAATGGTTTGTGAAAGTATTACGAAAGTGAAAAAGTGTGTGATTCTACTTTGCAGAATAATCTAAAAATCAGCTTCTATAGCTTTAATTTTTTACCTTACGAAAACTCACAGAATTTTAATCTGCGTGGTCTCTGGCATAAATTCTGTGCTACGTACACATTGCATTTTAAATGTCCTTTCATGATCTAATGTAAAGTAGAATCTGCGAAAGTTGCTGTACGGGGGCTGGGGGGTAGTTATCTGTGCATTAAACATTAAAGATGTCTGTAGTCATCAGCACCAAATACTGACGCTTATTTTTAATTGTACAATTATAGGTGCATTTATTTGAAAATAAATCAGCCTTCAAATCTAACGTTTAGATTATCCTATACTTCATTTATCTGATTTGAAGAGTCAGTGTGTGAATACATTACTGTAAAGTTTCTCTTCAGTGCTATTTTTAACTTTTATTTCTGTAGATAACCAAATATAACTTGTTTATATTCAGTCACATTTTGGATCCTTATGTAGAATATATAAGCAGGAGACATGAATCTGCTTGCAATAAATATAAACGTTCAAGACTGGTTTAAGTTTGCTCACGAGTAATTAAAATAATTCTAGTATGAATATGAGATGGTTTCATATTAGTCTGTAATAAAATGTAAGTAGATAACAGAAAATGGAATGAGTGTTTGCTTCCGTTATTGGATATGCTTGTAGTCACATTTATTTTCAGAGAGTGTATGTAGCCAGCTAAAAAAGCAAGCTAACAAAAAGGGAAACTCAGAGAAAGATGGAGCATGAGCGGTGTGTGGGGTTTGTTGCAAAGCTGATAGAAATTGGTAGCAGTCCAGGAGAGCTTTGTTCCTCCTGCACAGACTGGCTAAGTACTGAAGTTCTTTCCAAACTAAACTCATAAGCTACGCCTGAGAAGATCTGGATTTCCTTACAGTTCTGCTGTGCGGGGTAGCCGGAGGTATTTCTCCTTTCTTTTGCAATGTTGGCAATTCAAAGAAACGGAATTCAAGGTGAAAACAATGTGCTTTGCCATCTGTGTTGGTGGCAGCGGTCACAGATTCTTACAAAAGCGGCTGAGTGCACAGAAATACCATCATTTTCTTTCACTTGGTGGTACGACACTATGGGATTTCCTGTAGTCAAAAGCGCTACAGACTATACAGTACATGGATGCAGTCAGACTGAAGGTATCCTAGACAGCCTCCACGAAGCAAGTCAGAACGTTAGGTTAGGTGCCGCCTTCTTCCACTCTCAGGCTGTGTTAGAACGCTTGGGCACCTTGTTTGTAGATTGATTTCACGCTTCCCAAAATAAAGATTTTAGAGTAATGGGTTTGTATTTATATGAACTTTTTATCCAAACAACGCAAGTGTATTGTACCCATCTCCCTTCTGTACATCAAGAAATCCTGTGTTTCTACTGAATGAGCTTCTGGAGAAGGTAGTTTGAGGGGAGAAGGTAAATATGGAAGATGTCTTTCCCTTTCTTCGTGTAATGAAGAAAAAAAGCACAAATTGCAATTAGATAGAAATATTAAATTGGAACAGTTTTTGAAAAAAATAATGTGATGCTGCATCTGGATTTCAGGAGGAACACGGTAGCAAGAGGAACAAACTACCTCATAAGCAGACAAGTTTATTTCGCACGTAAAAATATGTTTACCTATTTAAAGGAAAAAAGGATAGAAAGTCAGTGGTTTCTGAATGGTATTGTAAATTGAATGCCTTGTGTTTTCCTTTGGCTCTTCCAATTACACTCTTTTAGTAAGTTACATTGTAGACTTAATTGAAAACTGTTTCTTACATTCTACAATGAGAATACATTTTTTTCTGCAATATATGCAATACTGCTGTATAAAATCTTTCCTGAAGGTTATTTTGATATGATAGGTTGGAGACAAACTGAAGTTTCTTGGGTTTGTTTTCTGCATATTCTGATTTCCTCGGGTGATACTCTGCAGGAATTTAAAAACAGTATTTGACCATTCTAATAAGGCGTTGTTGTTGTTGTTGTTGTTGTTGTTGTTGTTGTTGTTGTTGTTGTTGTTGTTGTTGTTGTTGTTGTTGTTGTGTGTTTCCATTACACATACTCACAGGTCGTTTCATTCTAATTTCATTCAAACGCTAAAGCAAAAATCATAGCCATTCAAAGGCTTCATTTACACTGTGAAGTGATAGGACAGGGGTAAAATCAACTATAGCCATTAAGTCATTTCATTATACAGAACAGTTTATCCCCTAACGTCCCCCATAGAGGTTTAGATGTGTTTATTGGAAAACTACAGTGTGTGATCAGTTCTTTTTTAACTGGTGATCCTGCAGTAAATTAATAGTGGTGACTCTTCATAATTTAAGGGTTTATTTTCCATTTAAAGGAGACAAATAGGAGTAGTATTCAATTTTAAACCACCAGAAGGTTTGTTGTCGTCCATTATTCATTTTGGTTAAGAAATCTCTTGGTGCATTAATCTTTTAAAAAATACATACGATGCAGTGTCCTGCTCGGTTCAGAGGCTCCCTATTCAGATTGTATCAGGAAGAACTGTTAACATCCAGTCTCCTTATTTAACGTGGGAAAAACTGATATGCTTCTTGTTCCCAACAAGGAAAGCAATGTTAACAGTTGTTCAGAAAGCACATCAACACTTGCCTTGAGATTTTAAACATACTTTGTAAAGATACTTCACGCTGAAACGTTAACCAAATTTGAAAGCTAGATCTTGCAATCTAATAAACACTGAGCTTTAGAAAAGAAGGAAAAGAAATCCTGGTCCAACGTTCAAGACCATCAAGTGATATGTCGACTTTTATTTCAAAAAATACTTCCAACCAAGTAGCTAGCCTAGGAGAGTATTCTTCTAGGAAATGCTGAGCAGCTTGCTTCTAAGATGACTATAAACTGCATAGCTAGAGAAAGTTGTCACTATTAATTACGTTGAAGTCTAACTGTTTATTCCTAGCTACGAAGACGTACTGTGTTCCCTTTTATTCTGATAAAATTATAGTCCAGAAAGAAAGACCTCGCCTCCTAAGGGATTTCGGGCACAAGACCACAAAGCTTAATGCTGATGCAGTGATACAGCTCAGCAACACTTGGGATTCACTTGGCTTTTAAGTGACTCTTCTTAGAAAGTCCAAATTACGTCTTAGTTTAGCCCAAAAGCAGTGTTTGTGCATCATTGTGCTGAAAGGAACCGGTCCAGATGGAAAAAAGCTGCAAATCCTTCCATTGTAGATCGTACTGCAACATGAGTCGCTTCTCTCTCTCCTCTTGGATAAGGCCCACAGCAGAAGATTTGGAATCCGCCTTCCTTGGAGGCCCTGGACTTCCGCGTGCTTATGGGAAATGCCCAGCGCTCTGGTACCCTCTAACCTCACTAGGGGTTCATTAGAGCAGCTGCACAGAAACTGAACTTGCGTCCATTGCAGTGCGTGTCCAGAACAACATTTCTACTGTTAACAGGTGTGAGTCCAAGGTGATCTTACTCCTCGGTAGTACCGGTCTATGTATGATATAGTAGGTGCTTACTGCAAACGCTTATAGCTGTTGGAGGTAATTCTGGGACGTAATTTAAAATCTACTTTTTTGGGGGCTGTAAGTTTGCATATTTGTTCTCAGCCTAGAAATGAGAAATTTTATTTTTCTAAACAAGTATTCTATTCAGTTACTTCTGTTTTCCATTCTGAAAACAGCAAAACAAGGAAACAAAAATCCACAGCATTACCATTTTACACTAAAATGAGAGTAAAGCTGATTGCCTTCACCCCCTGCCCTGCCACATTGCTCATTGTCTTAAAATTATCTTGGTCTTCTAGTTATGCATTGTACCAGGAACTCTTATTAGCAGCTAAAATGCTCTATAAAACCATAAGGTAAACCTTTGGAGAACATTTTTCTTAACATGAGGCATTAGTCCTAAAGCTGATTATTTAGTTGAAATCTTTGTTATTGTACACAATTTACAGTCTTTTGCTGCCATCTGCACAGAAAAGTTGAATTCATGATATTGTAGCAAAGAGCTTTTAATATGCAGCAATTAAAAAGATTCTGTAAATCATAGTACCGGTGCTGGCTAAGTCAGCTGTGACCTAAATTTAGTAAGTCCCACTACAGCCATTTCAAGAGTATCAAGGTTGGTTTTTGGGGGGTTTTTTTGAGGTCTCTGATCTCCTTTCCTTGTCACCACACTAAACAAAAGGTGACTCCCAGTCTCTCTCTCGTGAAACATGAGCTACTCATAGAATCATAGAATATCCTGAGTTGGAAGGGACCCACGAGGATCATGGAGTCCAACTCCTGACTCCACCCAGGGCAGCCTAAAAGTTAAACCACAGATCTAAGAGCGTTGTCCAAATGCTTCTTGAATGCCAAGAAGCTTGGGGCCATGACCACTTCCCAGGGGGGCTTGTTCCAGTGCTTGACCACGCTGTCCGCGAAGGACTTTTTTTCTGACAAAAAAAGTCCTTTTTTTTAAGCTGTTCCTCATGTCCTATCATCGGACATCAGCACCTCCCTCTCCGCTGCCTCTCATGAGGTAGTTGTAGACAGCAATGAGGTCACCCCTCAGGCTCTTCTAAGTTGAACAAACCAAGTATCCTCAGGCGCTCTTAGGCGCTCCTTCTAAGTTCTTTCTTGCTTTTTTTTGGACACATTCTAATATTTTCACATCCTTCTTATATTGTGAGGCCCACAACTGCGCGCAGTACTTGAGGGGAGGCCACACCAATGCTGCATGGGACGCAGTCTGATGTGCTGACTGTGGGGTAATGAAGAGTTTGAGGGAATTTGGAGAACAGCAACTGCTTCAACCAGCCAGCAGGAGGAACTTAAAAAAGAGTGAACATACACAGTTAGATGGGCACACGCATTTGGTTAAGTTGCATATGCAAAAAAAGAAAGCTGCACGTAACTTAGAATTGTCCATTCTAAGAGTTTGACTAGGGTTTCAAATTTTAACACCTGCTCAGCTCTTGTTCTCCCTATAAGTAACAAATGGGATATATATGTTTACACCTCCCCTTTCTTGCCTCTTTTCCAGTACCTGACATGCTGGGGTACCTCCCTTCCCCTGGAAGTCTGTTTTAGCATTCTGTGCTTCATTCTGAAAGAAGGAAACCATTCCTTCCACGTTTGAGCAAAGCATAGTCCCATACGTGGTAACAAGAGATCTCTCTTTTCCGTGCTGTCTCAGAGGAGCATTCAGCAGGCAAACCAGCAGATCTGAAGCAGCGTGGTCACCACCACAATGGTCACTGCCTTGGTCACTTCTATCCAGGAAATATTTGAATGTGTGCACACAAACACCACAAACCGCCTCCCTCACCCCCCTGGCATGAATTTCACGTGGGAGAGAATCTCTCTCTTACCTTCCTCCCGCATGCAGCTCTGTTGCTTTTCCCAGGTCTCTTTCTAAGCAAATTAAGACTCGATTTAAGCTCATCCATCTTTTTCTTTACTAAAATTGTGCATGTTTTGGAAATTAACCCTCTCCCTATTGAGTCCATTTACACCAGTTGCTCAAAAAGGATACGTGGTTTTCATGGGACTTCTTCAATTTTTTTTTTCCCTTATAAAAAGTTGTGATTTGAAGGTATTGGAAAAAAGGAATTTTTAATCCACTGAGTTTATTGCAAACTACCTGTATCCTAAATTTTGTCCTGAGTGACACATTACCTGACACTCACATGTTTAGGGGTCTCCAGGGAGAATTTTTTTAAGAGTGCTAGTATTTGTAAGACAAGAGACAAGGTCCATTTTCATATACACCCAAAGATTTTAAGGTTACATAGAAAAGGAATGGCTACATAATTCTAATACCCCCCCCAAAAGAAAATTATTATCCACATCTGAAAGATACATTTCCCTTGTACTGATCTGGTTCTACATCAATCATGGTTATATCCTTCAACTAACTTTGGGCAACATGCCACTATCCTGAGGCCATGAATCTTTCCACCGCAGCCTATCTGAATAATACTCATGCACTCAACGTTGGCATCTTCTGTTTCCAGATGTAGTTCCTGAGAACCATCTGCTGACTCTTTTCTTCCAAATACGTATGAACATTGAAATACATAAAGTTGAGAGATTATCTTAATTTCACTCGCAACTAACCTGTTCATTCGAGAAGTCTCCACCCTTGCCCATTGTTTAACAGCTGTTGCTATTTTAGAACAGTAAATAACTGGTTTCTAGAAGGCACTCATGTTTTTCATAAGGTTAATATCCAACCACCCTATTAACTTTTTAACCGCTTCAGTTTATGAAGATGTACATTCCCCTGACTTTTCCCAGAAGTGCACGCTTAACAATTCTGATTTGTCATAATTAATTTTATACCCAGGTATTGATCCAAGACAGTATGTTTGGAAACCTACTGATTTAAGGAACAAAGTGCGAAAAGCCCAGACCGCTGCTGCCAGGCACTATACTACAGAACCCATGATACTCTTGTCTGTCTTCTCATCATCTGTGTGTGGACACTACGGATGCTATATTAAAATAGGTTGGCTTGGGACTTAGGAAAGTATTATAGTAGCATAGAAATAAATTTCACTGATACACAGTACAGTTCAGTCATCCTCTCACATGGCTTAACCTGTCAATCTAATGACCGTCCATTTTGAACATTTGCCTGCAACTCATCTTTTACATTACTCTTTCACAGACATTTCATCTTACTGCCATGTTACACCGCCCTTCCCTTCTAATAGGGTTTAAGTGTTGCAAATCCATTTATTCTCTACCACGACACTGGATGTAGTCAAAACTAACAGGCTCCTCCTTACTAGTATTTTTAAAGAAAGTCCATGTTTTTGTCCGGTCCCAAACTCTTTCCTTGACTATTAGTCTTCTCCATTGCGATGGTGCACTGTTCAGCTGTTGCGTAGCGCACAGTCCAAAACTCTGATCTGCAGTTTCTGTTTCCCGCAGAACAGACAGCAGCACGTTATGTCTTTGAAATCCCTTCCTTACGTACTGCAGACCAAAGCACGCCATGTTTCTAGTCCCAGGAACTTTTCCACTCTCCTCTCCCTCTCTGCCTCTTCTCTGCGTAAGGCGAGGCAAGAATTAAGTGGGAGCTGAGTATTTGAACAAATCAACATCAAAATATGATCCAAGAAGCCAAGCGTGAGGTGCAGGTTCAGGCACTTACAGCCGTGTGTGTACAATGCAGGTGTCTAAGCTCCCATTACAGCCAGCACGAGATTCTCTGTTGGAAGGTACATTGAGTGTAAGAACAAATAGTACCTACAACATAGTTTTAATCATGACATTCAGCCCAAGTCCTTTACTATGTATTGTATTTGTGTGTCAGACATTAAAAATGTATTTACAGTCTAACAGTACCAAATATAAGCAGAGGGAACTCCATTAACGATTTCAGTTCTTTTTTAAACTCTTGGGAAAGCCAAGAAAAAAAATCAACTAGGAGGGAAAGAAAACATACATGGCAAAGGATGTTTTGCATCCGTGTCCAAGAAAAAAAAAGACAAAATATTCTCAGTGCCTCCTGTCACTATGACAACGTAGACACAGAGACACGCAAAATTTGAAATGTGAATAGCGAAGGTAGAATCTGGGGCTCTTGCACAAGCCATTAGCAGGATGGACTTACAGCCTCATCCTCCCACATGACTTTTGTTGCTTGTGGCCATGTCCTCAATACACAGATTAGGACTAATCTTATTTAGTTGACAAGGTCTGGACCTTGCAGCCTGAAGCTGTGGGGTTTTGTAGGACCTAAGCATCTTTACAGTCCCAGGTCTCTAGCCAGGGAATCTTCCTCCTTCCATGTATTCTACACTCAGGGTTACAGGCAGATCTCCCAGTCCTCCCAACACCTTTAACGGCTGTGGGACTGCTAATGAGAGGCCTAGCCTGACTCTTATAACCCTGAAAGGAAGGAAGGGAGGAGAGGAAAGAGAATCATATGCTCCACACGTCACATACGCTTTACAGGCACCAGAAGCTGGAAGAGCCTGATTCTGTGCCAACCACCGAGGAAAACAACAGGACAGATTTTCCGCGGCCACTCCCAGCACAAATTTGCTAGAAATCTCACATATTTGCTAAATCAATGTACAGGGAGATGCTTGCCCTGTAGATTTCCCCATGCCTGTAGAAAACCGCCTTCTGTCTTGTGACAGGCCTTTGAGATTGTGTTGCTCAGGGAGAGCCATACCCAGCTCTTCCAGGCCCTTTCTGGAAGCTCTGCCGCGCAGGGTAGCTATGGCAAGCATCAGCTGCACGAACACTGCCTGCTTTGTGCTGCTAGCACTTTCCACACAGTGTTGGTTTGATTAGAATGAAAAAGCATTCTAATGCTTTTTAAGAAAAGCCCTTACTGGATTTCAGAAGAATTTGGAGTTTTTAACCTGCCCCTTTAAGAGCAATATAAATGAAGAGTCTTCCTCCACGTTAGCTACGGTTTCCCTTAGTCCCTGCTCCTGTTGCTACAGATTTCCTGGTACCTTCCAATAGGAAGGCCCCACCAAAGGATTCCCCTTTATCAGCAGATTCCCTGGAGATAATTTTCTTCCTGGTTTATTCATTCCTCTTACATCTTACAAGACTGGAGCGTATCTTCGCTTTTGTTCCAGTGACTAGCTCAGGGAATCACGGCAATAAACGGTAGAAGACTTACAATGAATGACTTCATCTCCAGAACCCCGTGTGTCCTCAGACAGGTTGTGACAATGCTAAGAAGTCTCCCATTCTACCATCTGGTTTTTAAAGCCCAAGCCTGTACACTGCTTTTTGATCAAAATTAGTTCAGGAAGGGCATCAAAGAGCAGTTGGTATGCACGTTTCTTTTCCCTTGTAGCTAATTAGCTTTCTTCTTAGTCAATGCACATATTTGAGTGTCTTGTCCATTTGATTCCTCCCCAAGCCAGTTCCTTTCAACACAATCCCATTCGTTATGGCAATCATCCTGTGTTTCATCAAGAACTCTGGCGGGCACAAAAGGATCATCCAGCCATAACAAACTGAATCTTCAGCAGCGCCCTTTTGATAAAAATCGAACTTGCTATAGGCTAAAAGGATTACTATGAGCTATGCTGGTATTGAGAATAGAATAGAATAGAATCATTTATGTTGGAAAAGACCTTTAAGATCATCGAGTCCAACTGTTACCCTAGCACTACCAAGTTCACCACTAAACTATGTCCCTAAGCACCACATCTACACGCCTTTTAAATACTTCCAGGGATGGCGACTCAACCACTTCCCTGGGCAGCCTCTTCCAATGCCTGACAATGCTTTCAGTGAAGAAATTTTTCCCCATGTCCAATCTAAACCTCCCCTGGCGCAACTTGAGGCCATTTCGTCTCATCCTATCCCTAGTTACTTGGGAGAAGAGACCGACACCCACCTCGCTACAGCCTCCTTTCAGGTAGCTGTAGAGAGCAATGAGGTCTCCCCTCAGCCTCCTTTTCTCCAGGCTAAACAACCCCAGTTCCCTCAGCCGCTCCTCGTAAGACTTGTTCTCCAAGACCCTTCACCAGCCTCGTTGCCCTTCTCTGGACACGCTCCAGCACCTCAACGTCCTTCTTATAGTGAGGGGCCCAAAACCGAACACAGTATTCGAGGTGCGGCCTCACCAGTGCCGAGTACAGGGGCACGATCACTCCCCTACTCCTGCTGGCCACACTATTTCTAGAGCATTCAGCTTGAATTTTCAGCCATAGAATAACCCTGAAATCAAGAGTCTTTCTATTATTTATGGAGAGACTGCTGTTATTTTTAGTGAGTTCTTAGGATTTGTATTAAGGTAAATATTTCATACCAGAGGAGGAAGAATTCCTGGAGATACTTTACACCATCAGAAAGCAGTGTACGGTTGCACAGTGTCCCCTGAGCCTATGAGTCATGTTTGTTAATGTTCACGGTGGCTAGGTTTTCTGGTAACATATTTTGCTCACATCATGCAAAAACATGGAATTGTGCAGCCTACCAATGGGATTCTCTAAAGTCTGGGCTCTTCCTTTTCCCACTTTATCACATTTCCTTTGTATTTGCCACTAATAAATTATTCAGCGCAGTGCTTTATTACACTTATCCCAATTGCTCTGATTTTTTTTTCAGACTGCCTTTGTTTTAATCAAAATTGGTTTACATCATTCACTAACTATTGCCACAAGTATAAAAAAGAGAATCATTGTCAGTCTATTTAAAAAAAAAAAACAACATTTGAATTTCCTCTTCCCTGTGGACAATCATTACTATTTTATTCTCATCATGTTTCAAAAATCTTCCTAACATACCCTGGAGAACTTCTCCAAATAACAGCTCTGAGGCTTAATTTTCTGCATTTTTTTTTCTCAGTAGATTACTATGATTTTACGGACAGTTTCTGATTCTGTACAAGACGTGGCTCAGACCAGTTGCTCAATAAAGAAAGGTCTCAGATATTTGATAGACATAGTTCATGTAATCTCTCCCTGAAAGCCAATCTGTTGTCATTTTGTAGCCCCTTCAGACTTCATAACCGGCAGAAACAGCTCATGCTAAGAGAACTTCTTCCCATAGTGCCGTAGTTAGTTCTGCTCTCACTTGAAATATGCGCATGTAGAATCACACCAGACCGCACAGGGCACACAATAACAATTCCCTATTTAGATACATCTGTACACCTCTTCTTACTCCTTACAATTTAAAGTAAACATGTATTCTAGAGGTTGTTCTGGATAAATTTGGCAACAGGCACGGGGCACTAGATCGGGAGAAGTTAACTCCTGAACTAAAGGTCCTTCACTGAAAATAGTCGCCTGTCTTCCCAACCTGACCCCCAAAGCACAGCTACGCCAGCAAGTCTGAAACACCTTGCAGAGTTTGTCCATTCACAGTCTGCAATGTCCGTGCAATAGATGAGCATGTCCAGCACCTCAGCATTTGTTAGATCCTCCTGGGCTTCCTCATCCTAGCTTTTGTTTGAGCTGAAAAGTTTTGTTTTTTTTTTAAAAAAAGAAAAAAAATCAGCAAAACCACCCCCATATTTATTTACAGCGCTTTCACACTGACAGGGTGCCAGAAATACAGTGTACATGCATTTGAAGGAGGTGCTCAGTGGTACAATTTTTGCCAGAGCCACAACACTTTGTTGGTCTACAATTCTTAGGAATCCCACCCCACTCCTCCTATTTAGGATGGATATCTCAAGATACCTCAACCTCATTCCAACCCACCTTTACCTTCAGCTGTTGTAATGTGAAAGCACACATTTGCTCTAGTGACTTACTTACTTACTTTCTTTATTAATTTCTTCAGACCTCTTAAATGCCATCTGTTCTTGACATTTGCTTGAAACTTGACTGCTTCCCTGCTGAAATTCACCCCAGCTTCTTGGCGTAGCCAGAAAAAAGAGAGTATTTTCCATGGAATATAGCATTCTTATCAAAGCTAATGTTATAGTCATGAATATATTTTAATTTAATGCAGAAGAAATAACATTTGTAAGGAAACAAAAGACAGGCTATACATAATGAGATACATTTCTTTCATGAATTCTGATACTACTAGCCAACGCAACTGTATCTTCTCTTGAGCAAAGATTTCTGAAGAAATCCTGCTCAATCAAAAAATGTTCGATCAAAAAATGCTCAGATCTTCTTGTCTGACTTCTCATCGCTTGAAACCAGTCAGTGCCTAAAGTTCTGGTTTGACACAGAACACAGTGGGGATCGCAAAAGTCAAAACCCTCATGTTTCTAGTAGCAAATAAAGCAGGTCGGGAACTGTCCTTTGGCACGGGAACCAGCTGGCACAACACGGCTTGCATACGCACAACTAAACTCTCTTATCTCCCGAGATCGGTCAGCTGCATGCAGACGGTCTGCTGGGAATGGCCCCTGGCCCACACTGACCCATGAGCTCTGCTGGGAATTGCTTCAGAGACTGCTACTTTGCTAGGACAGAACGACGCTGGGGACGCCACCACCAAGGAAACAGTACGGAGGATGACCACATGCCACGGTTTAAGCCTGAACCCTACCCCTGTTTAGTTTACTGCTATAGGGGTAGCTATAGGGATAGAGATCAAAAAATGCCTGCAACACAAAACAGAACTGAAATCTAAATTGTATGTTTTATCGATGTCTCCCTTGTGCTTCACAGATTCTTCTTTCAAAGCTATTTTTGACAGTATCTCCAAATTAAGGCATCCTCTCTGCTCTTTCATGTCATCATTAATTGGCCCTTTTCCCTGGACAACCGACACTGAAAACATTCTTGTGAACTACTGAAAAACACAAAATAGTGATTTATCTGAATCTGCACTTTCTCTCTGCAGAGTCCCCTGTTTTGCAGTGAAGTGTTG
>NW_008825016.1:5103366-5104414 GCF_000699105.1 Pygoscelis adeliae | reverse complement strand
GGAAAATAGAGCATGGTTGCTGCCAAGGTGAGTTGGTTACCTACTCACATCTCAGGTTCCGTTTGACCTGCATTTTGGGTTAAGCTGCTGTAAGAAGCCGCTAGATACTGAAACCTCATTTCTGTAAGCCATTTCATGGTGCTGCCTTGGGTCACCAGGCTTTAGAAAGCGCATTTCAGGTTATTAAGACGACAAGCGTACACAGTGCATCTCTGTCACCTGATGCTTTTCTAAAAATCAGATGCCTCTCACTCAAGAAAGATAAAGTGAAAGAAATACATGGTAACCCCCTTTGTGCTCAGTCCTGGAATACTCTTCCCAAAAAAGTTAGTTCCCAAAACCTGGGGTTCGATTATCATGAATCTAAACCACCACTGTTGGAGCAGGGATGTAAAGAGTAGCTTGGAAGACTGCTGACCGCCTGAGAGGAGAAGGGACTGGAAAAGTCTGTGTGGTCAGTTACGCACACGTCTTGGGTGCTTCCCCTGAAGCACACACCTCCTCTGCAGCACCTGTTTTCCACGTGTTTATACATCCAGCACACGAAAGCACATGCTGTGCACTATTTTGCCTATAGGCAAAGTTTTTACTGTTTGGGGATGCGCAAATAAGAAAGCAAATACGTGTTGTTGGTTGGTTTGTTGTTTGGGGTTTTTTTAATAATGGGAAAACTAATTCACCTCCAGCTCAATTGTCCGATCAAGATGTAAACACAAAAAGTGCTGTTATCTTCATATACACATTCTGATAAAAGTAAAATAAAACGCCAGGAGCCAAACGCTGACATACCAGGAAATGTCAGAATCGAGGCTGCAAAACTTTTGCGTGGCTCAGCCAGATCCTACCTCTGTGCCATTACTTTCAGTTGCCGTAGTTTCCCAAAAGATGAGGCAACGCTCTTACAGGTTGCAACTGCTTTCCTGGAAATAACCGCTTTTCCTAGAAAAAGGCGTGTGAAGACCCTACCTCCGACGCTTCGTCCTGCCTGGTGAACACCTGCTCTTTGGAAGCCGGGCTCATCGCTGCCAGGCGGCCGTGCCCTCACCAG
>NW_008825016.1:5088950-5102291 GCF_000699105.1 Pygoscelis adeliae | reverse complement strand
CGAGCGTGTGGGGGCGGCGCCCCGTGTCGCCGGCGGCCGGGGTTTCCTCACCGCGCCCCGGCGGGGGGGCTTCATCCTCAGCCACCGGGGGTTTTATCGGGGGGGGTTCTCTTTCTTTCTCTCTTTTTTGCCTCCTCCCTCCCCAGTTTCGGTGGCGATAGGTCCGGGCTAGGGGAGGAAGCGAAACAAAGGCAAGTAGAGTAACCTGCCTGAAAATGAACGAATCAATAAACAAATGTGGTGGGCGCCACGGGATGCCCTCTCTTCCCTGGGGGGCGAGGGGGTGGCTGGGGCTGCCCCGCCGCAGCCTGCGCTGCGCTGTGGTGGTCCGAGCAGGGCTTCTGCTGCTGGTTTGGTAGGATTTTAATTAAGCATCCCGGAATCAGAGAAACAAAGCGGTCCCCTGGTACGAAGAAGTTTGAGATGTCGGGGTTTGTTGACTGGTGTTACCCGCAATGGTTAATCACACGGACTGTAAAATAGGATGTTTTTACCGCTTGCGGTGTTTATTTACTCTTTGTATTTTACTGGGGCTGGACTATCAAGATAAATTAGCCAGCTGTGTTGTCTGTAGATTTGTTGGGTTGTTTTTTTTTTTTTACTTCTGTTTCTTTTTGTATCTACAAAAGGAAGGACACTTATGAGTTTAGTGCAATCCAAAAGCCAGAAAGAAAGATTTGTTAAGAAATATTTTTAGCAGAAAACCTTGAAAAAAGAACATAAAACTTTATCTTGATAGACTTGGCAATAGATTTGCTCTTGCAAACCCTTTATTTAATTTTTAAAGCCAGTCCAATTTAGTGATTTCAGAATGACTGAGAATGAATAATAAAGGCTCAGGAAGCAAATAAAAAGAAACCAAATTTATTTTCTAAAAGATCTATAGCTTGCCTCTTTATGACAATCTTCAAATGCTTTTCGGACTTTATTAGTACACGTACAGCCTTTCTGGTTTGGGGAGTGGAACAGTCAAAGTAATGTTCAGTAGCAGGGTCTCTGTTGATTAAATGTACTTACCCAGTGCAAGTTTGGTTAGCGTATTGAAAAATAAGGAATACTATTCTACACATCTTGTCATGTAGGTAGGAGGGAAAAGGCAAAAATTTGATTTGGACCCCAATTCATGAAGGTGCTAGAGCACATGCCTAATAAAGGCACAGTCGTAGGGTAGAGGATCGAGCACTCTTTTAGCGCTTGTTGATGTTGGATATCATTTCTTGTGTTTTGGGCCTGGCTGCTACCACACAACCCTCTTTTCTGTCCTTATCCCTTCTGTAGGGAGGTCTGGGCCACATCCACATCACTTTTTTCTGTTGAACTTTGAAATTCCTGTGTTTCAGATGGCTTCCGGAAGTGATGTGCTTCACTGATTCAGGACTGGACTATACAAAAGTAATTACAGAAGTTGCATGGAAAGGCTTTTTTTAATGACAAAGATGTCTGTAAAATCAGTCTTGAAGGCAGCCACCTGTGTGCACTGTTGAGGCTTTGCAGGAACTTCAAAATAGATACCAGGTTTAGTCATCTTAAAATGTACATCTACTTGAAACTTTTAATACAGTGCTCCTTTCAAGATGAAAGTTGTTGTCAATTGCTATTTCTAACAAAATTACCCTGCTGGGTAAATCTATAACAACTTCATTAGGAAGTATTCAGCATGGTTACTTAAGAGAAATTTAAATCCTGAGTAGATCAGAAGAGAGCTTACCTCTTCTTTCCTAAAGGGTCTCCTTTACCTTGCGCTTCTGTTCAACAAGTTCTGCAGGCACAGGACATTGGCAGTGCTCTCCATCTCAGTAGACAGGTGGTAGGGAGGGTTTCTTGAGCCTTAGGAAACCTCAGCCATGCTTTTTCCCCCCTGTGCGTGTTATTGGCTGAACACTGAAGCTACGAGTCTTGAGTTTTTTTTATGGGTTACTGCAAAACGCTTTTGATCTGTGACAAGCTGGGGTCGGGAGGGAGAAGGAGGAAGAGAAGGGTCTTGTGGAGTAGATGTTCTGTGAGCCCTTTGAAACTGGACACCTATTATATGTTTGTCAGCAAGTCGGTGGGATGAAGTGACCCAAGTGATCTCTTGGAGACCTGTGTCCTCTAAGCTGAGGAAAGCACATACTCCTGTTACATGGCCACTGAACAAAGACACTGTCCTAGGAGGTTTCTTCAGAGAAAGGTCTTTGACATTCCAAGTTCTGATTTCAAGAGAAACTGCTAATATTCTAATGCTTGTTTCTGTGATAAATAAATTCAAAAATAAACAGAACATGCCATGTATTCACTGACCTTCAGAAGGTAGCATATATTTTGCTTCTTTCAACTGAATTAGTCTAGGAGTTAGAATCCTAACTCCTGCATGCTTAGCCATGAGTACCTCTGAGTTAAACAAATGGTATTTGCATAGTGTCTTCATGCTGGTGGCAGTGTCTTGTGCAAGAATAATGCATTGGTGAGATGGGAGTTTGGGTTTATCACGAGAACAATTTGAGTAAGGGGAGATTGATAAATCTGGGGTCGGGGATAAGCCTATCGGGCTGATAAGCCCCTTAAAATAGGGGATCAAGCATGTAACCACCTCATTCTCCACAGAATGCTGCGTAGCACTTTCAGCTTCTATTGTGTTTCAGGCTTAATTTAAAAATGAAACCTAGCTTGTCATTCTCGGGTCTTGAGAAGAATCTCTGAAACGTGGTCCGAGTGGAAAGCGATACAGACTGTGAACAGTTTTAGAGATGTAAACTGCTCTCCATGCCATTTTAGAGGACACCACGTTCAGGCCAGTATGATTATTTGATTTCTCATGGATGGAAGGAGAAATGAGTGCGAAAGAAAACTTTGGGGTGTGTGGGCAGTATGAGGGGGCAGGAGAAGAAATTTAGATACCTAATTCCAAAAGCTCAGTTTTCAGGATGTAGGTGGTTTGGTGGGAGTTTTAAAGACTAAGGAAATTATGCTTTTGCTAATAATGATCTCTAGGCAACTAGAATTCTATAATATGGTGCTTTTCTCACATTTACATTAACACTCCTTAGACTCTGATTTTCTTTGGTTATATTCACTGAAGATAGGGAAGATCTTCCACCCACCATTAGGCGTGTACATTAGGCATTGTACAAAACGGACAGCAAGCCACTTGACAAATCCAATACCATATTAAAGTTGAGGGGCCTCTGTTTTTTTCCTGTGGTGGATCCAAAGTAGAAAAAGTGTGTGTGTAAGATCCAGATTTCTGAAGGACTTGAGATGCGGCTCAGGTTAGGATGCTTGTAGCTGGTGGAGGAGGAGGAAGAACTTCTGACTTTGTCCATACCTCATTTCATACCTGCAAGAAGCTGTTCCCATGCCCTCGTGCTCTGCTCTGGCAGTCTGTGGGCAGCTTGGTGTGCACTGGGCCTGTAGCTCTGAAAAGGGAGAGAGACTTTGGCTGAGTACTTGAAGCTATTGTTGTGCCTACGTGCAGGGTGGTGTAGGCAGGCAGTAGGGAAGGTTGCCTAAGTCTTGGGAGAACTCAGCTACCCTCTGTGATGTGTGTATGTTTACCTTTTTATTCTTTTTGTTAGATGTCTTAAAATATGTTGCACAATTCTGGGTTAATTAACAGAAGATAAACTTTTCTTGTGTGGCTGCCCCAAAAGGAAGAAGGAAGACAGCTGCGGGACTTCATTTAAACTTGTAAGTGTTCCTCAAAAGGGTAGTGGCTCCCTATAGGATGAAAAGTTGAATAAATAAGAAAGCATTTCTCTTACGAAGCACATTTGATTTTTTTTTTCTTTTTCCTTCCTTGGAAGAGGCCTCAGTTTAGCTCTTGCTAAATAGTCTTGCAGTTTCTTTGAAATTAATATTTCCTACATAGTCTGTTGATGATTTCTAATGCTTTGTGGAAGGCTTTTAAATAAAAAATGAGAACATTTATCTTGAAGGACTACTTGGTACTCAAGTTAAGTGTTGATCACAGTAAAGCTCCAAATGAGAAAAAATTTAGTCTTTAGATTGATTTTGGTTTAAAACACGTAAGGGTATTCTACATGCCCTAGAGAGAGATGAGAATGTCTGTGGCTTTGTTGCTGCCGCTTTTCCCCTCCATCTTTCTGAACAAAATGTGAAAGGACCGGGGGAGGGGCAAGAGTAGAAATACAATATCTCCACAGGCAGAACTTGAGTAGCTTAATAGGCTTTACTAAAATCCTAAAATGCTTTATTGTTTTTATTACAACTCATTCTTTGTGGCACTATCGGTAACGTATACAAAAGTGGGACTTCTCATCATACGAACTCGGGTTCATCCACAATTGCCTTGGACTCTCTCGAGTCGATGCGAGGGGCTGATGAGCCTCAGGAGACGCGCATCTCTCTTACTCCAGTGAGTGCTGAAGGCACGTGGGTCAAGTAGGTTCTTAACTTAGACCTCTCAGTTTAATGTCTGAATTTAGGTGGGAGGAACCTGGACTATAACGTATGTGTGTCTTATGTATTTTGCACTTTCCTGGTGTGTAGTGCAATGGGAAGAATGACTGGCCAGTATTGCAAAGCATGAAAATTGGAAAGAATGCTGCAGCCCAGATACATGCACTTAAAATAAGATTCTCATCAGAACAATATTGACAGGTTTAAATACGATTCAGTGTCTTTTAATCCATTCTAAAATAAAGAAACGTTAATTAGTACTATACAGGCGTTGGTGTCCAGTTCGGTCCGATTCTCCTGCAGAGACCTGCGAGGTACATGGATGAGCTCTTACCTCATCAGCCGGACTCCACTATCTCTATCTCTACGGATATACTGAGCGTGGTGAATTACTACGTTTAAGCCTGCTTGTTCAGGCTGGATAACATACTGAACAGTTTTTTCTTTGAGAGCATTGGAATACAGTGTCATCATGTTTACAGAAAATAAGGGTTTGAAACCTTCGTAGGTGCTAAATTAGGACCAGTTTTCTCCACGTAAATAATTTTTTTTCCCAGTGACTAGATGGAGCAGTGATGAAAGCATGGTAAAATGCTGCAGTGATTAAATGCCAAGTGAGTTAATTCATAGGATAATCTGAAAATATCGCACAAATGGTCTTAGAAGTGAGATACGTTTAAATGCTTATGTTGCACCTAACTAGAAATAATGCCTAGTATAACCTGGGAAATAGCTGAAGAAATTGCACCGCGTGGCAGCAACAGAGATCTAGTAATAATGTATCGACTCAGAGCAACGGGGACCCTAGGAGTCAGGTTTAACTGCTGTGGTGAAGTGGTTGCAGAATACGGATTTAAGTTTCTGGGATCACTGGATGCCTTATGTAATCTGGTTACATTTGAAGATAATTATTAACTACTTCCTTTGCAGTGCCGTTCTTGAATTAAAGGGGGCTTTTGGGTGGGAAACTGAAGTAAATTCAGTGAAGTGTGTGTGCAGAGTGATTGAAGCAGAAGGACTCCTGCTTTCAAAAACTGCTCTTTTGTCTGAATTTCATAAGCAATGGTTCAGAAAGCGATTGCACCTTAATTAAGAAGTGGTGTGGAGTGCTACGTAATAATATTATATATTACTTCTTAGTATTGCATATTAATGCTTTATTGGCTCCATATGTAATTACAATTTCAAAGCTAAGATCTCATCCAATTTAGCGTGCTGTCAGACCTTGCAGACGAAGCACGCAGCATACCTAATTGATACCAGAATAGCTGGCGACTGTTTGTTGTAAATAGGGGATGGTGACCCCTACCTGACATTCCCTCTGGAAGTGACTGGCATCACAGGGGGAGAACAGAGCTTTTACATGGGGACTGTGAATTCACAGTGACCCGTTGTACCTACTGCGTTCTTGGAGACCTCCCCTCCTCCCCAACCTAGAGCACATGCCAAAGCTGTAACATCTGTGCCTGTTTCATACAGCGGTAAGGAACTACTGCGTTCGTCAGATGTACTCTGCCAAGTCCCCCATGTTCCTGTGTGCTTTGCTGTATCCCCATTAGAGTTATATTTTGATAAATTTAATAAACGTTGTCAGGGAGCAGCAAGAGCAGGGCTGCTGCACAGGAGGGGCCGAGGCAGGAGCCGAGGGTGGCCCCAGCACAGACTCACCGACCATGGCACTGCTTGCAGGGGCTGAACGCCAGAACTGGGCACTGGTAACAGGTTCTACCAGCCATCCCTGACCCAGTGAGCAATGAACCTTGTCCCTTCAGGGAGTCCAGTCAGAAGCAAAAGGATCCAGAGCCAGGACTCAAAGCAGGCTGCGACACAGACCTGCGCAGGGGACAGGGCTGCAGACAGGCATGACAATGGCATAGCTCACGCAGGGATTGAAGGCCTCAGACTGAATTTATGTGCAGCTCTTGGGCCTGTGGGTAGAGGTCCCAGCTGAGGCTGGCCAGGGCCAGTGAAGTCTACCAGTGCCTTCAGGCCCTGACAAATGGATCCAAATTACGCCCTTGCTTTTCCTTGGGTATTTCACCAACTTTGATGTCTGCAATCTGGTTTAAAAAAACCCACAAAGAACAATGCCTGCCCCTCCCCCCCATCCCAAACTGAACAAACCCCAACAAGCAGTATTGATTTTAGCATAAAAAAATGAAATTCAGGAGCAGTTGTTTAGACTTGCAAATGTCGAATGGAAGTTTCATTCTTGTTTTGTTTTTCTTGGTACATCAGCCTAGTTTTATGCTAGTTGAGGGCATTAGTTTATCTTTAGATGTCTTGAAATAATAAGGAAAACCAACTGTGGCTGCAGTATCAATGCAGTGATCCAAGTGGACATATATCCATCAAGGATGCTTTGACTATTTGGAACATTTTTACATTAGCTCTTAAGACAAAAGAATAAGGTTCCCCCCCCCTTTTTTTTTAATTTGATTTTTTCCTTTTTATAGTCAATCTCGGTCAAGTCAATTTTGTGAATGTCTGTGAGCTGCCTCGCTTCATGAAAGTATGAAAAATATACGTAGTGATTATGTCTCAGCCCTCCCATATTTTTTCTCCAACTTCTTTACCCTCTGAGTCCCTGAGCTGTTGGCTTAAAAACCAAGTTCACGTTAATGCTCTTAAAATCAAAATAAAGATGATGAGTGGGTCAGAAAACTAATTAGTTAAAGTAGGATTAAGGTCATAAATATGTGTCTCTAACTGCATGTTTGGATATAATTATTTCTGGTGATCTTCAGGAGTTTCCATTCCTTAAGGAAAGGCAATAAATTAAAATTTTATTCCTAGAGTAATTTGCTGACTACTGAAGCATAGATCCAGCTGCTTTTCAGTTCACCTTGCACAGGAGCAGGGGAAAACCTACTGGAAGTTTCTGGGATTTTTGTCTCCTTCAGAGGAGACTTCCCTGTCTGCCTCAGCTCTTGGGGTAAAAATGAGAAATTCTGGACAGGAAAACTTTAAACTTTTCTTCTTAAAGCCACTCAGTAAAGATCTATTTATTTAATGTCTCAAGTGTAAGGGTAGTAGAAAGAAATCCCCCAGCTCCCACAGAACTAAAAAAAACCAAAACAAAAAAAATCTATGGAAGTGCTATGAAATGCTTCTTTCGTTAAGACCTCTGTGTGCGTGCTGCTTGGGTACCTGTGTGTGCACGCTTGTGCCCATCCGTTGCATGCGGATGCCAGACGGTTGCAGAGGCAGATGCAGCTTGAAAGTACATACTCTGTACTACATACATTATTTACAAGCAGCATGTGCTTTAGTACAGCTGTAACTGTTTGCTGCTACCTGTGTGACAAGGAGGATGTATGCACTGAACCTGTCGGGTTTGGCAGCTATAGAAAAACTTGAGTGATTTGCTTTTAACTCTATTACCCGTCCTCTGACAAATGTTGCAAAGCCTGAAAAGCCTGGGAACAGCCAAAGGGAGAATTGAGGAAACTGGCAGTATGTTGGCTAAAATAAAATTACTATCTTTAAACTGGTAAGAAGATGCACCTTGCAGTAATATTTGAAGAAGAATGTTTTATCTGGAAATCCTCTCTTCTGTTGAAGAAGTAATATAATAAATGACAGAGCAAGTACTTAATCTTTCATAGGTGATTCCTGGGAGATCTGGTACTAAATAATGTGAGCTGGTTTTGGGGTTTTTTTTGGTTTGTTTTTAAATGGATAACCCTTTTATATCAAGCAAGCTTCTTTTTATGGCATTTACCTTCATGTCTATAAAACTGTCACCTTTAGATGTAATGTAGAAGACCTCTACATGTATCACCGTTAATATGCATGTTCTGGAGTGATGCTTTTACTCAAGCTAATCAGCAGGTAGAAACAGATATGCTAGAAACACTTGAATGTGATGCTTGTAGGATAAATGGAGACCGTGCATCTCTTCCTTATCCAAAAAGCATTAAATTTACCTGGAGAGATCTACTTCTCTCCTGCTTGGCCTTGGCGTTTTCCAGATAGACTTGGAAAAGCTTGTGCTTGGAGGTTTGGGCCATTTTTTTTTGTTGCCCACATGCCCTCTGGAAAAGAGTGGGAACAAACCTGTTTCTGCATGTGGTGTAATTTCATGAAGAAATGATACCTTGCTAGCACTTTGCAGAATTCCCAAATACTGGTTAGCAACTTTAAGTATTTGGAAAGCTCAAGCTGCTTCCCTGTGTAGAAGAAATTTTTTACAGTTAATGGTGATTTAGTTGTAATTTCAGGAAGGGGGTGATTTTTATTTATGTAAAAGAGTAAAAACACTGTGGTTCTCTGGCATTTGTATATGTAAACTGAGAAACCTGCAGGTGTTTCAGAACACGCTTGTTCTCTTACCTGTAAGCACAAATAAGCCTGGTAATTAGCTCTATCTAGGTTAAGGGAACCATTGCCCCTGTCTTCTGCTCAGGAAGAGGGCAGCCCCAAAGGACCTGGGCGCTGTGTCAGAAACCAAAGCATCTCTTCTTCCTGCCATGTTTCCAGTGTCAAGGTTTCCTTCAGTTAATCTGTTTATGAAAATTTCAAACTGTAATTTCAGCCCCCCATATCATGGGAATCATAACATCTTATTCTACTTTATTGGTATTTTTTTTTTATTCTTACATTATTTCTCTTTTTGACAGTCCATGTTCTGGGGTGTTCTTTCACCTAGTTAAACTGGGTTTCAGAGGGTACTTTTAAGATAAATATTGACTTGTTCTGCTGAAAATACAGTGATATTGATATTTTTTGCCTTTATGCAGTTGTTAAGATCATGTCTAATTTGATATTTGTATATTGTTTGGGGTTTTTTGTGATTAGCTCCCTGACCTACGATATAAGCATTTTGAGAAACTACAGGGGACTCCTGAAGTTTTTATTTTGGGTACAATACCATGGATGGCTTTTATGAACTGCATATGATATCATAGATGGCTATTATAAACTGTGTATTTTTTTCTTTAAATAAAATCGAAGATATGATAATCTGTATGTAACTGTCAAGCTTAACGTTATTTGAGCCTTTTCTTTCAAGTAGCTAGGTTTTTTTCTTTCTTCTTGCAGAAAATGATTTTCTGTTTGTTTCTAAATTTCAGAAATCAACTTAGAGCATTTTCATGTCTGACTACTGGTATTGGAGGTTGATCCCATGCAAAGAAACTGGAAGCTGCAACTGTTTTGCAACAGCCAACCAGTCTAATGAAGAGAAAGAAGAAGATACAAACCATCAGGTTGTGGTGTCAGATATCATGCAGCTTGTGCGAGATAAGCAGGAGGTGCCAGAAAGCACAGCAGGTGAGAAAAATTAATATATTTTGAAAATTGTCCAGCTGGCTGCCAAACTGTGTTAAGAAAAGGACCGATGGCTTTAAGAATTTTAGCAATGGTGTATCATAACTAGCAATGAGACTAGGGCAGGGAGCCCAATTAAAAGAATAGCTAAGTATTCACTTGGAGGAGCGTGATGTCACCACAAAACCAAACGTTTAGTAGCAGCCAGTGAAGAGTGAAGGCCTTTACTCGGGAGGACTGATGCTTGTTCTAAGAAACTACAATAATTCCATAAATTAATTGATTAGCAAAAAATAGTCATCCCAGAGAAACCTGACCTACCTTCCTACAGTTTTAAAGTCATACTCTAGAGAAACTGCTGAGAAGCAAGTATAAAATACCTCTGCACCTTATCACATTGCTTTTGTTGCCATGGTCCATAAGCAGAAAACTGTAGTGAGTGCTAGTTTATAGTTACAGGGATTAAGAATACATATTTTCCTGTACCATCTGATCTTACCTTTACCCATGCAGGAGGCTGTTGCATTCATATATGAACTATGTGACCTTTGCCTTGGTACTAGTGCAGATGGACTATAATTCTGTGATTTGATTAGCAGTTGCATCTGACAGCAACTGGTCTTTATTAACACATCTTCATTTCATTTTGTTAAATAAATTTTTAAAAACCCTCCTAGGTAATTAAAAAATATCTACACATATTCACGCAAACCTCTCCAAGCTGGAAAGATGATCCAAAACCAGAAAGGTGAAATTCTCTAGAATGCATTTTTGCATTTAATATACAATTACAGGGCAGGATATAACTCCTTTGTAATAAAAGAAAAAAAAGCTCGCTCTTTCAGCCTGAATGAGCTGATGATGTTGGTGCTACTACAGAATGATTCATTTTCTGCCGTGGCTTAACAAGAAGTAGTTATTAGAGTAACCATTTTATTTGTGTACTAGTGAGGTCTCAGCCAGAGTACGAGATTTCTTTTGAAGGCAACAAAAAAACCGCTGCAGAAATTCCAGAGGAGGATGTCAGGATTGGTCCAGAGGTTTACAAACTATGACTTCTCTGGAAATAAGGAGGGTGTATCTAGACTACAAGAGAAAACAGGAGGGAGAGCACATACATTCTGGCTTTCTAGCGGAGATCTTTGTAAATTATGGAGGAAGGTGGACATCTGCTTGTTTTAATTTTCTTGTTGTCCCTATCTAATAGAATAAGAACAAGAAAATGCAAACTTGATTTCTGCAGAGAAGATTTAGACCTAATTGTGGGGTTTGTCAGACAGACTATTTAAAGAGCTTGTGCAGTCTCTAGCCTATTCTTAATGAAATCTCGAGTGAAACAAACCACTGCTGGAGGTGAGGTAGGAGTACGTGATTCCACCTCAGTGCTTTGAGCTAGGCTAGGAGATTTCAAAAAGCGTTTTTAGTATGTTGCTTCTGTGATGGAAGAACAAACAAACAAGTCCTGGGAAGGCAGGCCTGGAGTATGAAGTCAGAGGAAAGGTAGTTCTGTCTTGTGTCATCTGGAGGATTTAAAATGGCAAATTGCTACTCTCCCTCTCCAGAAATTCAGAAGAGAGCTGTGTTAGGTTCAGACTAAGGTACGTGTGTATTCTCTGTTGATATAACAGTGAATCAACGGTTGACTGGTTGATCTGCAAAGGAAGTTCAGTAATCTGCATGGATCAGAACGAATGCAGTGAAGGCGGACCAGGAACTGAGTGTATATACATACTTCATAGGCATGGGACTGCCTATAATAACCTGCACATACTTGGCTATGCTAAATTCACCTTTTACCTGTGGCTGCTGTCCTTCTGTCACTGAAGTCCACGTGAAAGGAATATGAGGTTTAGTGAAAGAAGTTCTGGATTAAGTTTCCTGGCCCGAGATGTAGCAGATTTTTCATTGAGGATTACATCCATGCCTGGCTTGACAGCTGAATTGCAAGCCATTAATCGAAACTGAAAAGCAACTGATAATACTCTTTATGCCTGGAAAAAGTAGGATGTAGTTTTCAAAAAAATGTATGTTTGTTTTCTTTTGACTAGAAGAGGAGCACAGCATGTAGACAGGCAAAGGAGCTTTCCCAGAGCTGGGTATGAGAAACTCAGTTGCAGACAATTTTCTGGTAAAGTTATTAAACTTCAAAACTAAATTCAGTATGAAGGCTCTTTCTATGTCATAACTAATACTGTTGCTAGTACCAAGGATTGAATGCATCATTGTGTTTGTGGCCATTTTACTGGGCTTTGATTTTTAACAAATTATTGCTCTTAATTGATGCAATCTGCATGTTAATATTTTCTGACTTTACCAAGGGACTGCTAAAAAGAATCTGCTCTGAAAAGAACTACAGTGGCATAACATGGTGAATATTTAAAATGGGCAATTTGTACGTTGGGTACGTTGTGGGATGAGCAGTTGTTTTGCTCTAGTTCTAATACTTGTTCGAATACTTATTTCAGGAAAAGAAGCAAGTATTTTTGTGGTTGGTAAAGAAAGCCATAGTGCCTTGTTATGTGAAACTAAGCCTTATAGTCTTCTGGTGGGAAAAGGCAGGAAGAGAAATGCTGCTGTGGAAAATAAACTCCAGCAATATTGTTGGAGTCTTTTCCCTTCTCTATTTTTGGCTTCTGTAAGTGAATGTGAGGGGTCTTAGTCTCTCATGCAGATTAATAATACTGTAGGATTGAGAGCATCTTGCTGCTCTTAGTTAAACCATATGTTTCTGTTGCTGCAGTTTTAACGCCTCTGTTCCCTCCCCAGGAACTCATCTGCTATGCTATTGATGCTATATTAATAGCAATATTTTTACTGCAGCGATTTCCTAGAAGTTATAATTAAGATCAGGTCTTCATTGTGTCTGTGAGTTTACACACTTTTGCTTGAGAACATGTTGCATCTTGGAAGTCTTAAAAGCCTAGCTTGAAAGCGATGGATGAAGAAGCATGCAAAATTCAGCTTGAGGCAGAGCACAACCAAGATGGAAGCATGATAACATCTGACCAACTTGTGTGTGCTATTGCCTCATTTCAAATTGTGTGTGTAATGCATCCTTCCCCCTCTTCAGAAGAGGCTGGAAAATGGAAAGATAGTGGAGAAAGGATCGAGGTGTGGAAGACAGTCACAAGTCTTGAAAAATATTAAAAAAAAAATAAATCCAGTATTTCTAGAATTTCTCAGTGCCTGTTATATTGTTCTACCTGGTTGGCGTTGGACTTCAGGAGTGCTGTGCTTGGAGGCCTGTTTACATAACAATGGGGTTTTTTTGAATGGGGCTTTTCTGCTCTGGAGATGGTCCCCTTCAAATGGTTGACACTTTTTCTTTGTTTGTTTTTTCCTTTGTTCAGTTCAGATCTGTTTGGAATATAATCTTTTCACACAGGGTTTTTTAGCCTCCTGCCATGATGCTAAAGCAATAGGGAAGCAGAGGAAACCTTTTGTGGTATCAAGATTTGCTAGTGTGATGCCTTGGGAACTGTAATTGCTGATGTTGTAGCCAACAGCCATGAGGATGCTACAGTCAAGGCTTTTATGAAAGTAGGAAGTTTTCCCCTGGAAGACAGGGATGGCGAGCAGGATGAACCCCCCATAATCCAAGAGGAAGCAGTCAATGACCTGCTACGCCACCTGGACGCTCACAAGTCTATGGGGCCGGATGGGATCCACCCG
>NW_008825016.1:5079873-5087671 GCF_000699105.1 Pygoscelis adeliae | reverse complement strand
GATAGGACGAGAGGAAATGGCCTCAAGTTGTGCCAGGGGAGGTTTAGATTGGACATGAGGAAAAATTTCTTTACTGAAAGAGTGGTTAAACATTGGAACGGGCTGCCCAGGGAAGTGGTTGAGTCCCCATCCCTGGAAGTATTTAAAAGACGTGTAGATGAGGCGCTTAGGGACATGGTTTAGCGGGCATGGGGGTGTTGGGTTGATGGTTGGACTCGATGATCTTAGAGGTCTTTTCCAACCGTAATGATTCTATGATTCTATAAGGGGACTATCGTGACTCTGCCCAGGTTTTGAGGAATCCAAGCATACAGGTGACCGCTGACTGAAGTATGAAGTCTCCCTGGTTCAAACTTACCTGAGAAGACATACTTCGTGTGTAGAAAAAATTTTTTAAACCATTTTAAATTATAAAATGGGTGTCTTTTTACCATTTTACATGATTGTTAGGATTTTGCATGAGAAAGTACAAGGCAGCTGAAAAGACAGCTGAGTGACTGTGTGATGTGCCAATTCTAACACTTGTAACAGTGCTGCAAAACACACCATCAGCTGTTGTACTCACAGGCACTTGAAATGCTCATCTGTTACGTTCACGTGCTCTTGGAAAGAAATGTGCTTGATATCATCTCAAAATGTTAAATTGCATTGTTTTCCATACATAAACACCTTTTAGGCACTGCTCAATGGCATTACTGAAGCTGACAGCTTTGACTGAATTACATACCTGCTACAGCGTCACTGTCTGGAACAGTGTGGTCAGGTTCCGTTATCAAGACCACTGATGGCTCATCACCTGCATCAGACAGGGAAAAAAACAACAACATGCTGTCTCTTAAACACTTGTACATCCTGGTAACTCCAGTTATACTCTGAGCCCAGAGTATAACTTCAGTTATACTCATTAGCACCTTGCTTCCACTACTCACAACTGTATAAATACAAAATTTCGGTGGTAATGTACAAGGGAAACATTGTAGGCATTTATTATTATTATAATTATACTGTTTCAAATTAAGTGACTTTTCAGAAAAACAATAGCTAATGCTGTTTGGATCAAGTCCATTCTATTCCTTGATGGTTACAAATACAACCTTTTAAAAATCTTAACTAAAAAATAAGAAACTTAAATGATCTCTTAGAAGCTGCTTTTATTGGTAGCTGAAAGAGTGCCAGGATTAATCCATTGCCTTTTTGGGAAGAAGTCCTCCATTTATGCAGTATATTTGGAAAGTTCCTTGATTCTTGGAGCTGCTTTATATTCTCCAAGAAGCATTATCATGCTCAATATCTCACTAGAATTTTAAATTTAATTTGCAAAGCTGTTTACATTACACCATACCTCAAGTAACATGATGAAAAGCTTTTTTCAAGGGATTACTTATAAAACTAGATTAGTACAGCTAGCAGGTATATGTAGAAAATGAGGCTATGAACATCATACCAAGTATTTTTGATGAGGTTGTTTGCATACTCAAAAAAAAAAAAAAATGTCATGACCAAAATTTGCGAGGCAGTCAGAGATTTCTTCTGTGTTAGAATTCCATATGCAGCTGCGACAAGACCACTTTTTTCATGGGAGTCACCACAGTGTGCTGTCATCTGATTAACATTGGTACGTCTTCTGTGGAATGAAGACTACAGACTTCTCAGCCTGTCCGTGCAGACGCTAAATAGCCCATGACCTTTTTTGCCTTTAAAAACAAGCCAACTAGGGCAGGAGTCCCTAAGCTATAATGTATGAGCCACTTGGTGATACACGGTCCAGCACAGAGCTGGGAGCTATTGCTGTCTCTGGTGGTGTCTGTCATAATGCTCAAGGAGGGGGGGACTTGGGATTTATTTTCTTTTTTTTATGAACATAGAACTGGGATCACCATAACTGTTGGCAGAGAAAAGTATTTGTTTTGCTGTACCCTTCTCTTTGTCTGCTTGGTGGCAGTGCGTTGTCCCTAAAGGACTGGCTGGATTTTACTGTGGGAGCTTTTAAGTATATCCATGCTGAGCTTTCTGTTTGGTACTAGTAGTTTGATTGATGTGAAGTGCACGTCCAAGTAAGGTATAGCAGATATTATGTGTGCACAGTTAGCATTTCTCAGTGTTCGAGGCTATTTGCTTAGAGTGGAACTCAATTTTATAAATAAATGTCTTTACAGGCCTGTTCCTTTACTGGCTGCTGTAGGACTGGTATCGGTCTCAACACAAGCTTATGAGCCAATTTTTTTTTTTTTTTTTTAGTTAAAAGAACTGCTTTATATTAAAACTGAATTTCTACTGAAGGAATTTGGTAAATTCTTACAAGTTTAACTTCTCAAAATGAGACACTTTTAAAGCTAATTGGAGTAATCTATCTAACAACATGGCAAGGAGAACCTTTGCATGGTAAACCTCATCTGTATTGTGTTGCTGCTTCAAGTAATAGAGAAGTGAAATCCGAGCTTGATTAAAATCAGTAGGAATCTTGTCAGGATTTTTGTCTTAAGACTTTTAAGCTATGCAGGTTAGCCAGCCTCTTAAATGACATTAATATTAAACATCTTACTCTAATTCCTTCTTTCCTGGGAATTACAGCAAATACGGAATATATAAAAATCGCTTCTTGTTCAGATAGCAGCATTCAGTTCAAGAAGTTAGAGCAGTAAAGCTCCATTAGTGTAAAAAGGCATTGCCAGCTAAAAATGAGCTATGGAGAGGTATTTCAGTAATGTCAGCAATAAAATTCAGAGTGTATGTACGTATGTGCGCATATATATATGTCTGGAATTTGGTGCCGCACTTGATGAATTGTCAGTTCAACTGCTGTTTGCTGTCCTGCCTATGTGGGTATTTCATACAGTAACAGAGAAAGAATGCAGCTTAAAAAAAAAAAAAAAAAAAAAGACATTTTCAGGAAACAGTGCTGCCTGAAATTACTCTTAGCCTTTATTAACTAATAGTCATCTTTTTTTTTTTTTTTTTTTTTTGGCCAGACCACTAAGATAAAGTTGAAGAACCTATGGTTTGAGTTTCCTCAAAGAGTGGCATTTTTATGTTGCGTAGGGAGGTATGAAATTATTCTCTAGCAACATTAAGCTCATAAAAGTTAATACAACTTTCTTGGGTTTATGTATTTTAATATTATGTAGTTATAGATGTTCTTTTGTTTATAATCCACTTGAAATATATAGCCATTTAATCAGAAGAGAAAGCAATAACATTTAGTTTATTATGAAAATTAATAGCTTTTGTGATATCTCTGAATGTAGTGAATCTTTCTCTTTTGATTTAAATCTTGCTTCATTTTTCAGATATTCTCCATGCAGGATGAAACATTAGATACTTGCTGGAACTAAAGTAGGAAAGCTTTGTCAATTCTGTTTAGTCCCTGACATGAGTACCTTTGTGCTTTTGGTGCCTCAGGTGGCTCCAAAGAAATTGGAAAAGTGCTTAAGCAGCAGTGTAATTGAAATTCAGGAGGGGTTACATGTCTAACCTGTTTAGGCATTCTGTAAATCCCATTTTTCTGCATCTGTAGGCAGTGGATATCTTTGTAAATCTGCTTGATTATAATATCTAAACAGGAAAATACAAACTCTATTATAGAAACTGGCTTATTCTTCTGACAGGGTACTGTATGACCTTAGACATCTCATGCCTCCGATGTGCCCCCAGTGTAATGAAGAGCAGCCGCATGGCAAGTTTAGAGTTCTTCCTTGTTTGTTGCCTCCTCTGCTTCTGTAACGGCAGACTGTTTGCTGGATTTGGCACTCGCTCCTAAGGCCATGAAGATGGAGAAGTTGTGAATGTAAACGTTAGGTCTTGCATAGGTGCAATAGAAGCCATCTGAGCTACAAGGATTCACATGCTGCCTTAATATAATTTCAATGTCACCTACACATCTGTAGGGTAAAAAGTGGTGGCTTAGATTGACTCACTAGCTTCCAGCTGGACCATTTGTCATGGAAATGAATTGCTTTGCCTCTGTTCTAGCCAATACTCAGATTAGATGTTGGGTTCAGTTGTTGCCTCTGGCACTGAGGAATTACTCAGGGCTGTTTCATGCAAATGCACAGATTTGCTGGGGTTAATCAGTGCACCCTCTTTGAGTGTTTAGAAAGTCAATCCATCATTACATAGGAGGAGGGAGCTTTGGTAACAGAAATATTGGGAAATAATGAAATAAACTGTTTAAGATTTTTTTTCCCAAGTCTGTTTTTGCATTTTGCTATAGCTACAACAGGTGTTTATGTCCACAAACAAAAACACAGATTTCTATCTGCACAGAAATCTTTCTACCACTGAAAATAGACAGCTGTCTAGGAACTCCTTTTGTTCATTATTCACAGGTACAAACTGCAGACTAGATGCATGCTGATACGGCTGGGTTTCTTTGCTGTTGAAAATTGTGCTGGTTTAGAGTTGACTAGAATCAGTTAAAAGGCTAGCTGTCAAAGGAAAACCTTTTCCTCCAGCTAAAGTTATTGTGTTTGTTTTAATTGCTAGAGGCTAAAGAGAGTTTATTTAATTTGGACATGCAATTTAAGTTACTTAGTGAGCAGTTTTATTTTCTCAGCTCAGCTTATCAGATCTGCTTAAGCCTATTTGTTGATCATAAAGTACATTAGAAAAATTGTGATTCTTTAAAATTATTTGTTGCACCTAATTAGATTATTGCTTGTAGTCTTAAAATGTCATCTAAACTAATTATTGAACAGATTAATATATTTTCCATTGACCATTACTAAACAACTTTTTATGTAGGGAGGAGGAGGGAAATAGATTTGATATTGCGTCTGGAGTCTGTCAATTTAAGCTTACTGCTGTCAAATTTGGGTGACCTGTTTTGCAAAGTGTTACCTGGGGAAATGTACTTTCGCTAATTACTAAGTGTGTGGAGGGAGGGAAGGCTCTGTGGTAGCCCTGCAGCACACGTGACTTCCATCCAAAGAATCATCCTGGGGCAAAACAGCTACGCTGAAAATGGATTGACTTGGTTTCTTTTAGGGAAAGCAGCAGTGGAAAATAAGCTGTCTGGGATTAACTGCTGCCAAGGAGACCTGTACAAAAGGTGAAAGTTCCAGGGAATACCACATCAATGTCACTTCTGCTGAAGGTTCTGGGAGGCGGGGAGCAGGTCCTTGAAAAACCAGGCAGTCTTGCCAGCAGCTTCTGTTTCCAGTAAGGTGTGTGGATACATGCATGATGTTGTGTGTGTGCAGAGAAGGTATTGGGGACCTCCATAATGCTGTCAGGACTTGCCAAAAAATCCAATTGGAACAAGGCTGGTGGGCCTAAAGCAGAGTCAGTTCTCTTAATGCTGCCTGAAATCTTCTTCACCAGCACTCTGTGTCCTGAGGAGAGTTTTTTTCCAGGAGAAATCCTGGAAGTTTCTTTTTCCACATAGGCAGGGCTTGCAGTCAGAGGAATGGGGGAAAAAAATACAGCAGAAATGTCCCATTACACATGTTAAGGAAGCTGTTTTACTTTTTTTCCCCTCCCTATTACTGCTTATTTTGAGAAACACCTCTCATTTTAGAACATATACTATACATTCTAGAACTATACTATATATAGAAATTTGCTGTTCTGTCTGTGTGCTGTAGTATGCTTTTGTATAGTTCCAGCTCTGAGCAATAGTACGATGTGGTGTATCGCTTACCCTGGCATATTTCATTCCACAGAGATCATCTGTGCCTGCGCTTTTCACTGTTGCAAAACACATTTACGTTGGAAGGCTATAAATGAGGTTCTAGAAGGTATCACAATGGCATACACGTGTGTAGCCAGGACCGGTCCCAAAGGGAGCAGCTGGGTTGCTTTCCCATTTTACTAACTGGTGTGGCTCCAGCAGGGCTGCTGGGCTTGCTTTTCTTCACTGCGCTGCAAAGGAAGAGGCTCACCAGCAGCACACAGGAGAAAACAGTGCCAACGTTCAGGGGACTTTGGTAGCATTTAGATGTTTTAAGTCCAAGAGGGTGTCCCTCATTCTCTTTGTAATTCCTTCAGTAGTTTTTCTGGTGAGGATTGAGCTGCCTGGGGTTGATGGGTCCCCTTGACTTTGCCCAGAGCTGCTGCCTTCTTGAGAAGGCTGTCTGCAGTTTGGCGTGTGCCATGCTCTTGAGCTGCTACTCGTGCCCAGTATAGACCTTGCTGAGCTTCTCAAAAGGTAGGATGATCAGCTTTGTGCAGACTGGATACAGAGGTGTTGGGGTTCCTGACATACATTGTAGCACAGTGGTTGGAGCACTCGCCCAGAAAAAGAGAGCCTCTTCAGTTTCCTCTTCATCTGGAGGGCTGGGTGGATGCCCAGCAGACTGGCTGCCAGGCTCTTCCTGCATGAAGACACTGTCTTGAAAGAGTCAAGATTCACTAGACCAGAGGGGGTGGTAGCAAAGGGAAACTTGGTTCCCTGCTGACTGAGTGAGGCCTTAACTTGTAAAATGGGAGCCTTGAGTTTTGCTCTCTGTTTCCAGTAGCATTTATACATCTAATAATCACTTGATACATGATGCATAATTAGTGCTTGGAGTAGGGATCCTGTTCTCATCTGATTGCATTTTAAATGAAGGAATTGCATAGGTGTCGGAAGCCAGGCAAGGGCTGTGATTGTGAACCCTGATCATGATGCGTGCCTTTCAGCAGGCAGATGAAACACCAGTCTCTGCAGAAGGGCAGAAGGAGGGATGAAGCTGAGCTACCCCTCTGTTGTTGTCTTTGGCTTACTTAGATGGAGCCTGCCAGAAATGTGGATTATCCTGTGTCCGCCTCACAAGGTCTCAAATCTTCTTGTGCTCCACTTAAGGAATTTAGACCCCAGTAGATTCCATTATGGAAGGCAAATGCTGGGTGTCACTAGGCCAAAGTCCTTTGGGATTCTTGTTCTTAGCATTTAATAGGTCCACATGTGATCATCTTGTTCTCTGTGAAGTTTTGAAGAACTTCTACTTGGTCTGATCTGGCAGGTTATTAGTCACTGCTGTTTGTTTGTTTGTTTGTTTTTAAATCTGTGTAATTGTTTAACAAAGAGGAAAAATAGATTTAAAGAGCAAAAAGGTGTATAATAAACCTCTTCCTTGCATGAACTTGAAGATTGTTTCAATACTTATACTGGCAGAATTCCTGTCAGCTGGTTCTATTAGCCCAGTGTATCTAATATTCCTAGAAGATGTAATATAAATATGTTGTCTCCAAATGGCAACCAGAAGTCACTGCTGTTCTTTTATCCATCTTTTTGTTGGGTTTGTTTTCCTTTTGGAGGGGTCAGTAGAGGGCAAATGCATATTTAAAAATTTTCTTCCTTTCAGTTCTGGTTTCGCAGAGACTGGGATGCAAAAATATCCAGAGATAGATGCTGTAAGTATTTTCTGCTACTGTGCCTGGCCCTTTAATCTCTTTTAAGAAGTTTAATCTTGCCCTTCCATGCCCAGTAGATGTTGCTGTTGAATCAATAACACCGAAAGAGGACAAGGGGGGAAAAGTTTTCAGAGCTCAGAAGGTATGGTAAATATTCCAGTATCTTATCCAGAGAAAAGTTGTCTAATTTTTTTTTTTAAAAATGCAGTGCCCATAGTGTTTTCATTTATATATATCAGCTTGGGAATCTGCAGCATAAATGAGAAGTAAGCATTGTGCATGTATCTGAGTTACAGGTTTAATATCCTGTGGAGGAACTGCAGGGAAAGTGGATTTTCTACCTTGCATCTCCATTATGGTTTTATTAAATATTTATATTTTGTACTCATCCTAAGAAGCGTAAATCATGTCAGTCATGGTGATATCTATAGCACGATATAATTTTGCAAAGCTATATTGTATGGTA
>NW_008825016.1:5056227-5079854 GCF_000699105.1 Pygoscelis adeliae | reverse complement strand
CTCTAAGTCAGCATTGTTCCTTGGAAGCTGGGGCCTTGCCAAGTTGTTGGAGCACCTTTTAGGATGAAAACTCATGACACAGGGTGGGTTTTGCATGCTTTTGTCGAAGGAGACAAAGCAGGGGAGGCAGGTCACTTTGGGAGAGAAGACTGAAAGAGGAGAAAGAGGAAAATGTTTAAAGGCGGCGTGCTTCCTTTAGCAACACCTGTTCAGTAAGAATAGGTGTAGAGAAGGCTCTCTTTTTTTTTTTTTTTTTTAAATGCAGTCTCGTCTTCTAACAGAGTTTGAGGAATAGTTTGCTGTTGATCAGAAAAAATGTGCGAATAAAATATTGAGTAAACAAGTAATCTCACTGCTGAATTTTCTTTCCCTGCTATATGGGAAAACGTCTGCAGCTATTGGTTTCCTTGGAGACAAATTCACTGCAAAAGCTAAACGCACTGCACTGAGCCTGTCAATTTTACTGCATTTGAGAAGAGTTTAACATGCCCACTTGGACCTTTTTACTACATTTGTTTCTCAAATGCTGTGTCATTTATGCTGTTCTTGCATAAAACACCTGATCAAAGGAGATGTGTGACACGCTTTGGATTTCGGACAGAACAACAAGAAAGGTTGGTATTTACAAGCCTAAACATGGACTATGTGTGAGTGCATATACATATATTTACTTACAGACAGCATCTAGTTTTCTGAACACTTATTTTTAAAGTCTTGCCTTTTAAAGCTCAGTGCTATTGTGTGCATATTGTCGCAGTCTTAGCTGTTTTTTGGAGTCGGAGATCAGAGGGCTGCTGAAAGGAATTGCTGGTACATTTGCCTCATAATAGGATTTTGGCAGGACATGGGTTTTATTTGTAGTTTATTTAATTAATTCAGTATGGGATACATGTATGTGTTCTCACAGATTAGTATTTTTGTTCTGGCTGTGAGAGGAGTATGATTTCATACACTGAGTTAGAAGATTGTAGTGATGCTTATGATTAGCTTCAACTGTTCAAGCCAAAAACAAATCCGTGCAACAGTGTGGTTGTGTAATTATTTCAGGAAGAATTAATTTAAAACTTATTTGCTTATTGTACTTTAAGAAAGAGCAGTTCTGTTAAGCAAATACTGCATAAGAATTAGATTGGTTTTCAGCAGGTATGTTTAACATAACTTCATGAGTGTACCTGGGTCACAAGTACATGAGGTAGAAGTCACATTCGTGACTGTCTTTCTGTAAGTAAAATAGTTTCCCATATATATTGGAAAAATTACATATAGTGCTGAGAAGACTACGCTGTATAGAAAAACATGTTGACAAAACATTGGCTGTAGCTTGTCAAATATTATAGAGACATCTGGCAGTGATTCCATGGTGGGACTGATTGCTAAAATAGGTTTTAAAATGTTTCATAAACTCTTTTTCCTCTCTAAAAGGAGGCAGCTGTTCACATGAAATTATATATAAGTTTAGTTACTAGGCCCTTTGCGTTTGGGATTTTATTCATGAATATTAAACAACCTTTGAATCTGAGACCTTACCGTGTTTTCCCCACAGATAATGTTGCCTGTCATTGCTGAGGTATATCTTTTTAAAGAGTTGTCTCTCTAGAAAGGACTTGAAGTGAAGTTTTCATGGTCTTTCTCTTATTACTATTTGCTTTGGATGCTCTAAGTTAGTAATATTACATTAGAATGATCCATGTGCTCTGTGTATACAAACTGAGCCTATCTGGGGACAAGGGAGGTGGGGAGAGCAGGCAGATACTGCCTGCCAAACTAGTCTTTGGTTTTAAATACTCTTTTGCAAATGTCAGGGGGAAAGGAAGGAAAGGGATAGAAGTAGAGTGAAAGAATTATTTTATGTCAGCTGCTATTCATGATCTATCTTCTGAATCCTATCCTATCCCTCCTTGTTGCCTCTACACATTTAAAAACATAGAAAATTAATACAAAAATATTTATTCTATTGTAAAGTAAACAGTGCAGTTCCTTGAACAGTATGCCGCCTAATCCCATGAAAGCAATAAAATTAAAATTAAACCATCTGATAACATAACTACTTCTACTTTTTGAGAGCTTTTTGCCTGCAACCCATTACCTCACCACTGACAATTACTCTAAAAGATATCCCATTCACACATACATGTGACAGTGAAAAGAAATCTGGTATTTAGAAAGATGAAATAGGATAGCAGGTTTTTACAGGTAACATTGCATTATGGAAAGCTTTTGGATAGTTAAAGAATATCTGACTTTTGTATTTGATCAAACATAATTTCAAACATTATTTGCTAGGTTGTTTATGCATTTCTTCAGTTTTACCCAGTAGAGCCTTCCAGCCACAGTTACTTAGTGATTTTTTGCTTTTGTAGCAGGTGATCCCAGCAATGGCAGATAGAATCATAGAATCATTAAGGTTGGAAAAGACCTCTAAGATTGAGTCCAACCGTCAACCCAACACCACCATGCCCACTAAACCATGTCCCTAAGCGCCTCATCTACACGTCTTTTAAATACTTCCAGGGATGGTGACTCAACCACTTCCCTGAGCCTGTTCCAATGTTTAACCAGTTAATTCAGTAAAGAAATCCAACCGTATTTGGTTCTTGGTATCTTTCAGTAAAGATCCAACCGTACTAATAACCACAGATGTGAAGGTGACTATTTCCTTAATGCCTGTTTGTTTCTCTAAAGGGCTGGTCAAGATCTTGAAGGAAGTAAATGGCTCTTAGGGGGATGCTAATGCAGATCAGTCTCTAGGGACCAAAAACACTTTTCCTTTCGTGTGTGTTGGTGTGGTATAGCTAAAGTTTCAAGCCAGGCCTTCCAGTGCATGGTATATGGCATCCTCAAGCCTCCTCTGTAAGCTGCCCTTTGGAATCACAACTTTTAAATTATATTTCGTAATTCTAGCCTCCCTGTTCTCCCTGCTGGTCATCTGTGCTCTGCTGATGCATTGACAGTATTCATCTCTGAAAATGCTGTTCCTCTTGGGTACCAGGTGGGAATGGTGAAGAGGATCAAAATGTTCTCCTTCAGAGATCCAGGCATTGCCATTGAAATATATAGGAACATGATTGGAGACTGGTCCATTATGCATGTGCTGTCTTGGAAAGGGGCATATGGTACCTTGATTCTTTATTTCCTTGAAGTCCTTTCCAGGCCTAACACCCTGACAGTAATCACGCAGAAGCATTGTGTGCTATGACAAATATATGACCATGTACAATGAAATAGTGTGAGGTGCTGTGTTTTTTGTCTGACACTTTCATGTATTTTTCCTTTACTTTCTTTAAAATTTTTGTGTACTTCTGAATTTTTTTATTAAGTCATAATTTTTTTTAATGTTGTTGTAAATAATGTCTGACTGGAGCTGAACCAAAACCAGCACTGTAGATATGCCCTTTGAATCAGCATATCCAAGTTGTACAACTGTTTCAGTAGGCATTCAGCTGCTGAGCTTTTGAGGGAACTCTGTGCTACAGTCCGATCTTGATGTGGTAGTTACATCTGATGAGTAAATGCAGATGGGTAAGTGGCAGAAGTGCGGGACAGGACGGCACTGATGTTCTGCTGAGTCGGCAGGGCAGCTGGCAGCTGAAGGAGTGAATCATTTTCAGCCCATTGAAATTGGTCTCGTAAAGACAGGAACTCTGGGAGCAAAACTTTGCAGAAAGAAACTTGAAGAACTTGAGAAACGGTAAGAGTACAGAACCTGAAATTTTGTGGAAATCTCATTTCAAACTTTGTTTAGGTCTCATAAAACATGGCGTGACTCAATGGACAAAAGAATACAATGCAAGAACAGCATGATTACAAAGCAACTGTTGAGAATTCCAGTGTTGAAAATATTTTGATGTGCCAGTTGGTGCATCCTGGAGGTTATTAGTTACCAATAACTGTGCAGCTGATCTGACAGCATTGGATAGTGTTAGAAACAAACGTCTCATGAGTTGGAATAAGAAATGGTGTACTGTGCTCTGGGGATGAGTCTCTCTGTGAGCCTGTCCCTCTGTGTTAATCTTTGTGGATTTATGGAGCCAGCTCTTGGTTATGGTTGTGATTGACTCAACTCAAAAGATCTTTTTTAAAGTATCCAGATGTTAGAAAATTTTAAAAAAAAAAAAGTGAAATGGAAGCCTGTGCACCCTCTTATGTGTAATAGATGGTTTGTCAAAAAGCACTTTTTTACTGCATTTTAAAGGCAAAGAAAGTGAAAATAAACACCATTGCATTAAGCTTGTCACTGACAAAAGAATCCTTGTTATGGATTAGAAATAGCTGTAAGAGTGAAGGAAGGAAAATAAGAAAAAGCAACAGCAGTACATAATCAAAATAACAAAGAAATGTATACATGGATGCTTACATTTTTCTTTCAAAAGCAGTAACTATTCAGGGCCGTGGTCCTTCAAGAAAACCAATAGCAATACTTTCAGAAGTCCATTAAAGCAAAAATTCAATCTTTCTGTTTCAAGAAAGCATGAAATGGTGGCTTGGATGTGATTTACAACGTAAAGAAGCCTAGATGACATTTTCCTTTCTTGACAGTTTCTCTGCCTTCATTCTGGTAAAGCTATAAACTGAAGAGCTGTTGTTTTCCCTCATCTAGTGAGGTATTGTGCACACCAGCTCCCAGGAAAGGTCAATTTAATTTGGCTGGCTTGGGAAGTAGCATCTTCTGTGAAGAATATTAAATGGAAAAAATGATGGGATCTGAAAATGTTTGCTATTTCATATTCTAATTAAAAAACCACAAATCATTGTGAACTGGACATAGTGGTTTTTGCTTGTCAAGAAATGAAAAAGTTGTAATTGTCTGCAAAAGCCTTTTTTTCAGAGGGTGGGGGTTTTTTTTCCTTACCTGGAATCTCCTGCCACTTCTGATGAGATCTCACCTGGTCTTTCTCTCTCGTATTAAGCATCTGTCACCACAAGTAGCCAGACTAAGAAAATAATGCTATTTTATTTACTGAGGATTGTATGTAATAAAATAGATGGGGGGATCGGCCCGTTAAGGAAACGTACACAGAGAAGTTTTCAAGCTCTGTTGTGAAAGACACAAAGGCACCATTGAAGGACCTGTGGTGAGGGCGAGTGTTCTGCAGCAAGACTGAGATCTTGTTCGGGGTATGGCCTCTTTGGCTGCAGGCTAAATACCCTTGTGATTGTTTGAAATGATTTTCCTATTCCTGGGTACTTTTTGAGACTTCTTAAATTTTCCTGTTCTGCATGAAGACAAAGCCAAGTCCTTTAACAGTGCTTGGGGTGCAGTCCAGAAGGGAGGCCAGCACCCAGGGCAGAAAAGTAAGTAGCCTTGGGGGGGGCACATCTGCCAGAGGTGGGCAGCTCACCCAGACCAATCATAAACTGCATTTTCCCATGTCCTCAGTCCGTTCCCCGAGTATTGCACTATTTCCTTTTCTGAAAAGGGAAAAGCTTTCTGTCACCCTAAAGCCTCAGTGAATGCTACATTTTGAAAAATGTAAAAGTGGAAAAGGGCGGTCAAATTTTAAGAAAAACATCCCATTAAAAAAAAGTTCCGAATTAAAGTTGACATCCTTCTACTCTGTCCTCTATCTGTGATAAAACTTGTCAGCCTGTTCCTCAGGGGTAAGCACTTCAGTTTTATTCTGTGCAATCAAATTGAATGGTCCTGGAAATACCCTACTTTTTTATTCTGAATACTTTTTAGATTGCTGATTGTATGTGAAATTAACAATTGTAAGTGACAGTTAATATCACATTTTGTTACAGAGTAATTTCCTGAGGATGTTTTAAATCAGCCCTGACTCTTGAATGGTAGACCTGCTAAACTTGACGTGTACAGCCAGTTCTTTTGAAATAGTAATTTTTTTTTTTTTCAAAGTAGGACATATAATAAAATTTGGACTTTTCTTAATATTCCAAATCTGAACACACACAAAAAGGGATTGATTTAAATTCTAATACTTTTTAGGAGGCCTCAAATTTTTGAGCTTTAAAAAATATTGGACTGACTTTTTTGGGGGGGGAGAAATTAATTTTATGACTCTTCACCCTGCATTTCCTTTGAAAAGAAAACCACCATGACAAGAGAAAACAAAAGATGTGTTTTCTGGATTGATTTCATTTCTGCATTTAAATACAAAATACTTACTCTGGTGGAGAATATGACTATGACATCTCTGCATCCAAACTCTACCACCTATTTAATTATCCTGGTACCTTTCAATATCTGCTCTTCTAAAACAACAGCTCCCCCATTTCCACTTTTTTCTATGTTTAAAGTTCTGTGGTTTCATGGTTTTTAGGGGTTGGAGTACATTTTCCCTTGTGTGGCCTTTCCTTTAATTATACATACCTGTGGAAGCATCCCAAGGAAGAAAATAACAGTGATGCTTCATTTCTTTCCATGTTATTTTTGTTTGCAGCAAGTTCTTTCCCCGCTCACCTGCATGCTTCCCATCTTCGGTCTTCCTAACTTCCCACAGAAAGCGCTTCCTTCATCTATAAAGAGATCTCAGTAAACTTAGAAAGGTAGGATCTTACTTGGCGTTGCACTGGTGAAGAGGCAACATTCGTTCATTGCCATGCCTGCTTTTAGAGGAGTGCAGCTGCTGGCACATCTGGGTAGTTTAGCTCCTCAGACTGGAGAGGGATAAATCAGCTGAGCAGGGGCAGTTGGAGGTGTTACACTAAATAAACTCTTTCAAGGCTGTTGGCTCTGCAGTGATTACTTAATCCCATGTGGCAAAAGAGGAGGATGAAGAAGAAAGCTGAATGAAGCAGTTACTGGGCAACTTGGTGCTCTTTAGAAACACAGATGATCAGTGGAAGAGATTCAAATGACATTTCATTCGCTTCATACAGCAGGGGAGGCTGGGGAAAAAGAAGACCCTGCCTGTTATGCTAGGAAGTAGTGAAACCCTTGATCTGGTCAATCAATTTAAGTTCATACAGGCTGAAGAGCCTAACTACAAAACTTCACAGAATTATGAGGAATGCTACTCTAGTGTAAAACTGAGATACAGGATATGGAAAAAATGAATTATGGAAGAGTTAGTGGCTAAGCTAAACTTTAAGAACTAATGTTGGATTTTTTTTTTTTTTAAGGAGAGGCTAGATTGCAACTGATAAGGGGGAAAGAAAGATGTTTAGGGAAGAAGACTGAAAGTACTGGGAGCTGGACTGTAGCAAGGTTGGGCTGAATTGGGGAAGAGGCCACCAAACAGAAATTGGTACATTGCATTTCATCCGTCTTCTACTACTTCTCAGCCACGGGCCTGAGCAATAATGGAAAGGAAGGGGAGCACCTCTGCAGAAACAGGGTGATGGTGAAGCTTTTCCCCTACTGCTGAGTACTTGGTCCGGGTACCACCTTGGCCTGGTCCCTGTGGGTGGCTAACACACCTCCCAGGCGAGGGAACGTGGAGAGCAGCTGCTAGGCCTTTTTTTCTGCATGGCACTTACTTTCTCAAAGGAAAATGTTATGGAGGTTGACCTGACACTGAGGACTCGATGGAGATTCAGTAAATTAATAGATTAGTAAAACAAGATATAATTTTGGTGGAATTGCCGTATTAAATGCTCCTGCACATCTGAAGGCTTCTTTAGTCTGTGTTCCTATATGAACTTTGCCCATACTCTGGCTTTGTACGAGTGTTTGAGTGTCAAGTTTTTAAGAAGAAAAGACTTTTACTTTTTTTTTCCTTCCTGCATGTATTTGCAGGGTAATGAGTTGTAGAATCGAAGTTCTCTGTATTCCTTGAGATTGTGAATCTAGGAACAATTTTCTCCTTGTGAAAGAGTGAGGTGTTGCCAAAAACAGAATACTGCCATCTCTGCTTATGAATCCCAGTTTCAAATCCTAGATGCTTTACATAATAAAGCCTAACTGGGCTGATTACCAAGAGAACTCAGTCATTCAGAAAAATAAAAGGGAAAAATCCCTTTGCTTCATGAAGGAAGAACTGGTGCCAAGAGGAGGTTGAAATGTTAAAAATGCATTTTCTGTTTGGATCTTTCATATCAACTGTCCCGTCTCCTCTTTCTTTCTCTTATTTAAGGCTGGGGATCAGTATTGCTCTTGTGCAGTGGATGTATGTGGAAATTTTTTGTAGGACCTGTGAGGATCTGGATTGTGAACACCACATTCAATAGGTCTCTTCCCTCTCTGCAGGAGTCCAGCTTAGGTAAGTCTTTCTGGCTACGTCTGCACATCTGCAGTGTCTTAGGACAGCAGTGGTGACATGGATGCCTGTAGCTTCATTGCTTACACAGTCTATAGAGTTTTGTGGCATGTGATGTTGGGGCCATCCAGAAAAGAGCACAGCTGACTTGCCTGCCTGATGTTGACCACGTGGTATCGCTGGGAAGCAGTATGGGATGTTTGGCAGAGGATTCAACTGCATAGGCACAACCATCCATATGCTCTGCCCGTTCCCTTCACAGCAAGTGATGTGGTAGGGCCCATGCAAAGCGGCAGGGAAACCTGTATGTGTTTTGATTTCTTGTAGTCCTACTTTATAGTCTCTAAATAGTATTTCTTCCACTGTAGCTGCTCTCAGGCTTTTAGAGAAACTAAGCTACTATGGGTTAAAATGGAAGCTCTCTTGTGGATTAATAGTTGATTAAAAAACAAGAAATGGAGAGTTGCTTTAGGTGGTCAGTTTTCTGTGGGTGGAGGGGAGTTACTGGTGGAGTAAAGCAGGGATTTCTGCAGGAGCTTCAGCTGTTCAACATAATCCCAAATGAGCTGAAAATGGAAAGGAAGTGTAGAAAGACAAAATTTCCAAATATGTGAAATTATTAAAAATAGTCAAATTCAACGCTGAATGCAAACAGTTGGAGGATAAATTGGTGATGCTAAGTAACTGAGCAGTAGAGTAGGTGCAATTAATTGTTTGTACAGAGCGATACGTATGAGAAAAGACAACACTATTCCCTAAACTATCTGTTACCCTCAGTAAGAGACCTTGACTGATCGTGGGTAGTTCCCTGAAAACAGCAGCAGCTCAGTCGGCACTCAGTGTTGGTCCAAAAGGCAAACAGAGCATTACAGACCGCTGAGAGGGAAACCGAGAACAACAAAATCCTTATGTCACTGTGTAATCTCTGCTGTGCCTACTTCTTCAGTACCATGTCCGGTTTTGTTTGCTTTGTTAGAGTAGAATTAGGGTACGCAGAGGCATGGTGAAGGCGGTCAGAGGTATGGGGTTGCTTTTGTACAAATAGGAAATAATTAGCGTAGGAAATCTTCTGTCTGGAAAAAAGGCAATTGGAAGGGACATAATATCACCTACAGTGGAGGTCTGTATAGCCATGAATGGCTTGGGGAAGTGAATAGAGAGTGTTTATTTCCTGGGGTTTTTTTCCACTGCTTCACAAAAGGCAATCTGGGGCACCCAGGAAAATTTCAGGAAGGTAGTTTAAACAAAAGCAGTTTTTCACACGGCACATCATTAAATTTTGGAACTCACTGATGAATTATATTTATTGTGGAGATCAAAGTAAAGTAAGCAGAGGAATCTTTGGGTATATTGTTGCAAGTATCTTTTGCTCAGGCAAAACTCGTTACATGATTATATGTTAATGACTCAAGGTTACTGCTTTGGCTCCTCACATGAGAGGATAGTTGTATGTTACTTCTGGAACATTTTCAAAATAGCTACAATTTCTTGAATGGTAATAGGTAATGCTTTTTGGCTGGAGCTATTTGAAAATAAGAGGGGTGTAATATTGCTGTGTTTGAACAGGCTTTGCTGGAGACCACAGCCGAAACCAGAGCGAAGTAGAGTACTGAAGGAAAAAAATAATGTGGTTGTGGCTTTCAAACCCAATAGAAGTTTAGAAGAAAATCAACACAAACCTGCAGAAATCAGGTCAAATATTACATCCATGTAGCCCTGGAGGTTGACTGATGAAGTTCTGCAATACATTTGCTCCTTGCTTATTATCTTTGCAGTTTAACTGAAAGAAATAGGAGTACAGGCCATTTGACAAAAATGTTTTCACTGCATTTTAAACATTTAAGACAGAACTGAAAGGACATGCGTTCCTCAAAATTTCTTTGTGAAAGTATTTCTACACAGTGCTGTACTTCAGTATGAATTCCTCTGTTGCAGCAGGGACTAGCCTGGGACTACGGAAGATTTTTTGCTAGTGGTGATACATTAGCAGAAGTTAAAAATCAGAATCCCAGAAGCAGCTTGAATTTTTCAGTAAAAACAAAAAATATATATTGAAAATAATCACATTTTACATGAAAAATGAAAACATTTCCTATTGTGTTTACAGACTCTCAGTGCTAGAACTGGACATCAATCATTTCACACTCAAATTTTAATTTAGCATGAGATGTCTGGGGCTGAAATGGCATGTTTAACTCCCTAATATGATCATCATGGTCACCTGCAGAGGTGTGGGGTGTCAGGTACAAACTTCAAGTGGGTGAAAACTGCAATAGTTAGTTCCTGAGCTATACCGATGCCGTTATTTCCAGGACTGTTTGCTTCCCTACGTAGCTCATGGTAAGGTACTGGTTTGATTTTTGTTGCAAGGAGGCTCAGTTGGCTCCTCTTGTTAAGAGTTGATTTTAATTAGTTTAATGTCTGTTTCTTTACTCTGACTCAAGGATATTCAGAAACCAGGGATGGTTTGGTTCGATTCCAGTTTCAAACCAGCAGGGATCCTAATCCCTCAGTCTGTAGTGAAGTATATTGAAAATACTGTTTCTCCGTTTCCTTCAGTAGAGAAACTACGCCTAAGCTTGTTAGTGTATCACTCCAGGCAAGGCTGCTCAATGAATGAACGTGATTAAACAAGTAAATGATTAATAAAAAAGAACAGTTTTAGGTAAACTAACTTTTAGTCCAGCTAACTGAAACCTTTCACTTTGATGCTCTGCTTGTGCCTTGCATGTTTTGAATTTGTTTGAAGGTGTAGAACATATATAAAGTGGTGATGTTGGTATAACTGAGGTTTAACTAGCATATTAGAGTTCTCCATTCATTTTGCACAAGTGTGAATAGATATTACATGCATGTGATCCTGAAAGTTGACTGGCTGTGGTCAAATTCATCAGCACATTTATGTCTTGCTTTTCATTTGTTATTTCACTGAGAAAATGCCGTGGAAAGATGGACCTTGTGGTATATGGGAGGCTTAAGCAGTTTGCCAATTCTCCAAGGAAAATGTGAAATTGTTATTGAATTGAGGCAGGACGCTCAAGGAAAGCTGGGATTGAACTAGCATCTTCTATTGCAGTAGATGCTTATGAATGAATACGTCTCCTGCACTTCTTGCTGCACTGGGAAATAATGTAATCTTACAAGTGAACTTTGCTCTTCTGCATGCACTAGAATGTCTTAGGCCTCTAACTTGCTGCAGTCAACAAGTCCCATTGACTTCCTGACATCTGGAGTTTCTCCCTGGGCTGTCTTTGGATGCGGTGTTCTGTCCCACAGCCTTTGTTTCAAAACAAGCCTCAGCTATCCATACGCACCCGCGGACTTGCACACCTCTTCTAGTTCCTTTGCTCCTGGTTCACCAGCTGAATGGCCAGAGCCTGACCTGGTAATTGTGGTCTTGCTGCAGATCACTTGTTCCTTTGCAAAAATGCAATCATAAACAGCAGTCAGAAAAACTAAATACTTTTTCCGTATCAAGTCCCATAGGTGCTGTATTTCTATGGTAATACTTTGCTATGCAAAAGCTTGACTGAAGACTTAATTTTTTCATTTCTATTAGTACAGAAATGAAAATATATATGACTAGTCATATATAATACATGGAGCTGCTGTAGGCCTGTCATACTTAGAGTGGAAGTAATGTGAGACTTTTTATAAATGAGTATTTAAATATGATCTCAGTGAATTTTATTGACAGAGGAAGCCCAGATAGATTGATGGGTCCTCTTAAAAAAATTTTTTTTAGCTCATGCTCTCCAATATAATAACATTACATTGTTGAGAGTTATGAACAAGTCATTATAGGTATCCATATATGTTCTGGGAAGGACGGCTGCTTTTTGCCTGCTGTATGTAATCTGTAGAAAAGAATCTTTGTCCTAAATAACACAGCGCAGTCCTTTTAAGTGTACAGAAAAACATCCTTTTTTCTTTTAGCCATAGATAACCATTAATTTATTTTAATGGCTAAAATATAAGAGGACATAACTGTTAGAAAACTGGGAGAATTCAGCTGACCATCATCAAAACCATGCCAATAATGAGATTTACTAGGCATCGAGATAATCTTGAAAAAGGAAAGTGTTAAAAGCCTCATAGGTTGAAACTCGTTAAACAGTCTGTATAAAAGCACTGAAAACCAATTATGAGGAACAGTTGTACAGAGGCACTGTACGGCTTTCAGTCTTGTAGGATTTTCTATATCCCTAAAAGTTTTCCAGTGGTGGTGTACCCTCTATAGCAAATGCAAGTTTACTGGCTGTTAGGCTTGCTTTTCCTAGTTACCGTCTACAGCAGTTCTCTTGTATATACTCCATTCTCCTTGTGGGGTCCACAGATCCTGACTCTAAAAACCCTTTGCCTAAGGTGGTAATGCAGATTTCATGGAAATCTGGATTTTGCAGAGTTACGGAGACTGCTGGGGCACAACATTTAAGCAGTCGAGCTCCTCCAAATAGTCCGGAAGATGGCTGTGGTTATTTCAGTGTTTAAAGGAAATTTGAAGTCCTTAGCCTTCAAAAATGACCATTTGAAACCAAACATGAAGGCATCGTGCGGGCTCGTGAGAGCGGAATAGCCTTGGCATGGTCAGTGGGAAGGCATTTTCCTCCACAGCTACTCACTCTACAGCAAACTGGCAAGAAGGTAGAAAGGTGCCTAGTGTTCACGTAAGCATGAAGATGGGGCTTTCTGCGAGCTCCGGCTGCTCGCCGTTCCCTCGCTGCGCTGTCGATTCAGCACAGCCCTTCCCAGCGCTCGCTGCAGGCTGGGAGAGACTTGGCGGTACGTCGGCTAATCAACGCTTCGCATTAATTCTGACATTTGAGGACTCCACTGCGGGCAAACCCATATGCAGAGGAGGGGAGAGAAGTTTTAAGCGGTCCTGCTGTCATTAACATTCGCGGCTCTGGCTTCAAGCAGCGCCCGCCTCACCCAGGCACTGCCAGGAGGGAATGTGCACTCCTGCCTCCCTTTGTGCCGAGGGGGATCCGTGTGGAGTAATTGAAATGCAGGGCTGCAAAGCACTGCTGTAGTGGTCTGGTTTGGGGTTTTTTTTCCCCCCCCTCCCTTCGTTCTTGGAGCAGGGGGAACATGTTTGCTGTGGATTCTTTTTGTTTTATCAGAGAATGAGATGCTGGCTGAAAATTGAAGAAATGGCCCTAGAAGAATTGATGCAAAGATTAAATGCGGTTTCCCAATGCACTGGTAGGAGGAGCTGCTGGTCTTAAATAATGTGCTGTGTGGATACTGTTAGTGATTTTGTAGGATTTACAGAAAATCCTGATAATCTGACTAGCCTTCTTTATGCATGCTTTCATTAATAGGAAAGAAAATGTTAAGAGCTTTTGTCACCAGGTTAAACTTTTGTTTATATTAACACTAATTAACATTTTTAGTGCTTAGAGATTCATAAGGCAAGCTTTAGAAGGTCCTCTTGAATAGTTTTGGGTAGCTGCTAGCCCAGTCAAATACTCTAAATGAGTCTTGATTCCTTTTTATCTCTGACTCAGCTGTAGCTAAGAAGTGGGGGGCATTACAGATTTGTCTAGTGGATCGGGTTTAACATGAAGCGGTGAAAAGCCCAGCTAACTCTAAGGCACTGCAGCCAGTATTTTGGGTGGGTCTAAATTGCACTTTCATGAGAATGAAGAGTTGAATGCATTAATGGTGGTAAATGTAGTTTTACATCTGTATGGATTAAAAATTGCAGCAGATCTGCTAAAATGGTTTTAGCACTGTAGAAAGATTATTATGATTTCTGAGAGATTTTCTTATTTTCTTGAAAATGTAAGTGCTTATGTGTTCAAAACTAGAACTGAACAGTACTGTGCAATAAGCTGACCTGTGATTAGATCTAGGAGTGTTTTCCTGGCTGTTGCTCATGCAGAGATGTAAACATATTTCAGAATAAAAAGTTACCTGGAAAGAGAAGAGATGTGGTTTTTGCATCCTTTGAAACTGTTTCTTTTGCCCTTTATTCCTAGTCTGTTGACAGACATCAGAAATCTTGTATCTTCTTGTCATCTGAAGCAAACCGGTGGTTTGCTGATACAGAATATTTAAGGTATTATTCTTTGCATTATCAAAACTTAGAATTTTTCTTCCCATTTCCCTGGTTCTCTGTTTCCTAAGGGTGACTTCTTCAGCTTTTTCAGTTTCCATGTGTTAACAAGGAGATAATTAGCAAGATGGCTGATGCTGTAGTCCGATGAACAGATAGATTACATGACAAACGTGGAATGGACAGATTAGCTGCATCAGTTTTCCTGGATAGGGGAAGTCGGTATTTTACCTTCTTAGTAACATTTTTTTGGGGGGAAAGCAAGACTTACTCTGATGAGAACAAGCATTAAATTACAAGTAAAGGTCACCATACATACTATTTTCTCCTTCCTTGTTTTTCCTACGCACTTTTCCCCTGATTATCTTCCTATTTTCAAAACATGTCTTTATTAAATACTTGGATATTTGTTTTATTGCCTGTTTTGATTTTCTGAATGTTTAAGTAAGAAGAAAGCCAGCCTGATATTTGCTAGGGCACACTGTCTTTTGCAGTTTATTTTAATAACTCATACATTGTTTTTTCCACTCCCTTAAAATTGTTGCTGTAGTTTTTCTGAGGCAAGATAAACTTTAATAACATATAGTAGAATTTGTTGGGAATATGGGAGCCTTTTCTTCCTGAATTGAAGTAGAAGGAGCCTCCAGACTGGCAGCAGGCTCGCTGGTTTGCCTGTGACACCGCCTGTCTCTCAGCTGTGCAGACGTAGGTGCACTGTGACCTTCATGTAAGCCACCAGCGGCTCCGAGTGCTGTTTTCACACTTGCCGGCAGGCTCTGACTGTGAGCTGATAGTTAGCTTGTTAAACTTGCATATTTTTCAAAAAAAGCAGCTGTTACTTTACTGCCAATTTCATGTTCATGGGGTTTAGTTGGTCCCTCTCCTCCCCCTTCTCTTTCTCTTTCTGCCTCTCTGTAATCCCTTTGCAGGTATTCCCAAACCAAAGGCACCTTCTCTACAGCCAGTGGTTGTATTTATAGGTCACTGTTTCAGTTTTCCTTTTCCCCTTTTGTTTTTTTCCTTGTTCCTTTCAGGTTGCTTAGACCATTTCTCTGTTGCTGTCTCCCATTCTTGTGCTGTACTCTGTCCTTGGATCAAATCATCTGCTGTCTGGCTTCACAGCTGTCTTTCTGTTGACTCAGAAACTTTTTGTAAGCAGAGATTTCCTTAACAGCCCAAGATCACGTGCAGGATTTTTCTAAGCCCGTTTTTCAATAGCTCCCTGCTCAGGAGTAATTGAAATGCAAAGGTTCCCCTGGCTGCCCCATAGTGCAGCTATCCACCTTCAGGCATCAGGGGATTTTCTCCTTTGTAGGACCCAAGGAAAAAGACTATTCCTCTTCCTTCGCTTGTTTTTCTGAATGATACAGGAAGCAGGCTGAGATTCATCCCAGGTAGTTTTAAGCATCTAAGTCAGAAGAGGAATTCCCCTAAAATCCATGTGCACTGGAAGGAGAGAAGGCGGCACATTCGGAAGGGAAGTCCTTCCACCTTCTGAGGTGCACTTGTCCTTCCCTTGACAGGGGGAAGCCTGGAGTAGCTCGGCTCCTAACCTAGCATCTCCCCAATGCCTGAAGTTAGGTATGGTAAATCTGAGTTGTTTTGCTGTTTTACCACAACAGCCTTTCCGCCTCTGGCTGCTCTCCCGCTAGCAAGTCCCCTGTGTCAGTCTGGCACTGACACAGCCTTTCTGGGCTACTCATCCCACACAGCCGCACCAGCACTTTCCTCAGTGGTCCTTCTGCTCCCTCCGCTCTGTAAATTCAAATTTAGTCACGTTCCCAGCCCCCATGGTAAATTACTGACCTCTCTCTCCTTACTCCCTCATGAACATGTGATCCTCTCACAGGATCCCTCGAGTGCCTTCCTCTGCTACATTTTACGAATCTGGACAGCTTTCTCTAGCAAAGCTTTGATTATTTCTCATCTTGCTCACCTTCACTTTATCCTCCAACACCTCACAGATACATTACCTTCTTCTGCTTTTGGCCATATCTAGCTATTAAGGCCATAAAGATCATGCTCTTCAGTTTAACAGTATCATCCTCTTCATATTCCTTCTCTGTCTCCTGCTCCACAGTTCAAAATGAACTTGTACCCTGCCCTCTTCAGACAGCTAATAAGGGTGCTCCCATGACATCTTCCCTGTTTACCCCCACATATGGTCCTCAGTCCTCCCAGTCACTTCCCTTCTATCAAATGGCCTCCTGGACTTGATGACCAGACTATTGCTTTCCCTGTTTTCATATAATTCCTTAAAACAAGGCAGAAGTGATTTAAAGAAATTCTCTATTTCTACCTAAGGGGTTGGTTTTTTTTTTCCATTGGAATTGTGGGGGTTTTTTTTCAGTTGATGACCAGACTATTGCTTTCCCTGTTTTCATATAAATCCCTAAAACAAGGCAGAAGTGATTTAAAAAAATTCTCTATTTCTACCTAAGTTTTTTTTTTTTCCATTGGAATTGTGGGGGGTTTTTTCAGGAAAACTGTGAAATTATTATTGATACTAGAAAAAAATAAAGCCTGGGTTTGTCCGTGTTTATTTTTTTGACGGATAATTGCATCATTTAATTTGGCCATAGTTTTTACTTTTTTTCATCTTTTTCAGTTCTGTTGCTGTGTTAAATTAGACCCTCTTCCACAAATTGCTGTTTATGGGCAGAAATTCCCCTCCCTGTGGAACAGTGGCTCAGAGGTTGAAGCCCCAGGGTCTAAATGGTTCTGGTCTGGGACCTCATATGTTGTCCATATTACTGTCTGCCGTGAGTTTTCTGCTTAGGACTCCATTTGCTCTGAATGACACAGAAACGGCGTTAAGGCACTAGCTTTTTCTGTCAGTCACTACTTGTGTTTGCATCGGCATTGAGCTTGGAAGCCTTGCAGTGATGGTGTTGTCTAATTCATGCAAACAGGCAATACAAATCTGACATTCCCAGCCTTAAGCCTGTGGTATCCCCACTAATGGTTTCTTTCCACCTTGGAAAGGCGCCACTATTACAGCTACCATCTGTTTCCTCTCGAACAAAATTTTAGCACTCTGCAAAAAGAAGAAACATCTGCAAATCAAAGAAGATAAACACGTATGTAGTTCCTTAGTAAATATGTATGCAGTGCTAGTATTTTAAGTACACATACCGTCCCTTAGCCATTTCAGCTTCAGTCAGTTTTCAGTAGCCCCAGATTTTCTGTCATATTCACCATTTGGGCCAAAGCTTTACACTTCATTTCCCTGGCTTTGTCCTATTGACAGGCAGGCTTTTGAAGTTTTGAAGGCTGGCTCACCTCTCTTGACAAATTAGGAACAGATGTAGAAGGAATGGACTTGCAAACCACCTCCAAGTGCCTAACACCACTGGAAAGAGTTGGATTACTGCAAGGAGCAATAGGGACACCAATTCAGGCACACTGAAGGGACGTTATAAAGTTGTGGGCAGCTGGAAGGACCAGTTCTGTGTGTCCTCCCCATTCCTACTCTCTTGCGAGCTTGCCTGCTCTTTCTTACCCTTGTAGCGTCTTGATTTTCCAGTTTGGAAACCCAAAAAAATCTTTCTCCATGTGGCAGAGTGCCCTGTGTGCACATGTTAATTTGGCAGGCAGGCAGGTCTGAGCATGAAAGGTATTAAATTACTATTTGGCAACCTCGTCAGCTTTCTGTGTAGTTGGTGGAGTCGAAGAGATCCAGCTGAGAGCTGTGAAATCAGCAGGTTGTTGGTGCATCCACTGCACCCAGGTGGCATTTAATGGTAGTGGGGGATGTCTCTGTCTGGTATGAGCTAGCTGGCCCTGCATTTCAGCTCTCCTGCCCCCATGTTGAGCTTAACCATGAAAGATGCCTCTGATTTCCCAGGCCAGAGGGTATACAACAGGCACGTTCTTCCTGTCATGAGGTTTAAAATTTCAAGAATAAGGGTGGGAGCTGCAGTTGAAAAGACACAATTAAGCAGTTAGGATTGGATTGCTCATGTTTTCTGTGGGCATGTACTGTTATGGCTTCCCTGTGCACCTACGTGGCATCCATTTCTTAGTATATTCTGGCCTAAATCAAAATCTTTATTTCACTACTGAAACAGCTCGATCTAGTGAAACTGGTGGGAGTAACGTTCAGAGTTGGCAGCAGTCTTGTCCTTATTAAAGAGAGCTGCCTTTTTGGTAATCTGAGGAAAAATATTTTGATCAACATTAAAGTTGATTAAATTTTATTTTAACCAAACTATTGTCGCTTAAAAATTGCATCCCATAACATTTCAGGTCAGTAGGGTTTTTTCTTTTTTTACATACAATGAAAAAAAAAGAAAATCCCCACTTGACTTTATATCCATGTGCACTTCTTTTTGGGACTGTCAACAATAATGACCTGTCTTATCATATAATCTACCCCAGTCTTTCACTGATTTTAATTGCAGTTACTGAACTACAGTAGGAAAATTGCAATCTGTGTGGATATCTTTCAACAGACGAACACGAGATCGGGACAAAATAGGCGTTAAACAGTAAACGATGGCACGTTTGGCGTGGCTTTTCAGAGGATTACAGGATGCATAATTGTCAGTCTTTCATTCAGTCTATGGACTTTGGGTATATATACTTAAAACTTGCAGAGCCAGGAAAGCCCTGCCTGGACTTATGGACTTTTCTTCTTTAAAAAAAGAAGAAAAAAAACCTGTTACTTTGCTGCATTTTTAGTGTCATAGTGACTCAGAACACTTTGTTGGCAACAGCGCGTGGCACACCTGCCTGCCACGCTTACAACTGCAGAGAGCCAAGCTGCAAGATTACCTTGTGCATATCAAGTAACAGGGAACTTCTGCAGAAAAGGAGCAGCACGGTGTGGGGACAGGGGTGTGATATGTAACACAGGCTGCGTTGTCTTCAAGGTGTTTGCTCTAAGCTGATGTGTCGAGCAAAGCCAGGGAGCAGGAGGCGTTTGGGTCACTCACCTTTTCCTTTAATGAAGCAGATCAAGTGAGCTACGGAAGAGACTTGCAATGTTATTGTTTCTGAGTCAGCCCAACAACTTTTTAAGGTTTTCAGTATCTGAAACAGTGTATTTCAGCTGGAAGTTTGAGCCTGCTGTTTTACAATATCTGGCAAAGCCACTTCAATTTTTTTTCATTGTTTCTTTTGTCTTGTCCTATTAAATATCAGCCCGATATGCTTTTATTTCAGACAGAAAGAACATGATCTTGGATGCTTTTATATGGATTAATCACTTATAGGTCTCTTGAGGGAAGCCTGCAATACCATGTTAGGTATTTTGACCTCATTTTACATTCTCCAGTTATCCCCATAGCTGCATAGCTTGAGCATGAGCCACCTGGCTCACCGCACATAGGAATGTAGGCATTGTGGTTGAGGCAAACTGTCTGGTAGTCCAGCGTTTAACATTGCCTTTAACAGCACTGCGGGTGCAGCCAGCTCAAGCCTTCTGGAACAGTGAGTGTAAGCATATGGTCCTGGGCGTAGGTAGAGACAGGATCATCATCTTGGAGGTTGACTTACTGCACAGTCTGGGAAGTTCCAGACAATAGATCCCCTCACTTACAGCAATCTTGGATATTAGTTATATCCTCAAACTGTCACTGCTGGTCTTTTTGTGGCTTTTGAGTTTTTGCACTAATGCTTTGAATTTCTTTATGACTGATGGGAAGTACTATTTGGGTTGTGGTGTACCAGAAGTGTGGAGCTGGCTGTTGGGCTTCCCACATGGCTCCCTGGAGCAGCGGGGAGTCAGGCACGATGAATCCTGTGCTACGATGGAGAGATGTTAAACTTGCTCACACAAAAGGTGGAACGGATTGCAAGTTTCACCATGAGAGTAAGCTGAAATGCACAAGCCTGGTGATACCCACCCCAAAATGTTTCTATCTTCATGTGAAGGCTGATGGTTGAGCTTGGGAGGAGCCGGTGCGACGGGGCCTTAGGCAGTTGAATCCCTTTGAGGACACAGGGGAAGACGGCTGGCTTCCTGGCAGAACGTGCTGCTCAAATTGTGCCAAGCTGATAAGGCACAGTGCAGCGTGGTACTGCCTGGTTTTGAGGGTGGAGGTGTGTAATGCTGCTCGGCAGCAGTCTGACTTCTTAAAATTGGTAATCTGGGCAAATAGGTATTTGGCAAGTTGAGACCGCGCTGCTGTGCAGTAGGTAGGCCTTCGCTTTCCTCCTGCGCTGTTGCTTCAGCTGTGTAAGCGCCGTCCCCTTTAACGTGCTTGAAGCATTTGCTAAGTGCCGGTATTACTAAAAGTCTTTCTGTCTTCAGCACTTCGCGTAGCAGGCAGAAAATGTGCACGAAGAAGTGACTGTCCTAGTTCTTTTATAGTCTCAATTCTTGTTGAGCCAGAAATGTATCTTCCTTTTATTTCAACTCCTGCCTATAGCTTGATGAATTTAAAGGGAAGGTGGCTTTGCATATGAAACAACAGGGTAACTGATATAAACAGAAAATAATGAGAATACACATAGCTGATTTTAAAAATGACTCTTCAGGCTACAACCTTTGTTATTAAAAGTATCAAACGATAAATTACAGCCTTTCTGTAAACAGTTCTGTGCCTGGCTTCTGGGCTGGGCAGAGTGCTTTACTTTGGTCAGTATTTTGTCCTGGGCTGCTGGTTGTGGCTCCATGTTACCCTGTGTTACTTACCCGGCTGGTGGAGGTTACCTCGTGTCACATGCCTGTGTTTTAACAGCGGCTTTGCAAACCCAGCCTTGCATCAGCTTTTGGCCCATGGTGTATACTAAACGAACCGGCGTGTTGCCTGACTCATTTGTTTCCTCTTTCCGTGTTTACCTTGCGTGTGTTACTACAGGCATGATGCCTCCTGAAGCAACTGCCGTGGAAAGGCCCTGCCAAACTTTAATGTCCCCTACGGCTCTGTATCCTGCTGCCGCTGAGTATCTGTAATTGAATTGATTATTCCCTATTTCCATTATCTCTGCATTTTCAATTTTCGGATTTACTACAGTGAAGAATGAGAGACTCATTTGGTGAATTCATGTGGAGAGATGAAAACTAAGAGTGGATTTGTCCAATTCCCCGCCTGCCTCTGAGAAGTGCCTGAACTCTCAGGCAGGCGCCTGCTGTGCGGCAGGGCAAAACTTACCCGTCTTGTCCCCTCTCGCTGCTACACACCATGCACTCCTCTCTCCAAACACCGGGTAATTCTTCTGCTGGGTTTTGTTGTCAGCTTCCAGCTGAGTTTGTAACTTGGTTGTTATTACCCAACGGATTTAACAAAAGCAGCTTGATGCTTTCTTTACTTAGCATTTCACTTTTTTGACGCATTTTACTCAGACATTCAGCATGTTTGCAATGGCAAAGTACATTTATATAAAATGGTCTATTCTTGTAAAAATATTTCAGAACAAAATAAAAGCTCCCACACAAACATTCAGTGAAATAAAATAGAGAAAAAAGCACGTTTGTGTATGAGGGAGGGATTTCCCCAGCTTACTTTGAGGACTATTGACAGTGGAAGAAGAGAAGAGAAGGAGAAAGATGGGGTAAGGAAACAAAACAGGTGTATTTGGTTGTGCAGCTTGGATGAGAATAAAAAGCTGGCAGAAACGAGGTAGTATAAAAAGATTTTCTGGATGTTTTGCTCATAGATAGTCATTTAATAGAACATGAAGCTGGGGCCCCCATAATACCGTGTCTGAAACGCAATAGCTTTACGTTTAATAGTTATGATGGAATATGACCTACATACACAGAATCACAAGAGCGATGAAAATTCATCATCATTACTTAATTCATGCTTGAGTAGGTGCCAGGCTTTAATTATGAGACAGCTCTAGTCTGCTCAGGACCCAGACATTTGCTGTGATCCTGGCACGGCTGGTTTTGTCGAGGACAGCCACAGTCAAAAATCCCCTTTCTGAGTTCTGTGCAAAGGCTGCTGAGGCTGCAAATGACCCATGGGATGTACTGTGGAGTTCTGATACTAGAGATTTGAAGGTAAAGAGAGGCAAAGAGCATCTGAGCGCATTGGAGAGAGCAAGAGGAAGCCACTGAAGTTGTTGATGGTGTTCAAAATGGTATCAGCAGCTTACAGAAAAAAAGGGTCATTTTCACATCAGACAAATCACTTGTGAAGTAATTTATGATGTAAAGGTAAGAAAAAAATATAAAACAACACATAGTATTCCCAGCTTTCTAATTGTATACTTTCTTAATTTCCTTCTGCTGAGTCTCTTAGTGTTTCTTACCCCTAGTTCATGCTGTACTTGCCTTTCAAGGACACTGCAGTCTGCTTCTGACTTCGGTGCCATCGTTGTTTCACAGTCAGTTCCTTTGGAAAGAGTATACCTGAATTGCTTTGAGAGCACACAGCCCGGAGCGGGAGAGGGATGTTAATAGAAACAGCTTCTCTCTGTTGTTGTATGAAGACAGAAGATGAATTATTTCAGTGTGGCAGGTGGAGGTGTTTTTCAAAGCAATTGTTTACATTTTTGAAGATCTAAAAGGTCTGGTAAAAGCTGGATGGCACAGAGGGCTGCCATACATTTTGTATCAGGAGAGTGAAGGTATGCATTAAATACTGTGTTGTTAATTTTGCACATATCTAAGTTAAAGTAGGACTAACAGTTCCTAACCAGCCTTCAGAAAATCGGGAACAAACTTTTCTGCATCCTACCACCTGCCTTTTAAAACATAGAAACAGAACAATTACTCTGGGCTTTATTTGACATTATTTTTAAACACCTCTTCACCCCCCCGATGGTTCTTTTAGTGTAATGGTCTAGGACTGAATTCAGTAAAGACTCTGCCTGACATTTATATGATGCTGCAGGGAACTCTTCTCGGAGCTGGTGCGAACGGGCAGGATTTAAGTTTTTATCCCCTAAGGAAGGCGAGAATTTAGAGAGAACCAAGAGTGGTTTGAAGGGAAGTACAGGTATTTGAGAGAGTCCCAGTGTGCGGCTGCCAAGGCAGGAAGGGATCTGGGTGTTACCGTTTGGCACTCGCATTGCAGAGAAGCCCCTCCTGTTCCCCCACGTTCCCTCAGGAGTTCCTCTCCCATCCTTTCCCATCAAGTAGCTCCTGACCTTTTGCACATGGGCATTGCCTGAGCTGCGGCGTTGCTGGTGGCTCTCCGGTGTGTGTCCTGCCTGAGAAGGAAAGCAGGAGCAGGCAGTGGTACAAGAGAGAGGAGCCTTCCCACTCACTCATTATCACCACCGCCCTGGACCAGCAGCCTTGCTGGTTTGACAACCAGCCTGGGAGTTTCTGTGACATGTAAGATGTGTGATGCATGGCTGGTATAGTGAGTTAGCCCTACGACATTAAATAGGAGCAAATGCAGTATATAGTATTCAGGTTTAAAGATACACATGGAAGAAAAGGAAGCAAGACAACTTGCACACCCACTCTCCACTATTTCCTAACCTTTCTCTATGCTCCTTGCTCCTGG
>NW_008825016.1:5047422-5056180 GCF_000699105.1 Pygoscelis adeliae | reverse complement strand
CTTTCTCTCTGCTCCTTGCTCCTGGCAGCAGATCAGCTGTGGGGTAGTCGTATGGGGGCTATTTTTGTTCATTAGCCCCTGTGGGGCCTCACAAGCCTCACATATGTGTCAAGAAGAGGAAGACTCACAGCTCTGCTCGGTTCCTGCCGTGTGTGCATCGCTGTCCTGTGCAGGGAGCTTGGGCCACGCTGGGTGCTGTGCTGGGGGTTTGCAGAGCATCACCCCCCCCTGCAGATCCTGCCCTACCGCCTGTCCGGGGCTGCGTGGGCCTCCCTGGCCGTCAGGGGCCCTTCGTCCCATTGAGCTCGGAGTGCTGCACAGGCAGCTGCACTGGCTGCAATTTACTGAACTTGTGAAGTATTCAGGAAGAAGTTATTAAAAATACCAGATTTAATTTTGTAGCATCATTAATACTGGAGATCTCAGGCTTTGAAAATTACCATTGCATTCACAAAATACTTCGGGGGGGAAAAAGCTTAGTTTGAACTATTTATGCCTTTAGAAAGGCATTTTTTGAGGGACAAAGCCTGGTTTTTAAAGTGTGTTGCTAATAACACATTAGGCAGTGAATTAGTAAGTTATTAACCTATGAATAAATGAAACTGTTTGTTTTAAAGGCTGGTCATTTGCTCTGCTCTATTTTAGTTATTGGGTATGGCACTGCACAGCCTGCCAAGCCCTTTGCAGATGAGCTATACCGCACTCGACAGCTCCCTGCCTCAAGTAACTTGTTATCTGTATTGGACACGGCAAAAAAGGAAACATCAGACAAGCGTGGTGGAATTGATGAGGGAGGAACATTCCCAGCAAGAAATAAGGTCAGGTGCATCACTGCACAGTACCTTCAGTGAGCTTCAAGCAGTTTTTCTAGCCGTGCCTGCTCTTATTTGGGAGAATAAGGGGGGTGTGCCCCACAGTATCTCTCGGCAGGTCTGTTTCTCTGCTTGCGGAGGTGGGAGTCCTCTTGTGGTTCCTGCCCAGCGCAGTTGCCTTGGGATGGGGCGGGATGGGAGGGAGCAGGGTGCGGGAGGGCTTGGCACCCGGGCATCTCCTCCCCTGATAAAGTCAGGGCATGGCTAGGGTGGGAGCCCGGGGAAACGGCAATCGCCCTCATGTTGTCTCATCCGGAGGTAGCCTGTGTGGCGTCTGCTTGATGATGGCTGTAGGTAAGCCTGGATATCCGGGGCTGTTACCTGGTCTTGTTCTTCACCTCAGTTGCTTCTGGCAGTAAGCAGCTGAAGTTATGTTATGAACGGTACGATATGAAATAGCATATTTGCTCCAATGTTTTAGTTTTCATCTTTGTAACATTAATATTTTTTTTAATTGATTGGAAATGGCATAAAATATCACATTTCACAATGCTTAATGCAGAATTGTGGTTTCGTATGGTGTAAAGTCAACACTTGGTTAGCTTGTTAGTTTCTGACAGATGTTAGATGGTTAGTCAACAAAACTGTTTCCCCAAACAAAAGTTTCTAATGTGAAGCAGGAGTTTGACTACTAGTAATAAACCATGTTATTGCCACCTAATAAATTAGGCCAGTTTAAAAAAACAAAACCAAACCCCAACAACAGCCATTTTTAATAAAGGTTTTAATTTTTGAAGCTTTTTGAAAACAGTTGGTCCCAAACCACTTTGCAAGCACATCTTTTGCCCTAGGTTTGCCCTCAGTGTGTGGATTAGAATGTTTTCCGTATTAGAGCTTTAGCCATGTTTGTAATGAGAAGGCAGTTTTCTGCTAAAGCTATCAGCAAAAAGGAAGAAAGCAAATTTCAGTGATTTTTTTTCAGCCTGGAATTGATTGTAATATTCTTTATTACTAAAAGCAAATTTTCAACCAACTGCTGAGAAATGTTCATTGGAAAAAACTTTTTTTTTGCCAAAAATAATTTCATGTAGTAAAAAATTTTCTGTTAAAAAAAAATTGCTGGAAATTTATGATTAGCAGTATTTAGCAAAAGAGTATTGTTGAAGCAGAGGAGACTTCAATATTCTTGTGACTGCAAATATGATGTGTATTTTATTTCTAGATGCCATATTCAGAACCATGTAAGCCTGCGAAAAAGTTTATCCTTTCTTTTACTGCAAAGGTAGTGTAAAGTATGTCTGAATAACCAAATTATTATTTAAAATTGTTCTTTCTTTCATTTGTAAAAACAGGTTAGAGACATTAGACTTTGCTGGAAAAATAAGTAAATCATGATTCTTTCTGAAGGCTGCTGACAAAGACAGCATAATAAGTTATGGAAAGAACCTGATTTTCTGTTTTATAAAACTGTGTCATAGGATGTATGACTGAAAAGCAAAATGTAACATACTTGAGGAAGTAATGGAGCTGCTTGCATGCTCAAATAATTGCCCAACACTGTCCTATTCAAAAGTCGTTCGGTTGGGAAGATTATCCCATGTGAAGAATCAGCTCCATTTCGTAGTTAGAGACTATGTATTCTTTTCAGCTTGTTGTCATGTAATTTGCACTTGCTTTATCAATTGCCTATCAATTAGGCTATCAACTGCCTCGGCAAGAACAATCACTTAAATTCAACTTTATACTTTCTTAAAAAAATGTCAGAATTGGATATACTTTTTCATGAGTGCAAGTGTAGTATCACACTGTACTTGATTATGAATATTGGAAAACTGGAAAGCGATGGCCTCATTTGGCTTTATGCAGATGAAGATTGCTCTTTTGGAAGTCTTGGCCTTATGACCTGTTTGCATTTATTGTGAAATACCTTCCCAGCCCGCCTCTAGATAACATGACAGAAGTGTGGAAGGAGCTCTGTGCCAAAATGCTATTAAATACTCTGACTTGTTGCAATGTAGAGAAAAGATGCTTCCATAAGCACACCGTTTCTCGTAGCCCTGCTTCCATTTAGTTGAGGAATTCAGATACCTAGATAGTGAAAATGATTTTGTATGCATTTTGCTACAGGCAGGTATTTGCACAGGCCAATTTTAGTCTAGTAAGGATGATCTGAGCCGCCTTCTACAGTGAGTGGAGAGAGACAGCGTCCTCTGAACACCCATCAGTGCAGAAGCCAACTCCTCTGAGCTGCATCTGGAAGGGGCTGCTCTCTCTCCATCCTGGGAGCCATCCGTGGATATTAATCATCCTTGGCTAGAGTTAAAATGCATTTTTAAACTACATGCCATCTGGTGAAACTAAGTTGTTGAAGAAGGAGTTGGTCCTACTTTTTTTCTCTCCCTTGCCTTTGGCTTCCCATGGTTTCTCTCACATCAGGCGAGAGATGGGTACCTGGCAATTGTCTGAACCATTGAACTGGTTCAGTTTGTTGATTCAACAGAAAACTGCTTTTTTTGTGGAGGGGAGAGAAGTGTGCTTACTGTCAAATCTGTGGACTGCCCTGCCTCACCTTGTGGTCATCTGAGCTGGTACCAGGGCAGCAGTGGGAACACATGGCTGTGGCACTGGAGGAACAAGGATGGGGTAGGACTGCCCCTTCACTGGTGCTCTGCAGTTAATCCAGAGGAAAAATGGTGAAACTCCTGGTCTTTGTGACCATCTCCCATAATTTGTGTTTCCTGGGTTACTGAGTCAAGTACAGTCATCTCTTTAGAAGTTTACTTGTCTTGGTTAACTTCAAATCTGAAATGGGTATTTTGTGGTAGAACATTATGGCTGTTGGTTTGTTGTCTGGCAAAGCAGAGAGATGCTTCTTGATCTGTTTGTTACAGTACTGTGGGTACTTGATTTCTGCAGAGATCTGCATGGATCCACTGCCCATTAAACCCAGTTTCTGGACTGAGACTTTTGGCTTCTTGCTGCATACCTCTGTCCTGAGCTCACCAATTATCTTGAGGTTCATTTCAGTGGGTGTAGTATCAGGCTCTTAGTCTTCCATGTTGCATGAACTAGAAACATGTGACATTTCTGCTCATTCTCTCCCCCGCCTGTAACTGAAAACCGCTGCCCTTTAAGATGTGATATCTGTACACAGTTTGTTTTTGCATAAAATTTAATTTCACTGCTGTAAAAGGTAGCAATAGTTACATTTTATATGGCACCACTTATTCAAACACATTTGCAAAATTCTTCACGCCTCTTAAACAAATACGTGATGCCTCAAGCAATATTTTTCAGCAGGCTTTGAAGACAAAAACTGTATAGTTAGAAATTACAGGGAATTTCAGATTTCTAGTATGTTGTTATGGTGTAACCCCAGTCAATAACTAAGTACCATACAGCCACTTGCTTACCCTCCCCCCTCCCCGGTCAGATGGAGGAGAGAATCGGAAAAAAAAGTAAAACCCGTGGGTTGAGATAAAGACAGTTTAAGGAAGAGAAAATAATAATAATAATAATAATAATAATAATAATAATAATGATCATGATGTTGATGATGATAAAAGAATATACAAAGCAAGTGATGCACAATGCAATTGCTCACCACCCACTGATTGATGCCCAGCCCATCCCTGAGCAGCAATCGCTGTCCCCCACCGGCCAACTCCCCCCAGTTTATGTACTGAGCATGACATCACATGGTATGGAATGTCCCTGGGGCCAGTTTGGGTCAGCTGTCCTGGCTGTGCCCCCTCCCAGCTTCTTGTGCACCTCCAGCCTTCTCAGTGGGTAGAGCATGGGAAACCAAAAAGTCCTTGGCTAGTGTAAGCATTACCTAGCAACAACTAAAACATCGGTGTGTTATCAACGTTGTTCTCCTCCTAAATCCAAAACACAGCACTGTACCAGCTACTAGGAAGGAAATTAACTCTATCCCTACAGAAACCAGGGCATATGTATAAACCAGTACTGGAATTTCTTCAAATACCAGATTTTTAACTCGCAAGGTGAGTAAATAGGATGCAGGTGCAACCAGTGATTGACTTAGACTCTGTGTTTCCCTTTGCATCTTGACCTTGCACGATGTCTGAAAAAACCTGCAATAGGATGGTGATCTGGGAAGGCACAAGGCTGAAAGCTGAATATACAGATTGTGTCTAAAAGTGTTACTTTTAGTTTGACATTTTGTTGTTACTTTAGTGAGCCGGTAAGTTTCTCTTCCTTTCTGGTTCAGTGAGTATTATCAATTGCAATTTACAGTTTTGCCATAGTTGAATTCGAAATTAAATGGGAGAAAAGAATCTGAAAAGCATTATTGCTTAAACTAAGTAGAGACAAAGCAGACATTATATTAGTAACAACTTTTAAGTATCTGTAAGTGATCAACCGCAATGATAAGAGCCAGAAGTAATCTATTGAATTTTATTTGCTGAGACACCTTTTTGATTTTTTTTTCCCAAGCCATCTGTTGAGAGCTACAAATATTGTTAAGGTTTGCCATTTATCCTGTTTTGACCAAGAAAAGCCCAATTATGTGGCAGCTGCATGCCGTTTTGCTAGCCTTCATATGAAACATACTTGTTCTATGTTTCTTTTTTCCATTTAGAAGTCTATACTCATAATAAAATTATCTTGCAGTGCTAAATTGTTTATCTTAAATGTTATCTGAGAACATTTTGGTCATTTACTGGTTATTAACTTTTATTATTTATTTATAATACTTGCAAAGTCAATGTGAGAAATACATATTTTTATATTTCCTACTTTGCATATGCTATCAGTTCCTGTTGTGTTGCAGTTTGATGAGAATATATTCAAGCTCTCAAGTTTCTTCTTTCAGTTGGAAAAGTGCCTTAAATCATGGATTTGAGGCATAAGATACACTCTGAAAAGCAAACAAGGTACATCTAGATTTGTTTGACTGCCAAATGTTTGCTCCTCCAGGGCCTTGCATTTTTTGCTCTATAGGCCACTAATCGTCGTCTGTAAGATGATGTAAGAGTAGGTAACTCACCAAGGTGTTTGTGTCCCTAAACAGTCAATACCTGTAATGTCAAAATAAGCTATAATTAGGTTGTTTCTCAGCATGATGTCTTGCTTGCACGTGTGCACTGCTCTCTCTCCCCCTCTATCTCCTCCTCCCTGCTTGCATGGTAGGGAACATTTCTTCACTGATACAATATGAATGGCATGATCCCAAGTCTTGCTTGTCTGTTTTCTTCGATACGCTACAGCAAAACAGCTACTCCAAGTGAAGTATCAACCAGCCAGCACCCAACAGCAAGTGCATGGGAATTCAGGCAAAGCAGAAGCAGTTTCCCTTTCATGGTAGAGCTGCTCTCTCCTGTCCTCATATGAGTCCTGTGAAGTTAACTCTCATCTTGGCCTTCTGGCTCCCCATTACTGCTGTCCTAAGCAGATCCCTGCTCTGGTCTCCTGCCTGAGGTCCATCTGCTGCACCCAGCCTCACACTACACCTCCTCTCCCAGTGCCTGTATCTCCTCCGCCCTTACTCTCCTTCAGTCCCTACTGCCCCTCCCCAACCTCCTCTGTACCAAATCCCTTCCCTTCCACAGGCCTCCTCGTAGTGTCTCCTCTCACTAAAAGATGACTCTTTTTGCCCAACATCTTCCGTCACTCAAGTCCAGCCTCCCTTCCCCTCGTGCTGCAGTCTTACTGACTGGCCTTCCCTGAGCTGGCAGGCTCGTCTCCACCTTGCACTGGCAGCCACGTTTATTCTGCCGGGGATCCTTCTGCGTCCCGTGCCTGGCAGTCTTTTGCCAGTGAGAGGAGGCAGGGGCTCACAGCAGGGAAAGGAGTGAGCTCCCAGCCAGACAGGGTGTTTCTGGGGAGCTGTGGCAAGCCTCAAAGCTGGAGGTGCCTTTACCCTTTCCTCTTGCTGTTGTTACACTGGAGGTTATGGGCTTAACACGTTACGGATAGAAAACTACCTTCTGGGTATGGTGGAGCTTGTATTAGGTGCTCAGAGGGGTTCCTGCCGAACTTAAAATCAATGACAAGCCATAACTGTTTGTCAAAGCCAGAGGGTAGAAGGATGCTAATACAGTGTGGATAAGAGATGTGACTATTCGTCAGGACATAGAGGAAGTGGATCCTAAATCTTCACTGCCATAAAAGATTGCATCACCCGGTGCCTAACAATAAAGACTGCTTTCCGAGGTCCTTTGTTAGAGGGGCCCCCTTCAGAAAAGAAAGGAGATCTTGTTCAGCCAATCCTTTAATGACTATGTCTGTCTGTGTGCATTTGGGGGAAGGGGGTTCAGATAGCCAGATGAATTTTAACAGAAGGTCTTTGTGTAAAATATATGGACATTACGAAAGAAATATCTTTAAATCAGTTTTCAAGAAAAATGTGAAGTTACAGGGCAAAAAAAAAAAAGTATAGCAGTATTTTGTTCTGTATTGCGGTTACTTTGTAGTAAATATTCAGAGGATGATACTTCAAACCTATTTCCATTTTTCAAACCTATTTCTGGCTAAATTTTATTTGAAAGAGGTTGTTCAGTTGCATGTGTAAGACAGTAAATACATTTAGAAAGGCTGAATTATGAGGAATTCTGTTTGCTGTACTTGTCTTCATCATGTGTAGAGGTTATTTGGAGTTGTAAGGTATAAAAATTCAGCAGTTTAATACTGTTTCTTAGTTCTTTATTTCTCGAGCACCAAAGTAAGAAGACATAATCCTTCATTTAAGCGAACTGAATACAGTTGGTAATTGGAGACTTGAGGATTTAGGATCTGTTCATTGTTTTATAGCACTGTCCATGCATTACAAATGAATTTATAATTTATTCTCCTAGTCCATGATAACCTAATCAGCTGCCAGCACTTGAAAGTTCTGCACACTTGTGATTTATTCAATTCCATCCTGCTAAAACATGGAGCAGGGCTTTAATTGCCTTTCGTGAAGAATTCTGCCAATAGGGAAATGGAACCACATTCCTTCATTTGCAGCCAGAAACTGCTTGCTCTGGTAGCTCTGAAGTTTGTACAGACTTTAGATCTACCTTAAATACATTTGCTTTAGCTCTTTTTGATGTCTAAAAAAATTAACACAGACTTGAAGACTACTGTTCTCTCCTTTGACAAAGGAATTTGGCTATCGTGCTTATAGTTTCTGTACTTTCTAACAACTGTTAAATATATAATGCTACACCATTTATCTGCCTGCATGTGTGTACAACTTGTAAATAATTTAATGTTTTACTTTACCACTTGGCTTCTTCACATAACTCTATAATGAGGAAGATAAAATTCTGCTAAATTATTAATTCACTGGGAAATTGAAACAACCGATATAAATTAAACACCGAAAATGGTTCCCTTTTTGTCTGTGGGAATCAAAGCAGTGAATGCAGCTGGATAACAGCAAGGGAGCTAAATGGGCAAGATGATCAGAGAATAATTTAGATTGGAAAGGACTTCTTCGGGGTCATCTAGTCCAACCACCTGCTCAAAGCCAGCCTACTTATTATGGACATGCTCAGTTGAGTTCCAGGATGGAGATGTTCCAGGAGTCTCCTGTGTCCTCAGGTACGTGGGCAGGGCACATGGGACCTGTTGCCTGGCTGGCTGGTGGAATTTGGTGGCAGCCTGCAGTGTTAAAAATTGTCCCACTAGTTAAAATCTTTCCAGCAAAGCACACAAGTGCTCCAGTGCCATTGTGGCAGAGCTTATTTCTTGAGCAAAAAATTTTCTGCTCACTCTGAATGGAACTTTAATAGATCAAAACACAGTGACTTTATGAAGGCTTCTAGATCTTACTACTTAAAATAACGTGGGCTTGTTAATTTCCATAGTATCCAGTTGTTTCTTTTAGTTATTTACTGGTTTTTGTTTTGTTTTGCCATATCCATATACTGTACATTGTAGTAGTTTTCCCAGATTGGTTTTAAATGTTTGGAGATAATTAAATGGTTGTATGT
>NW_008825016.1:4985117-5047389 GCF_000699105.1 Pygoscelis adeliae | reverse complement strand
CAGGACAGCAGCAAAGTCCAGGCATGTAGCTGTAAAGCAGAGTGCTCTACCACTAAAGTTTGATGCAGAAAAGCTTGCATGGTATAATCCATGGTTTAATAAAGAGCTATATAAACTATAGTTAATCCTGTATGCTGCAAAGTGTCTGCACTCAGTAACAACCTTTTCCCTGATATAACTTTGGTTTGATTTGGATTTATTTGGATTTGGGAGCAGCTGGGAAGTTCTAAAATGTTTGTTTATTGTGTATCTTTAACATGAACTGCAGCATCTGTGCCTTTTCTGTTTCATTTTCCTACCTGCTTCTGACTCCAAGGATATATCTGGAAATCCCATATGTTCTTCTGATGGGGAAGGTCAATATGCATGATGCTTTCCAGATGCGCTGCCTGTATTTAAGGGTACAAAATATAAAATATACCATGCAGACCTGTGTATTACTAATAGAGGCACCTGGTGCTGTGCCCTCTACATATCACCAATCTGAGCAAAGATTGCTCCTGTGACCAAGTCTCCGATTTATGTTTGATTGCATAACAAAAGGACCAGTTCCCGAGACAAGCCTGTCCTTACGTTTGGAGTTCCGCTGCTGATTGTTGACCACCCTGCTCTGCTAACTGCTGTCAGTCACACAGGTGAAAGACCAGAGTTTGTTTGGAGGGCACAGCAGTTTTTCTGTGGGGAGGGTGGGATGTATGCAGGGACTAAAATATACACAGTTTAAAGGCACAGTATATACGGCATGGTGGATGGAGTGGTGAGAGCAGAATCAGAACTGTCACCTGGAAGAGATGGCAGCTTTCTGGAGAAGATCACCCTCCTCAAAGATCCCATCTGCTTCATCCCTGAGACCAAGTCCCCAGTATCAGTCTTCCAGTGTGAGCGTTGTTGTTGCCTCTTTCCGAATAGTTGCACTTTCAGTGTCGTCATCATCTTCCTCAGACACACTGGGATTGATCAAGTCAGTTGAGGATGAAGAGTGAAACAATGGGGTAATGATTTTAAGTGTCACACTTTTCAGAAACACGTCCTTGATGGACAGCAGAGCATGCCTGTGTAACATTTCTTCTGTATGGGGACAAATAAAATCTGCTGGTACAGCGCTATCTTCAACTGACAAGTGAGAAGCATCATTTAGATTGTCTGGGAAAAAATAATCTGTGAATCCAAATGTAACAAAGGAGACCAAAATCTGAGAGGGAGGAAAGGGCTACTGACTGCAATTGGCCTTTGGCTGTACAGCTCTACAGTTGTGGGTATCCACATTTTGTACCTTTTGTAGGCTCTATTTACGTGAGAGAATATGCAGGAAAATATTTTTGCTTAGGTATAATTTTTTATGTAATGTCTTGGCTTTTTCTTTATCACTAGCTTCCATACTAACAATGTTATTTCCTTCAGTGTTTTCTTGCAGTGAGACTATGTCAAGAGGAACCATGATTTCATCATTGCCTATTTCTACTTCATATATTTAATTCACAAAATCTTCAGTGTCTTTCAGCATGTTTTGATGTAATGATGCATTTAGAGACTGTACCTCCAATAATGCATTTGCCCATTGTGCCTTTATTGGGTCTCTAAGTGTATAGCCATAAATAGTAATCACTAGTACTGTTTTATTAAATCATGTGAAGATCTCTGCTGAAGAATCCAAAAAAGTCAAGCACAGCTTACAGTACTCATTTTAGGAAATAATCATTAACCAATATGCCCAACGTGGAAATCAATAGGTATTTGTAATTTCAGCAGCTTTCCACATACTGCGTTTTGTGCCAGGGTTATTCACTAACCAGGAGCCATATCATGTGTTCCTGTCCTGCTTGTCCTACCTGGAACATATCGTGTATAAATCACCATGCGGCTGCACAAATGCAAATGCCCACAGCAGGGAAGCACGAGGGGGAGGTTACTGGGAGCGGGAATCCTCCCTTTGGCAGCAGTACGGGGTCAGGTCAAACAGAGTGCCTGTGTGATTGTGGCTGTATTCAGTGTTGGTGCTTGCTGATAAGATGCTATAGATGGAATGAGTCTTTCTAGAATGACAGCCAAGTAACTGCGTATCATACAGCATTTGTTTTACATTTTCAGAAGGAAGATGTCTGTTGATTCTTAGTTGTCAAAGAGCTTTTCATTTTTAAACTTAAACGCGGACTTGTCCTAGTCCTTTGCAGTTCCAGATGGCGTGAAGACCCTTGGTCTCTCTCTCACTGTGTGTTTAGATCTATTTGTTTGAATGTCTTCAATTATGACTGTGTAATTAAAATATGTCTATTAGAACGGACTACCTGATAAGAAGAATGAGGCAAACTAACTCTGAACAGACTAAAACTTTGACTGTCTAGTAAACTGGCAAATGTCCCACCGGTAACACCCTTCATCCCAGTTCAACTAAATGTGTTTATCTGTACACAGGGAAAATCCCATTTTGCTGGAGGCCTACATGAGTGATCACTGAAATCAGCAGTTCATGAATTCTTTATGAAAATCTCATTCTTTCTCCAAACACTTACATGATTTATCACTCTTGCACCCCTATGGCCATTTCAGAAAGTTGCAATAGAAAACCTACTGTGCTGTATCCTAACAGTGGCCTGAGAAAAATCGTATTAGGTTCTTACAGCCTAGGGATTTTTATAGCATTTCTAAAAGGTCCCTAAAAGGTGTTACTTACAGCTGCATACCAGCTTTGTGAAGTATTAATAGCACTGTTTCTTTTGTGCTGAGTGGATTACTGCCATATAAATTTGTAATCGGTGCAACAGTGCGTGCAGAAGAATTTCAAAGCAGCTACTCAACTGAAAACTCTTTTGCTTTATTAATACCCCATTCATGGAGAGACTAAAGAAGGAGGATTGTGAAATGTAGAAAAGAATTAAAGTCTGACAGGGAAGAGGTGAGAGCTGAGCACAGGATCCCTTGGGTCCAAAGCGCATGGCAACAGAGAACATTTTTCAGAGGAAGGAAATTACGGTAGCAGAGACTGAAGGCTCAAAGGATGCTTCTGGCCTGCGGTAGCACGGCAAGACAGCATCATCTATTTGTGTAGGTGCACAGCAGTCATTTCTCACTACACATTAGATCATTGAGAACACCATAAGCTATAGCCAGGGCCCACCCCTGCTGGGAGCTGTCTAGGTGCATAGATCCAGCAGCAGTCTATACCATATTCCACACTTTGTAATTGTCAAAGGTATAGTCTTCAGGAAAAGACCTTCTGAAAATCACCCATCTAATCATATATTTTGCAGTGTCCTGAACCTCAGCAAAATCAGCCTTTCTGAACAATTGAGAAACATGTTCCTACGTGGTGCAAGAGGTCGCTGTGTCTCCTGTAAAGAAATGAAAGAAGTGCCGGTTTCATTAGTGAGCTGATCACTAACCTCAAACATGGCAGACCTGGCTGGGGAGAGCAGCGGTATCTGGCCAGAGTGTAAATGCATACAAACCCCTTTTCCCTCTCTGACTGCTTCTGTCAGAAGTCAACCTGATGGGGAAGTACTGTGTACCTGCTGTAGTTGTTAAAAGATACAACGTTGGAACTGGAACTCTCTTTTGAGCATAATTAAAGTATTCCTAAATTCCAGCAAAAGTTCTTTCAACATCAAATTTTGGCTTTCTCTTCCCCAGCTGATTCTGCACAGAGCTGTTTGCTGGAAGGTCAGTCAATGTTGTGGACTGCATGTATTATTCATTTTTATATGTTCATCTGTGTTTATATAGATATGTATATACGCATATATATACACACATATTAGATGCAGATGATTTTTGAACAGAGCTTCCACTAGCATAACTTAACGTATAAAGGCAACTACTTAACTCTTAGACCCTTAGTTTGATTATTATTGATTATAGGTGTAGCTGGCACGTGATGGGAATGAGCACTGTGTCCCAGGGTGTATGGGCTGGGAATGGCCAACATGCCTGAAACTGTAGTATCTTTACAGGACATTGTCAATAAAGCTATATTTGATAAACCATTTTAAGCCACTTCTTTTCTCTGCCATGGTTTTACCTGGTTTACGTCAGGAGCTTCCCCTTGCCATGACTCTGTGGTGTGCAAGCACAGCTGTGCAGTGACATCAAAGATCTCCCATCACTTTCTTTCTCCTTCTTTCGCCACAAAAACCCCCTCTCTGCGGGCCCACTGCCTGCCATGGTCACCTCCCTCCCTTGCATTGTGCTCACAGCAGCAGCAGTTGGGTACCGAACACAGAGCTGAGCCTCTGTGGTTGGGTAAAAGCGTGGGCCTGTATCAAGCATAGGACCGAAATAATTCCCCGGAGTTTCCTAATCTGAACAGATTCCTGTTCTTCACATGCCTTCACTTCTGACAAAACAGGTGGGCTTCGTACCTCTGGCAAATCTGCTCAATCCCAACCTGTAATTGTCATTTGCCAGGCCATTTTACCTAATAGAATTTAAGTAAATGAGTGAACTGGTGGTGGCAGTTGCTTAATTAACTCCAATATCACGGTGGCCTTTACCTGCAGCTTTGGATTGGTACTAGCTGCTAATCAGGCCTTTCCCATGTTCTGCCCTCCTGGTCTTCACCAGTGTAAGTGCAGTTTCCTTGCTGTTTCCCAGAACACCTCTGAAGCTTTGAAATTGATTGCTAGTTGCCTTCAAAAGTTAAAGGACTTACATTAAAGGACAAACTAGAAGAGCTGTCTTGTTAGATGTGAAAACCCACTTTGCTTGGCTGGTCATAAAGAGCCGTTCTCTTCTAGTTATTTGTCTGATCCACTGTGATTTTCTGAGTATCTTCTATTGCTAATGGTGGAGGAACTTGTTCTTTTAGAGGCAGGTCAAATTTATTGCTAACCCTCAGGAAATTCAGACACGCAATGTAAGTTTACTTAATTTAGAGGGACAGATGTTAGGCTTTACAAGTTTTTTGTTACCTTGACAATTAAATATTAACACTTCCAGAATACTGAAACCCTAATTTTATATCTTGTGAATTTTTTTGTTTCTTATTGTACATTTAAATTATGAAACGCTCTGTATTGATTTTAGGATTTGTTTTATTTTAATTTTTTTTTGAGAGACTGCTTTAAAGAAAGACTGGCAGCTATGGTTCAGCCGCACATTCAGCAGCATAATGTGCAAGTATAAATAGAATGCAAGCTGTCTGTTTATCTCAGTCCTGATCTACTTATATTCATCTGATGCTTATTACAATCGTGGTTTGTCTCTGAGCAGATACATCCAGTTAGGATTAAGCTTGGACAACTAACCTAATTCTCTCTTGTAACTGAATTCAGGGTTTCTGTGTAGATTTCTCATCAAACCAAAGAATTCTTTTAACTCCTAACCTTTAATAAATTAATATCAAAATATTGAGAATGTTTATCACTGTCTATGTTTTTGGGAGATACTGAGTTTGTTTGTAATAGCTTTTATGTTTGCCAGGATATATCTCCATTCATATCTAATTCTGAGACTTCTCCCCACTCCAGCTTCTCCTTATATGTCATGGTATTTTATTAAATGTAATTTCAGTTCACAGATTCTCTAGATTACACTATGGGAGCCCTTTCTAAACTTTTTGTTAGAGAGAATGTTCTGATAGAGTAGCCTGAAAGTGAAATGTAAGCATGCCTATCCAATTCTAACAAGCATAAAAATAATACAGGCAAAAGATGTACCTAAACTTTATATTCAACTCATCCACATTGAAAAAGGGAGATTAATTCTTTTATTGTATTTCAAGAATACTAGAATATTTGTGGAATAGTGATTTATTTCTTGGGTTTTCAGACAGGTTTTCTCTCAGCATTTTCCCTCTACAAGAGCCCTGTGGAATTTGTGGATATAAAAACATCAAGTTCTGTGTCTTTAACGTCTCGGCTACCCTTTCTTTTTCATTTAAAAGTCAGTCGCTAGCTGACCCTTTACTGTTTTAGCCTAGGGACTGTCCTCTGGCATGGATTAATTTTTGTCAACTTGTTTTTAATTTTAAAAATTGACGCAAGCATAATACTTGCCATAATTTAACGTTTATGTATGGCTAAAAGAAAGCTCAGGACAAAACATAACAACAATCAGTACTACCTTGTTACAGTATATGGGTGTTCAACTCTATAAAACAGATTACATTTCAGATTGTATTTTTTAATGTGTGCAAAATGATCAGTTTGTTCAATAACGTAGCATGAGTCCTATTTAGCTTTCTGTTTGTACCACTGTTCTCAACAAAATAATTGTGTGCAGAGATAATTGATGAAGCACGCTTTAAACAGAAAAATCTAAACAACAGTTTTCTTTTCTTTCCCCTCATTTCATTTCCACTGTTATTGCGAATGTGCTGATGCTGAAAGATACACATGGCACTTGCACCTTTTTGAACAGACTATGAGTTTTAGCTTGTATGTACCCTTATATTTGTTTTTTAGAAACTGTTCCAAGAAACAGTAATTTCTGAGCTCTGCATATGTGTGTGCTAGATGCAATTCCCCATATAATTTTCATAGTCTTCTATATTCTTCATGCGAAACCTCTCTTGCAGTCAGTCCTCTGGGTTTTTATCGGGGATGTGATGGCACTTCTGATCCTGATGTTTCTCTGCAGAAGCTCCTCCCTGCAGGGACTCCAGGGGGAAAGACAGGAGAAGCGGTAGATACAGATCTCACAGGTGGACTCCTGTGCAGTGTGTGCGTGGTGGGATCTCGAAGTGCCAGGCATGAGAGGTGCCATGTTTTCTTATCCATGAAATGCACTCTTTTCCCTGAAAAACAAGATCTACAACTAAAGAGAAATGGCAACACCAGTGGCAGTAGCCTATCAGCAGATACGAAAATTAACTTGTTTTGAGGAGTGGAAGAAACACAGGAGAAATACTAGAGCAGTGTTGATTCTGCTACCAGAGCTCCTGCACTGTACAGTTAGGAGGGATACCTGGTCCTATAATGTGAACATTTCAGCACCGCATCAAATGTGAGGATGTAAGGAAGGGCCTGTAAATAGTTGTTAGGGTTTGGAGGAAAAATCACAGTGGGCATTTGAGATGTCCCATAAAGATAAGGCTCCTATACAAACAAAAAGATGAAAGGAACGATGAGAACACCCAGTAGCGATGAAAGTGATGGCAGCTTAATTTAATGATTACCAAGAAAACTTGAAGTTATTGTACTAAAATACTGTGAGATTCCCCAGACTCGAAAGAAGAATCGAGAGAGTATACAGACGTAAGTCAGTGTGGCTGCTTCTGTTGTCAATGTGCAATGCTATGCCTGCGGTCAGAAACAGACCTGGAAATGACGCATGAGAAAAATAAGCCCTGTTTCGTTGCCACAATTCTGTTGGTTCCATCAGGCTGTTTGTAGTCATTTAAAGATAATCGTGGAGGTGTTACCCATTGAATGTTACTGTTTATGTGATGTGAAAGAAGATATAGGTGCAGCCTAGTTGGTTTTGCAAACTGACACTCAAAGAATGTTACCGTCTTTAGACTGCTGTGTAGTCTGCTGATGCAGTGCAGAGCAGAGAAGAAATCCTTTTAATAGGAGCTTTTGTTATAGTAATGCCAACGGCAAGGGAAAATATTCAGATTATTTTCCTGGAGATAGAGGCTGCGGCTGTTTGGAAAACACTGCATTACACCATCTGTTTCCTTCTGATTGCGTACCGCCATAGCCATTGCTGTGATTAATTTCTTTGCTTCTAGGCACAAATTTGAGTGCTCCAAAGAAGATTAAAAGCTTGTTTTGTGGACAGGGATGTAGCTAATTGCTAGCTTTCAGTAGGATTGTGTGTACTTAACAACTTTACAACTCAAATCATCAATCTTCTGTGTGCATTTGATACATGAAGAAAGCAAGGAGAATGTCCTTTGCTTCATTGTAATAATCCTCTGCACAAATTGTTGGTGAGGTTTCCACCGTGTGCCACTGGTGTCACCGCACACTCAAAACGCTGCTGGGACAAAGAGTCACTTCTGTAGCTGGTGGCTTGGCTACTGGAAGAAGATGCATAGTTTCATCGGCGTCCCACTCGATTGTCAGATCGGGTCCTTCGGTCATGAGGCTGGTGTGCTCCAAAAGCCCTGAACAAGTAGTAGCCTGCCAGGCAGGAGGAAAGCCCTGATGGTTGGCAATCTGCCGCAGGCGTCTCCTGGTCACATTCAATGCCTCCACTTGGAAACTCAGCAGCAAGGAGCAAGTTGCAGTGTTTTCTCTGCAGATGCTACTGTTCCCCTGTATCTGACCAGAACCGCTGCTTTGTGCCCCCCAGTGACGAGCAGCACAAGAAAATGTGGAATTTTGTCTAATATGGATGCTGTGCCTTATTTCAGTTCCTCTTTTGTTTGAACCCTGAATAGATAGTACAGTGGCAGTGTACAGCATGGTGGTTTTCCTCCACCAAGCTGTTCCCTTCCTTCCTTCCTTAAGCTTGGTAGACCTTTGATCCAGGATGAGTAGCACGGCTGCAGTATGCAGTGGTCCATCTGCATAGTATAATGAGTTTGGAAAACAAGCAACGTCAGCATGAAATGCATCAGTTCGTATTCATTTTGATACCTTTCCTGATCATCACATTTCAAGATTGTGACATTTGCCTGTGATTTCATGTTGAAAGTCAAACATTTTCCAGCTAAAACTGTAATGATTCTCCTCTGTTAGCAAGGTATATTCAATCTAGTATTCTGTAATAAGTTAGTTAATATTTAGTTCAGTGTAACTTAACTAAAAGTTACCTGTTGTAATTTGCTTTCAGAGTAACAATAGTTGGTACACCATATTTCAAAACACTTCCTTCTTCGGTTTGATGTGCACAATAGTATATATTGGGGTTGTGGTGGATCTGTGGCCATACAGGATGTAGTTAAACAGAATTGAGAGGAAAATGTTGACTGCCAAGTAAAGCAGCATTATCAATTTCCTCTCTCCTGCATTGAAAGAGGCAGGGGGAACAGACAGTGTAGGGTTTCCTGATATGTTTTAAGAAAGCCTGGGATTCATTTCCCCTCCCTTCCTTCCTATTAGTTGTTTGTTAACTCCCAGGAAGATTCAGGTTTTTCTTGTGAGACCTCTCTGCTTGCATGTTCTGGAAACGGCCTTTGAGGGACTCGGTCCTCACTTCTGTGCAAATTTAGGGGGAGGAAGAGGAGGTGGATTGATGGTGAGAGTCTGACTTAGGGAAATGAACTGAAGAGGAGTTTCTAATTGACAACATTGTATTGACAACGGTATTTTCTTTTAATTTGCTGGCCCCTGACAAATACAGGGTGTTTCAGACACAGAAGTAGGAAATGCGGCAAGTGTCAGCGTGAGATTTCTGCCCTCAGGGTGCTGAGTTGTGAACTTACAAGCAAGACCGTGAAGTGATAAGAAAGACCTTCAACGTGCCCTTCGTCAGGAGAAACCTCGGATGTCTCTTTGCAACGACTGAACATCCCTCACGTTAAGGAGAAGGATGTGAAGACGGAAGCGATAGTACCAGCTACTTGGGATGAGCAGCGGCTTTTGGATCAGCGTGCACGGCTGGAGTGCACTAACAAACTGGATGTTTTGTGGGAGCTTTTATTCATCGGAAACAGCTCAGGGCTGTTAGTTTGGCTACAGTTATTTTGGATGAAACACTGAAAAACAGACCGTTTCACACTATTTTTTGAAAATTTCATCTGCTGCTCTGACCTGCTTACATGAGAACCTGTGCCTCCTTTGTTCATACTAGTCACGCTGAAAGCAGACTGAAAGCTGTAGCAAGATGTCCTGTCTGCTGGGTGCAGCATGCTAGGAACTGAGAGGGTCTCGCAGCTTTGTGCAGAAACTATCTTGGCATTTTCAGTCCATTAAATGCAACTGATTTTTCTTTTTTCTTTGTAGTAAAACCAGGTATTGATTTCTGAGGAAGAGCACGTACAATACAAATAACCGAACTGCATGCATTTCCAGCTCTTTAAACCTGCATTCTTTTTCTTTTTTGGTAGCATTTGAATTTGACAAAGAAATTTTATGTTCCATTGACATTTAAAAACAAAATCAGAGTACCTTTCAGTGCATTAGAAGAGTGTAATTCCGAAGAGCTGATTTTTTATTTCCTTTGGTGAAGATACAGGGATACACATCCATGTCTCAACGCCGCCTTTTAAGGGAAGGACATGAAAGTCATTTTAGGATCTTACCAAGATTCATCCAAATCCTGCATGGCAGACGGCACTCACGGAATAACCCACGCCAAATATGCTCTGGTGAGATGAATGTATAGGTGATCCTATAGTGTGATTTATATCTACATAGAACATTTGCACTTAAATTGGAGCAGTGTGTGAGGTGAATATGCAGTAAGTAGCTTAGTATTGGCATTACTGACTTTCTCAACTCTGATGATTCTTGCAGGAACTACTATTTTTTCTCAAAGCCTACTCATGTAGGGATCCACCAACTGTTATAGTTTAAAAATATATATCTTTGTCCATCTTAGATATTACTCATGGATAGTGATTACTCTCTGTCAACAGTACTTACTGGAGAAAAACATTGTATCGTGTTTTTCCTTGCAGTTCCAGGTGTATGACAGTATCTAACAGACACAGATTTGAATGTTTTACACCAACCCCACTTCAATACTCTAGAAGAACTTCACTGAGTGCTCTGCTCTTAAAAAATATAACTAATTACACCAAAAAAATATTTTTAGCTGTACTCAAAAAAATCAGGAAGCCTCTGATATTTAAGTGTAATGCATTAAATTTAGGACTTGCTGCCATTTATTCAATCTCAAAGTCTGTTTCATACAGTATGTGGTGTAATAATATGCTACTGCGACTGATAACTATATAATCTCTGTATTTAGTAAAGCTATGTTTTGTTGGGGTTTTCCCCTGAAATAGGTTAGCCCTCAGTGGCTGAGGTAAGCTGAAGCAGATTTTTCAATAATTAATTAATCCTTTCTTGGTTTTATATGCACAGTGACCTATTTTTGTTTAAAAGAGGACTTTTTTTTTGTTTCTTTTTAAATTAATTTGGAGCATATGAAAATGAAATCAACATAAGCTAAGTTACCTTTATAAGAAAATATAAAATTTTCAAGGCCTTTCAATATTCCTTTCTTTAATGTTGACACTTACTCTTAGAAAAAAAATAGGAAGAGAAAAATGCCTCTCTGGTGGTTCCTTTTGCTCATGCCTTCTTTTGTACTGGGCTGACTGAGTCTTTTGTCATCTATTTTGTTTGGAATGAAAATTGTAAGGTTTTTTTATAAGCTTTTTTTTGTAACTTCTGAAATGTAAAGATTTCACCTTTCCTGACTTATCAGTTCTGGGCATTCATGAGGCCAAGGTTTGGTACCTTTAGGAGTGCTAGCTAATAAATTATCAAGATTTAACAATTAATTCCATTCAGCTCAGACTAGAAGAAGGTTTGATGTTAATTGCTGGTAATCACAATAAAGTCAGGAAAAATTTAGTTGTATTTTAAACACATGGGATGCAGTCTTACAAAGCAAAGCAAAACAAAGCCTCCTCAAATTTCAGTCTTGCCTTCCTTTAGGATTCAAGTTCAAAGTGTAGCCATAAAAGTTGCCACTTGCACCAATTATTTTATAACATTTATGTACTTCTGAGTTGTTGGCACCTGCTGGCCATTCATGAATGGATTGGGGCTAATTCCAAGTATAGGCAAAGCCTTGACTGCATAAGAGAAAAACACAAATTTAATATATTGAACACATTCTAACATAGTTTTCCTCATTTTAGCCTAATTTCCTTCAGACTCAGATCCCTAATATAAATCTTGTAATGCTATACAATCATCTCTTACTTACAGGTTCCTTTCACTATATATAGGTGTGTGTAGTCAGAAAACTGTATGTTTCTGTAGGAAGCTGTCTGTCTTCTCTCCCACCCATCTTTATTATTATTCCCAAACTCCTTTTGATTGTGTTGCAGCCTTTTCTGTTTGAAGTCTTCAAGTATGCAAAAATTCTGTTTCCTTTCCTTCCTGTTACCCATTTTATGTTGACAGTGGGAAAGCAATTATATGCTTCTGATGTTAACCCTATATATCCAGTAAGAATTATTCCATTGTTTTGGTCAAAGCCGTTTTATGACCTTTTGGACTGATAAGCGTTTTCCCACCTTCCTGGTGGCAGATCTCAATTAGCATTCAGTGTCATTTCCAGACCAAATGCTACACAGAAGGTGAATCAAGGGTTTAGACTGTGGAAGGGGAGAGGTACTGCAGCCTGGGAACATTTCTGTCCTGTAGCTATGCTGGCTAAAACTACAATTTTGGCAAGCATGTATTTCCAAAGTAAATGTGCTTGTGATTCTGTGAATCCCATGACGTATGCATCTCTCTTCTCCTTGTGACAAAATTAAGCCACTCTGTCCTGTTGTCCCAGGTCTCACAGAGCTTTGTTCTCTCTTCATTAGCATCTCTGGAAATTGCCGAGAGCAGGTTTGCTCACTGTCACTTCACCCTTTCCCCACATGTTAAAATCTTTAATATAGAATATAGAAACCTTTATATGAACAATAAATGTCCTAGTTCATATATTGATTTTGCATTACCTTATTTACCTTAATAAGGGAAGCTGGGCTGGCTTCCAGAGTCTTCATGCTTCATCAAATCCGTCTCTCTTTTATTTTCATTTTAACAAAGCAAACTTTGTTAATTTCCTTACAGCTCGTGGACAGTTGGATCTGTCCTCCTTGGCCTAATCCTCATTGCGCTGCTCTCTGCGTGTGTCTTTTACCCAGGGTAGGCTATGTTGCCTTTATCCCTTCACCCTGGTTGAGCCCTGGCTCTGGTGACGCTTGCTCTTTGAAAGGCAGAGGTTTGGGACCAGGTGCCGCGTGGCCCCTCCGGCCTGGGCAGGCAGGGCCCAGGCTGATACAGCCAGGCTCGTGTGAGACAGCATCATGGTTTCTGCATCTGTCCCTGACCGTACATCTGTGTGCTTCTGCATCTCCGACTGCAAGCAGGTGGGACATGAGTTGTAGAGTTTGTGGAGGATTTCAACCCTGGAAAGCCGTGGCTTCAAGCAGTCTTCTGTGGGGACACCTGTCTCCCATCAGCAGGGGAGATTTTCCAGGGTGCTGACCTGCTGTGGCCCTTTGTGATGGGCTTCCTGGTGTGGTGCTCAGAGACCATCCTTTGAGATTCTCCCTCTTCTCGCTTTCTCTAAGCAAATGGGAACAGTAGGTCAGCTTGAACCAAGAGCTGTAAAACAAGTCTGGCAAGTGGAGACTCCAGAGACATCCGTCTTCAGTCTGTGCTGTGCTTAGTATGGACAGGGAGTATCTTTGGAGGCGTCCTGTAGCCTGCATCTTTTCACACTGGATTCAGGTTGGTTTTCTGATGAAGATGACTGAAGCTCTGAGGTGGTTTGCTTTCGTGTGTACGCTCTAGGCATGTAATGAATGGATGGATGAGGAGGCTGTCCGTGTCCCAGGGTCCTTCCAATCCAATCCAAAGAAGTTCTGCGACAAGGTACAGTGAGGCAGTGCTGTAATGTGGGTGTCTAATACTAATAGACTTTTGCAGTGAAAGAGTCAGACAAAGCGTCATTAATCCACAACCTGGGTAATCCACTGCAAATAGTGAAGAGGAGTGTAGAGGAAGAGCACTCTTGCATCTTCTGTGTCAGCCGAGGGGATGGAGATGTGGTGCACCTTCTCCTGGAGTTGTATGAGTATTTCAGTTGGATATTGGGCATTCTTCTATGGGGAGAGTGTGTTAGTTTACAGGCAGGACAGCAAAATGCATGGATGCAGGAAACGTCAAACTGAACATAGGTCAGACTGAACACATGAATATAGCAGACATACTTAAGTACCTGAAGGCTTCAACATAGCCAAAGCCTGCCTGGAGCCTGTGTAAACAGAGATTTCTGGTCAGTGTTAGTCTGCCACTACAACTTTATTACTTAGTCCCCTCGCTAGATAGGTCCAGGCATGTAAGGCTGCGTTTACTGTTTGCTGCATTCACACCTTTGTTTGCTGGCTGGATATACGTGTTGAAAAGGGATTTATTTGAGATATGGGATTTCCACACTTGAGATTACCTGTCCAGCTGGAAATGCCCTTGCATTTTTTCCAGCAGAAAGTTGGAGAAGAGAGTTGGGTGTGAATCCATAGCAGAGGTGATAAACTGCACCGAAATATTAAACCTGTGAGTGAGCAATTCAATTCAAGACAACTAGTTCCAGATAGTGTTGTGAATATTTGAGTGAAAAACAGCTTTGCTTTGCCTTGTTAAAGCCTAACATGAGTGAAAATATGCTTAGGGCATATGCTAGGCTATAGACTAGCTATACTGTATCAGACACTGGATATATCTGTAAATATTCAGGGTGGGGACATGGGGGGAGAACACTGTAATTAAAGAGATAATTACAAGAACAGTTGTGTTACTGGAGGAAAATATATTTGTGAAGTCATCTTGTGCCGTCTGTTGCATTTATGGAACAAAGTTCAATTAATATGAAAGCTCTTACCTTCTTGAGTAGTTTGTTCTGAGCAGAGGAAGGGAAAAGTGGACATTTTTATCTGATGATGAATCAGAGAGGAATTTCTGTAGCAGAAATGAAGAGCTATTATTTTTTCTCAGAATGGTGTTCATGGCTGGATTTTGTGGCTCAGGGTAAGTTGACTTAACTTCATAATAACTCCTAGACCTTGTAAATGTAAACAGACTTGTGCAGTCTGCTAAGTCAGGAGTGCATAAGGTGTGTGGCTTGGGTCTGTGTTCCTGGAAGCATTTTGAATTCCATGTTTTATATGTGCCAGAAAAGCATGCATTTCAAGAGTTTTACTACTATAAATTTTGCTAGCTCATTGATTCTTGAAAATACACTCTGCTCACAGAATGCACGCTGTTGGAAGAGTCTGACTGGTGGGTGGTAGTGTTTAGGTTTTATTTTAAATCCCCTTTTCTGAAGGAAGTAAAATATTAGATATTTTAGGTTCTAAATTTTTATATAAGGTTTTTATAGAACTAACTTTCCTCTGAAATAGCATCCCCACTCCCAACTTGTTACCATTTAATATCTGTGATGTGCTTAAATGAAATTATTTATTTGGCTCAGTCAAGTTACTCAGTGAAAAGTGAGCACATCAGCAAAAACAGTTACAGCTGTCAGAAAAGTTCCCAAGCAGTAAGTCCATCAAGAATGAGGTGCTGCTTCCCTCAGAAATCAGTTTCAGAGCATCATTACACAATTTTATAGGGCAGTTTCTGCTGCTGCAATGTGTTCAGTATATGTTTTCTGATGAAGAGGTTGTTACTGTTCAGAGATACTAATTCAGCGACACTGGCAAATGTTGTTTTTCTTCCTTCACTTAGGTGTTTTTATTGACTTGTCCTATAAAACTGAGGGACCCCCGCCTTCTTTAACTGCTTTTTTCTGAAATTTTTAAGGGGGGGGTGGGGGTGTTTAATTATTTTTATTCTTTGTGTTAAAAAGTAAAAGTGAAGGAAATACATGATTTGAGGGGTGTATTTTACAATCACGTTAAGATGCATGCTGTGATAGAAAGTGGAAATATCTAAAATGGATGACATTATCAGCAGATTTCTGAGAGTGCTCCCACTCAAGATCCCTGAAATTGCTTATTATTTCCCATTTCTTGTGTTAAAAAGTCATTTGAATTCCTTTTTAAACAACACAAAATTGTAATATTCTAAATTACAATGTTATAAAAGTTAATATTTTAAAACTTTTGGTGCCTTAGTTTGGGGGGGAAAAATGTTATTTCTCCAGCTGTGTGCATAATAATGAAGGAATATGTACGCTCTGGGATACTGATGTACAGGCCACCACTTTTATTCTCTTGGATGATGATTCCTCCAAGAAAACAAGGACTTTTGAGAATCTTTCCAATTAGAGAGAGAGAGACACACACGCACACAGAATTGAGGGCAATACAAAACCTTGCCTCTAGACTCCTGTTCCAATAGATCCACTGACTCTGAACTCCTTGAGCCTGCCCCCTTGCCCCTCAGACCTCCCCAACCTCTGCCTATGATTTTCTCTTTGTCCCCCTTTGCTAAGATTTAAGCTATCTATGAGTCTTATAAGGAACAGACTTTTTCTGAGGGTTGTTGTGTGACGTTAAGGGTTACACATGTGAATGGAGAAAAAAATGTCAAAAATAGTTGTGTTACTTTAATGCATGTAAAATGAATCCTCAGAAAACAAAATCTGATTGTGCCTGCGACTCTTGAAATGGGGAAAAAATGTCTTCCTGACCATTAGTGCTATTTTAAAAGCCCATTGAATTAGAGGCACTGGCATATATGGCATTAATGCCATAGTATGCAGTGAGTTAGTCGGAAGTTATATTTTTCCTGCTTTCATGGCTGCTGAAGAATATATGCCTTTATGAGGAAAGGACATTGGAAAAAATAATGCAATAGTGGAAAAAAGAACTTACGGTTTCCCTGATGAATAAGCAGAGTTACTTTGCTTCAATAAACTAGATTAAAAATGAGTTGCTGTTCTTACAGCATGTTTTTGCTTTTCCATGTGGAGAACGGTCAACAAGAAAGTATTTACTCTCTGGGCGGTCCTGGAACCAGGATGTAATTTTATTTACTCCCTTTATCTTCTTCATTGTTCTTTCAAGAAGTTTCCAGTCTCGTGTGCTGTTGCAATCTGCTTAGCTGTACTGAAGTCATGCTTAATAAGATGGCCTGCACTACTTCCTTTTACTGTGTATGCTTGTAGAGTTTAACAAAATCTCACATGATCTTCAAATTAACCTCAAAGGTTAAGCTAACCTGAAAAGGTTGAACATGCATGGCCTCGTGGTAAAGCATGCTAAGTTAAAAGGATCAAAGTTTATTATAAGATTTCCAGTACTTCCTGACTGAAGCTAGCTCTTGTATTTATTTATTTTTTTTACCTTATTTCAGAGCCGCTATGTATTCTTCCAAAGCAGTAAGCGAGGATCATTGCAACTTTTATGTGTTTCATTTCTTGCTCAGTGATTTTAAAAAAACCCCGAGACTCTATTTTAGTCAGTGGTTAATCCAACCTCACACACGACTTCGGTTTCTTGCACTTTGACTTGAGTACGGCATGAAACCTTCCTCAATCTTAGTCGGTGTTTTTTCTGAAAATAATGGACAAGGGCTGCTGACAGTCTTAGTTTTCACATTTACTTACTCTTCTTTAGTATCTGTCAGCAGTCTTTGGTGTCATTGACAGTGAGTTTGTCAACTTGCACACAATTTGGGGTGAGGGATGGGACTGTTGAATAGGTTCATTCTTTCCTTTTGGAGTGAGGCCGAAGAGCTAACTGGAGGACCCTACGGGAATCTTCTGTAGGGGCTGCTTCTTCTTATCCTTTATTCCCAGGTGGAAAAAATGTGAGGTTTTTCCACCTCCGCTGCCATCAGCATGGAATGAGTCTCATCCTCATCTAATTATTTTAATCAGACTTACATTTATTTCTTATTTCAAAGTTTCTAGCAATTTTGGAACTTTTGTAAAGCACAGACCACAAAAAGGTGAGTCGAGGGACCAAGTTAGAAGAGGACCTTGAAGGGCTCAGTGGGAGTAGCTTGCAGTTGTCTTCTAGTAAGGAGTTTTGTCCACTTAACAAACATGTAGCAGTTGGTGGGGCAGTTGGGAGAAAATGATCCTATAATTTCAGAGTGAGTGGTTGGTCAAGAGTATACTTCTAAAAACTGTGACTAGTACAATTCTGGTGACAATTTATCTTAGAGTTGTCCTGGATTACAGTAACTTGTGATTTCTGAATTACCTACAGTAATCTTAATCTGGATGGGGCTGTATTCTGAAAAACATTAGGAGTTTCAGATAGACAATCTTAACATAGTTGCTTAGTTGCATTAGTCATGAGTAATTCTCCGAATGAGTCCATCTTTTGATACATTTCTCTGAGAAATCACTTTAGAAGTCTCCACAGTATGTGACATATAGTTTATATGAATATATGTCAGAGGGCTAGTCGAAGAACTTCTTTATATGTGTCTGTTGGCTTTTGAGGAAGGAGCTACTTGCTTTTCAGGCTTTTATTTGAAGGAAAGATGCAATCTGTTTCTCTCCTGTTCTTCTTCTAGGTGAAAGTCATAAGCTTTCATGAAACACAAGCAACTTGTTTCATGCGGTGAGTCTGCAGAGCAGAATTACTCCTTAATTCCTAAGCCTTCAAGACTAAAAAATAAGCATTTTCTCTGTTTTAGCCAAACATCTGATTCTTACCATCTTTGGTGGATTCAAAAGGTGTATATGAGAAAATGGATAGGGATCAGTAGTTCGGTTGTTTTAAAGAGAGCTAGCATGTGAAACGAAGAATTCAAGATACTGCCTCTATCCTTTTACATTAGAGAAGCTTTACCTTTTCAATACTGCATGTCATAGCTGGGTTTTTGAAACAGAAACTCAAAACGTCCTTCTTGGGAGCCCAAAACCACACAGCTCTCCTTCAACTCACTTTCAAATTCTCTAAATTTATCTAAACCTCTAGGACTCCAGTAGTGTGTTCAGACATTTTAACTGGACTGTGTATGTGGGGTACAGATGATGTTTTGCTATGTGTCTCTGTATCATCTGCCACAATGGCTATCAAAGATTGTTTAAGGACTTCAGGTGCAAGTACAGGTGGTGTCTACTACCTTCTTCAGTGTAAACTTTTCCCCTTTTGGTTGATAACACTTGACCTTGGTTCCTTCTCTGATTTTTTCTGACTTCCAGCTATTGAAAATTAGGTTCTTTGTCTGCAAGGTAGGTTGTAATAATAATTTTTGCAGATGTTGTCATATGACTTTACAGAGTTATTTTAGGGATAGATTCCTTGAAGAAAAAAAGATCAAGCTACTGAGTTTTTTGAGTGTTTTCCTGTGTAATTAGAAGTTATTTCAAAGTTGAGAAGCAAAATTCTCTGATGTCAGTAAAATGAAAACATTTTATGCTATGCTTTGCATACAGAAATATGTGATTGTTTAGACGTGACAGTCTCCAGATGCGTGTGCTGAATAATGATAAAGAGTGCTAACTTAATATTTCATGAAAAGATACCTCCTTTGACCGAATGAAGTATATACATTGCTTGTGATGAAATCTTGTAATGCTTCGCAGATGAAACAGTTTGTAGACACAACAGAATGCCCTACGGCAGAAAAGGCATCAGAGAAATAAAATATAGATTTAGTCATCTTTCAACTCAAGCAGCAAGACAAAATGTGTATTTAAGATAGCCTGAGGGGAGATCGCTATTTTTTTCTGTGTGTGACTGCAACTTTTAAGATTTACGTTGTCAAACAAAGGGACACATATTTTTTGCGGTTTGAGAGAGGAGCTGCTTTGGTTCAGGTGACTGGCTGTACAGTGCTCCTTAAGCATCATATGAGCCACCGAGGCTCAAAGGCACAGAATGATGTAAATGGAAGTTGGGTACATCAGCCAAAAAGTGGGACCCTCAGAGTCCTCGCTTGGTCCTTTGGGTCCCTAGATATCACCACTTAGTGAGTACAATTTTCACAGTGCCCAAAAATATCCCCCTGGGAATGCCAGATTTGCCACCCTAAACTGCAGTGGCATCCTTGAGCAAGGACATCCTCTGCTTACGTCCTGTGAGGCGTCCTGGTCTGGTTAGCATGCTCCGAGTGCGAGTGACGTGCACCCGCAGTTCAGCACAAAATCAACCTCTGCTGCCATTTTCACTGGAAACTTTAGAGGAGGTTTGATGGTACCCACCTTTAGAGCTTAAGAACATAAGAGCTGTCCCTGTGGCCCTGAACAAAGCCTATTTCCTTGCTAAAGGAGGGACTGGGGTTTTGGCCCTGCTCTTGGAATTTGTTTCTATATTAAATTGTCTCTTAAAAATAGATCAGACTGTATGCAGAGAACTTTGGCTGTGTTGGAAAAATTTCTAATGAACCTTCAGGTTTTGAGGTGTTAGGAGATTGTTTTGAGGATCATGCCCTTGGACTCAGGTATCAGCTTTCTTCCTAAAGGTACCTAGGTCACTGTTTGGCAGTGAATTCATTTTACTGCGTAAACAACTGGAGTTTTTCTGGGGGTTTGAGGATAAAGCTTTTACAGTCGCAAGAGTTATGGATCCTCCATCCAGTATTTTCCACTCTGGCATGCTTCCAGTATAAAAAAGAGAAAAGGTATTCCCAAGCTCATCTTATCAGATGGGTTTTCAGCCATTAGCCCAGTTTCAGGTCACCTCAGTTTAGCCCCCTTCAGTGTTACAAAGTAACCCAGCATATTTTTCAGGAACAAGGAGTCATAAACGGAGTAATAACAACTGTTTTCCACATTAGGTTGCTTCCTTCTCTCAGTTGCGAAAGCCTGTTATTATTATTGTTTACATTTAAACAATGAGAATGCTCTGTCCCGTCTCTCCCTGTCTCGGAGGTTGGCACACGCCAACCTCGAACCCTCACGCTCCACAAATTTTTACGGATGCTCTGCAACACAGTTGTGGTAGTGCACTGCTGCCCTGAAGTCTCCTCTCCAAACAATGGGCTTGTTCACTCTTGAATAGTTTAAATTTTTTAAAACAATTTCCTCTATGTGTCTATGTTTATTTTAGAAAGGAAAAAACAGAGGTTGCTGTTGGTACCTGCAAACAGCGTCAATGCCTCAGAGACAGAAGGCATGTTTTAGAGCACGATACCAACAGTTAAGCAAGTGAGGGGAAGCAATACGGTAGAAAACAATACTATAAGAACAGAGAAAATGTGACAAAGTAGGCTTTGGGTTACAGTTGGCCAAATTGTGGAGCACACCAGAAATATACTGATTAGCTCCTAATCTCTGCTGTTGCATGGGAGGCAGTAACTTCAGTGGAACTGCTGCTGCAGATGAGAGCCGGCTCAGATTAGGTCTGAGTCTGTTCCTTAGTGTTAAGGCTTCAGAAGAAACCTCAGTTGCTGGTTTATAGCACCACGCTTGATCTGAAGACCTCCTCGCAAAAGGAGTATTTGCACAAGCCCTTTGCCAGCTAACTGCTGGTGGCTGCACCTGTGACTCTTTAAATGCCTGCGAATCCGCCCAAGCTGGGCTGGCTGAAGCTGAATACCCATCAGCTGCCAGGAGGTGCCAGACGGATGCATGCTGCTTTTTTGGGCAAGCTGATGATAGAGCTGCAAGTCTTCTCCTTCCACTCAGGTACAGTGAGAGCTTCTTCTTTCTTGCCTGAAGAAGAAAACATGAAATAAGCTCAATGAAGTCATGGGTAGACTTTGTTGATTTGTGGAGACTAATATACTTATATGCTCTTATTTATTTGTAGCTGAGCTGCTGTTTCCTTTGCTAGCTAATAAACTAGGGAGATTAAAAAGATGATGGGGATTGTTTTTTTCTGCTCTAAGGAATTATATGCAACTAACTGTAGGGACTTGAATATATCTTATATGTAAGCTGCATCAAAATTGTCCATAGTGCAGGAGAAGAAATTCCAACAAAGAAAAAACCCTGAGAGCTGCTGGAAAACACTTCCAGAATCTCAGGATGGAAAAAAATGCAATATTTTGGGGGCCCCTTACACCTTACTTCCCCAAATGCTTTGAAGATGTCTGTACAAGATATTTCTTAAACAAAAATCCCATTTCTTGCCCTGAAGTTTCCCTCCAAAATGTAGTGCAGCAAATAAATCCTCATTGGGGAGTTGGTTCAATCCTTTGAATTGACTCGGTATCTGTATTTGTTATCCTCGGTATTGTGTGTTCAGTGTCCTGAAAAGGTGTATAGGTGTGTTCAGCATTGGCTAAACTGCTGTAGCGTGGGGATCAAAACAGCAGCAGTCACAGGGTGTTCTCTGTTTGAGTAAGGGGAGATGGAGGCTTTTGGCTAAGGACATAAAATCTGGCCTGTTAAAAAGACTCTGTTAAATACTTCAAAGATTGGCTGCAGGATGAGACCTTAATTGAAGAGGCCTTATTTGCTGCCACCATAGTGCAGGGAACTATGAAGAGTGCCCTCACCTTTGATCCGCTTGCCCCGTGCTTTTCTTTCAATGCCACTACAAGGGTAAGGGCTAAGTTAAAATTATGTTCAACTAATCAGGTACGCACTTGTTAAGACAGGAGTCTGTGGAAACTAAATGCATTTTTTGCAGAGGCAACAAGAGGAAGAGCAGAAAGAATGGCTGGGAGTTGCGTGGGGGTTGTCTCTTACTCCCATGAGATTCATGGGCATTAGTTCAGCTGCTGTGTGTGTCAGAACAGGTGGAATTTGCTCTTTGGCCTTCGTTTCATCCTTCTTTACATCTTCATTCTTCTTATAGAAAGGGGAAGAAACACAAAACTGTTTCAAAAGCTTTTTGGGGTTGAGGCATTACTCCAGAACTGCAAAAGGGGGGACTCGGCAAGTTTTGCTTTCTGTTAATTGCGAAGTCTTAATCGGTGGAGATTAGGAGGTTGACATGATGGGTTGCCAAGTTTTTCTTTCCTCCTTGTTACCTAAAGGTTTGCATAATTATATCTCTTGCGTGGCTGGTGCATCTATTTTTGTTACTGCACATCTCAAAATAGTATGAAGGTTTTTGAGGCGTGCTGAAAAATCCTGCCTTCTGAAGTTAGAGCCTAATGCTAATAAACCGCCCTTGGCAGAGGAGTAGTTTTGTTGTTTGAATCCACAACCCTGCCTGAGCTGTCACACCTAGGCCAAAAGTAAATACACTAATAGCAGTGTTTAATGTGGAAAATGAAGGTAATGCTGCTATTAAAAAGCTTCATCTCCTTACTGCTATCCTGAACAGGCCAGGAAGCATCCCAGGAAACTGGAAAAGAAGGAAAATGTCTGTTGCTTTAGGTTGATTAAATCTCAGGGACTAGCTGCTTTTTTAATCAGGTGAGGGTATAGGTTTCCTGTTTGCTTCCCGGAGACTGGAAACAGGACACAGTTACAGCTGCTGTGTATCCTCAGTGCAGTTGTTTATGGATGCTACAACAGCTCTTCGCAAGGTTAGCTTTTTTTTTAAAGAAGTGTTTTATTAAAGGGATCACTGCCTTTTTTTTTAATGATACAATAATGTTTTCTTAAAAATCCTGCATCTACAAAGTAAAAAGGTCAGGTGTATTTGTATGTCGTGTCTTTCCACAGAGAGCAAAGAGTGTGAGCTTTCCCTTTTCTCCGTTGACTAAATTTAACCAAGAATATCACACTGCTAAGCACAAGGGATAAGGTATTTTGTTCTCTTGTTGCAGTGAGATTTTCTTTCTTGGAAGGAAGTGAATTTCTGTCCGGAACCTGAAACAGTTCTCCAAGCTGGCTCTCCAGAAGAAGCTGGTCAAGTGTGTTTTCTGCTCTTTTTCTTTTTGATCGGTGGAAAATGAGCTTTGGTTACTCCTCGCTGATGTTAAGTCTCCTCTTTTCTTGAGGGAACTGTGGAGCTTGTTGAAGCCCAGGAGCGTGAAAGGATTGACAGCAGGAGAAATTGAGATACTATTTTGGGAACCTTGTAAGTGGAGGGAATGGTGAGCTTTGAGGATTGCTCGAAGCGTTTGCTTGCATTTTTTCACACTTTTCCCGTGAGTGGGGACTTGGTGGGTTGCACGGCCACAGGCAGCTTGCTGCAGCATGCATGCTTTGGCCACAAAAATTCCAAATCATGAGTCAAAATCAAAACTGGCTTGAAAAGTAAGAAGCTGTTAAGAAGACAGTGGCATTTTTATCCTATCTGTTATGTGGGTTTGACCATTTTCAAGTGTAACCTCACAATAATGTGGGTCAGATTTATGCAGGGTAAGTGAAGACTTAAGGTTGATGGCCAGCTCTGAAGGATTTTGCCTATACTCATCAATCTAAAATGACAGGTAACTGAGATGATCTAATAGGCAGATTTTTTTTATTTCATTGGAAGCTATGAATGATCCTCCAGTACTGAAATATCATAACTAACTTGTCCAAAAACACCCGAACTGGTTATATTAGAGATGTGATGGAATTAATGTTTTCTGTCTCTTAATTTTATCTCAGATCAAAAGCAGGTTTCTCTTCTCTCTGTCCTGTTTGCTCTTACAGGATTTTGGGGAATGATGATTTCTGCAAATGTTTTTTTCCTTTCCTTCCTTTGTAATAAATAGTTTTGCAGCCTTTATCTGCGTTCATCAGTGTTACAGGAGCATCTGATATTTTTGTTGGACCCAATTCTCCCACAACTTTTGACCTGAAAGTTTTTATGCTTCCTGAGTATCTTGTTAATCTGGGAAAAAATGATTCTGTGTACTTTGAGTCACAAAAAGGGTTTCGTATTGCTGACAAAATTTTATTTTGTATTTTGACTATAAATATAGCTGTGATTGTGGCACAACACTTCATTTGTTGTAATGGTCTGTGTTGGTTTTCCTTGCTTTCTGGAGTAATGTTCTTATTAATATGTCTTGTTTCAGAATACAAAATAAAACTGTTTTTCCTTTCCTGTGTTCATTTCCTGTGCTGCCTTCATCACGTGTTTCTGTTCTCATTACTCACTGTTGGGTTATCCTTTCTGTGGTTACAGGTGTGAGTTACGTGTATTTTGCTAGGGTTTTTTAGAGAGAGCATACATCTACATTACACTAAAGATGATCCTGTAAGGATAGCTTTTGTCATGCTGAATCCCACGAAGTGCCACGTCGTTTTACTGATGTGCTTTTTGCTAAGTACCGCACCCCTGAAGGAAAAATACATTTAATAATTATACTTTAATGTTGAACTTACCAAACTTTAATAACCTTTACCACGAACGTTGCTACCCTCTTGCTGCACACTTGCACGTGCTTTATTAAGCAGGTACAGTATCTTGTATATTTAAGCCACAGTCATATAGCTTCCTTCTCTGGGTTTCATAGAACTAAGATGACGCAGTCTTTTACCCTCAATTGACTTTGCATGCATCCTTTAACAGCTTCTCCCACAGCGTTTTCCTCTGCTCTGTGGGCTGGAGTATGTCACTCACAGCCCATGCTGAGGTGACAGGGAGAGCTTAACCTGAGTGCGGAGCATGAGTGGAGTTGAAATGAATTTCCTCGTGTTTATAAATATACACACATGTGCCCACGCAGATTTTTCTCAGGAGGGCTGTTGCTTCTGTGTGTTTTAATAGAGCTTAAATTTGCCTTTGAGTCTTGTTGCTAACATGCGTGCCCACGTACCACAGTTTTCCTCTCTGGTTGTATTTCAAGCTGGATCATGAAGGCCAGGGAAGGGTTTTGTGCTTTGACTCATTTGTTCTTTCTTTCTGCTATTCTTTGAAGCACACAGCAAGGAGACCAGGTATTATAACCGTGGAACAAACGTTTCCCCCATGCACATACTCTAAAATAGAGTGCTAAAATAAAAAGGCATTCGGTTACTGGCTGGAGCCCTCTTTTCCCAGGAGGGTGTTTCAGACTCTGCTTCACAGGAGCCTGTAGCTCAGTGAAATTTTAAGCTTTCTGTGCAGAATGGAACTGCTAGGAAAAAAATCGCCTTTGCCTGAAATACTGTGGAGCCAGGCAGCTGAGGCCCATTTCCACAGAGATGCTCTGTGTGGGCTCCTGTCCCTCCAGCACAGCGGGAGCAGGCTCCAAACCTCCTGTACAGCACAGGCTGAGCTCTCTGTACCACTTCTTCACATGTGTTGTTCAGTCTAAGGACACTCTGGTTCCTGAAAGTGGGAGGTGGAGGTGTGTCTAGTTGGTTAATATTGAAGGATAGTAGGGTTGAAACAAACAATGCTATATTTTGGTGCTCTTAGCCATGGTCATTATTAGATCTTGAGTGGTCCAGAAAAAACATACGTAACTGCGGGTTTTGGAGATTTGAAGGCTAGGAAGGAAGAAGCTAGGTGGGAGCCTGGAGGATGAATATTACATGTATCTGTTGCGCTAGTCCAAGAAATTAGATTATTTTTAAACCAGTATTTGGTTTTCACCTGAATGACTTGTTCTCCTGTTTCCTCTGCTCTGAAATCTGAAGGCAGAAGCCTGTTGAGAGGTGGTTGTCCACATTACATACAACATGAAGGGGCTCTGGAACAGGCAGTGTTGATTAATAGGAGGGTTTATATTTCCTCTCTGTCTTGACAATGAGAACAAGTACAGCCAACACGCTGTAGGTGGTTCTCTTTCTTCTTTTACATTCATGGTTTTGGGTTGTTTTCTTTCTTAAGGAAGTAGCCAGCTTGCCAAACTAATCAGGTTCCTGTATCTTACTGAATGGGTGTAGGTGAGTACGATACCTTTCTAAGAAGGGTGTTATCTCCTCTTTCACTTGGTTTTAATATCTGAAGGAAGGCCATAAAGCTTCCTCTCCCTCTCTTTGCATGTTTGGAAAGCACTCCTGTGCCTGCTTTATCATGGGGTAAAACTTCAGATCACAAGAGTTAGGTTTTCAGCATGCTGTGTTGCAAGTGACAGCAAACGCCTGTTATTACTAACCATAGTATCTAGTCAGCCAAACATATTGCTGAGGACTCTCACTGGCAAATGTTTGAGACTGGCTTGGTGCTGTTTAGAAAGAAATGAATATCAGTGTGTATACTTGCATATGGTATATCATATGTAGTAGGATTTCTATCTGCTCTGAGACTGTTCTTCCTGAAGCCACATTGTAGCACAAGAGCTAGAAATAAAATGCTGTGAATTGTGGTCTTTGCCTGAGGACTACAAGTAAAGATACACCAACCTAGGAGCACACACCTCCACCGAGCCGGTTAGGTGACAGTCCTGCAAAGGAGGGTACGGGCTTAGAGCCCAGATGTAGATCCTGTTTCTGACGTTGTGTAGATCCTGTTTCTGATGTTGTGACAGATGCTGTTACCTGATCTAAGAGAGGTCACTTACTCTGTCTCAACTTTCACATGTGTGAGTATTTACATGGCTTGTGGGAGCGGTGTGAAGACTCATTCACTAGTTTTGAACTCTCTTCAAAATCCAATATGCTAGTAATGACCTCGTAAAATACAGAACAGTTAAGCAAAACATTCTAAGGAGTGTTATTTCTTTTAAATCTACCTCTAATTAAAAACATCTGACATTGCTTAGGAAACTCTTGTGTTTTGACAAGGTATAAAAGGTAATAGGCCCCAAAATAAAATAGCAGAATTTAAAATAAACTACCTCAGCTGTATTCTTCAGGTCACATTTTCATGCCATGCACTGAATAGAGCTGCTTGTATAGATGGTATATTTGTTATAATACCTCTGACTGGTTTGGGATTATCAACAGTTCCTACCCTGTGGCAGATGAGTGGTGAGAACACAGATGTGGGGCACTTCAGAAAATAAGCTCTGGTGTGGTCTGTGGGTGACCTGGGTTTGTTTGGGTTTGTTTTTATGGGATTGGTTGATGGCCAGGAGTGCTGAAGCAGAAACAGAGTTTTTCCCCATCTGCAAATGGGATTTTGTGAACAGATGTAACCATCAATCCAAGCTTTTTAGCCTCACCGTCCTCTTTCCTTGACCCCTCTTGTTGGGAAAGGGCTCTTATTACACTGTGAAGTGAAGAAAAACAGCCCGTTGTTTTCATGTGGTTGTTGCTGTCGCTCCCGCTCATTGGTTCACTCTTTGTATTAGTGAGTCTGGATGGCCAGTAACTAATCTCAAGTGTATTAATTAACAGGTAGTCCGTCACTGGACAATTACTTTAAAGGATCCAGTAAAGCAAGATGACTCAGCATTCATGTCTGAAAGATCATATGGAATACTTCTGGTTCTAGTTTATTTCATCTTCTGTTGCCTTATTTCCCATTGTCTTATGAATAAGATTTGTACACATTTCAACTTACAAAGTCACATTAGTAGAATACATGTCCTTTTGGCAGTTCCTGCTGCTTTGGGTAGGCTCCTTCACAGGGAACAGGTGCTTGATGGCTTTACCACCAAGGAAAACACCCCAGTTCAGTTCCGCCAAAGTCATGTGGGTGCAAATTCCCTCACAAATAGGAAGCACTGGATGCGTTTCTGGGGAACTTTCTAACCACAGGTTCGCTGGAAAAGGGCATCTGCCCTTTGGGCAGTTAATTTCCCTGTGTGGAGTCGGGGTGGGTGGTAGAAAAAGGTGGTGATGATGGATTTACTGGATCATCATTTGTTAAAACTAGGGCTCTTAAAGGGAGGTTCTTGACAAGGCACACTTAGGATTAATTTTTTAATGCATTCTTTCTTACTCTGATAATGTTTGAACAGTGCATGTGTTCACATTTAAAGCAAACAGCTTGCATCTAATGCATGCCAGCGCTTTATGCAGGAAGACGAGAAGTGGCAATCAGCGAGCCCTTCGGAGGACCTCTGAGCCTGCTTGGCAGGCACAGTTGCTCTGTATGTAATTTGAAGAAAGGTATTGTGTCCCTGGTGGCTTGGCTTTGACTGAAAGATGGAGTTTTGCACTCTCATTTTGCACTGAAGACAGGCTTACAGATAAATAGGTCACTGTCTGCGGAACTATTTTGCACTAAATCGATTAGAAGCAACATGACCTTAAGCCTGATCTCCTTGCTCTACAAAGATATCGCCGAATTGTGGCTTCTTCTGAAGAAAAACACAGGTGTGTCTAGTTTTTCAAATTTTCTTAGTAACTTGATTGCAGGTCAGGCAGGAACTCTGTCAGATAACATTATCCTGCTGAGGAAAATAGGATGTGTTTTAGTACAAAGGCAGAAGTTGTACTCTTTTTGTGTACGTTCATATATAAACATAGTTTATTGTTACGGGGGTGGGGGTGTTCTGTCCCTGTGTAAATCTGTAGTGTATCCTTTTATTTGCAGATGTATTTCTCAGTACATCAGACATATCCACTAAATCTATTCCTGTATTTTACACGGAAGGTACTTTGTTCAGGATTTGCTCACGCAGTGATTATGGCGATCAGAACCGCTGCTAAAGCTTACAAAGAGAATTTGCTGTTGCAGAGAGCCCTCCTGCTGTTCCTGAATTGTAGTGGGTTTTAATTTTAAATTCATTGCATTTTATGTAAGTATCAGATACGTAATTTCTCCTGATCCCTATTTGAGGTAGGGAAAATGCATAGTTTCTTTTGCAGGATATAATTTGGCATCCCCTAGTTGTTAGTATAGGAGGGTTAATCTAAAGTGCATTATTTCTTAAATTCCTTCAGTCAAAGCTTTCTATAGGAATCTTGTTTCTGTTAAGATATAATGAAACAGTGGAGATATTATTTGCTGTTAATAGTGCAGCTACAGTCCATTGCAAAACTGAAAGCGTGTTTTGTGGAATAGGGACAAGCAAAAATTGCTTCCTTATTCTGGTGCTTGAATTCACATTTCCAGTTCTGTTTTCTGCTTCTGGTATGCATGACTGTTGCAGAGGAGGACCAGAGAAAGAGCACTGAGTCAATGGACTGGTGTCTAACCTTCCAACGTTGTTGCTTTTGAAATGTCATATTTAAATGAAACAGGTATGTAAAGGGTGGATCATTTAACTAAAGGGTGGAACATCTTACTAATCTTTAATTAGTATTACTAATTAAATTATCAACATGTAAGTCTGAGTGCTCTGCTTTTCAGTAGTGCACTGTGCTACCAGGGGTAATACCAAAAGGCATGCTGCTTAGGAGGAATGAATGAAAGATTTAAGAAAGGTGAGGCTAGCCAGGTTGAGAGTGTGGAGAGATTAATCAGTCTGAGTAACTTTTGGTCTTTATGTGCATCCTCGTCTGTGCTGAGAGGGGAGGGGTAGATTTAAGAAACAGCTGATTATTGTACGAGAGGGGGGTTGTCTGTTTTAAACTGCAGAACGAGGGAGTGTTTTGTGTCAAATCATGGTGGTGTGTATGTAGCCATGCCAGGACTATTTGTATAAGTTGCCAAGTTTAAAATAGGGGGGTTTAATCTGTGTTTGATTACTGTGAGAAATAAATGAGCAGAGCTGCTTTTGTTAGCAACTGCCAAGGCTTGATTTTCATCTGTTGACTGCCGCTTCTTGTGGGCATGTTCAGTGTGCCAGAGATCGCTCCTTCCCGGAGATCTATTGAAAGATTTTGTGTTCAAGTGGGCAGAGGGTTGTCCCTTTCCCTGGCACTGCTCTTTCTTCTTCCTCCTGAGTGCTGTATGGGGTATTTCTTGTGTCTACAGTCAGCAGAGGGGAGAAAATGAAACCGAAGGAGAGGTCTCAGATACCCATCTTTCCATTCTCAACCCTATAAAAATTTCCAAGGAAAACAATGTCTTCTGGGGGAATTCCTTTGTCAGTCCATGTCCAGGAGTGAGTGTAGGGAGATGAAAAAAAGGATGGACAAAATGAAAAGAGAGGATGGATTTGGGATATGGACGCAGGACTCGAGTCTCTGTTCTGCTTAAAGACTCTGCAGGTAGTTGTGAGCAATGCTGGTTCTGGTTTTCAGCCTCCAAATGGGGGTGAAAGCACCTCCTGTCTTGTAGGTACATTGCAAGACTAAAAAGGTTCTGACACGATTTGGGCGTTGCGGTAGTGGGGTGTGGAGCCAGCACTGCCCATCTGTGGCTGTTGATCCCCAGCAGTCAGCAGGCTCGCTACAAGGGACAGGATCCCACAGAGGATCCCTTGTGGAGGTTCTCCTGGTTTTCTTTGTAGGTAGGGGAAATGTGGAAAGAGGATGACTGGAGTCCCAGCAGAGGTCTTTTGTGTGTGCTTGTAATTGAGGGGAGCATCCTTAAAATCTGGCTCTGTCAGCCTTATTTACAATAAAGGTGGACTCCCTTCAGCTGCTGGAGTCAGGTGCAGCACTTGGGAGTCGCATGTTGGGGAACAAATGGTGCAGTGGATGAATTGCCATCATTTGCTACGTCTCGGGTGTTAAGAACGTGCCAAAGTTTTATCTGAAAGGAGGAAAGCAAGGCAAGTCAGTACCATGCTTGTTTCCCTATGAGACAGGTATGATGTGATCCTGTCAGAGTTGTAGTACTGCAGCAGGAAGGGATCTGCTACGAGGTGATGGTTTTGCACCCTGCAAAGCTGTTAGTTGTTGACATGGGACCCTTCTGGAGGGTTGTGAACAGTTCTTATGAAACAAATTATTGGCTGGATCTTTTTAGATAGCAGAGCTACTTCATGATGACTCTGGGATATTTCCTCTTTCCTTTGGAAAAGCTATTGCCTTAGTTTTCTTTTTTTGTTTTAATTTTGTTTTCCAGAAAATTGGTATACCATGTAATATATAGTTGTAGACAGATTTTATTAGCCTGAGATTCAGCAGGTGTGTCAACATAACTAAATTTTACCTGATTCTGTATTCATTTTTAAAGTCAATATACTGAATTTAGTACACAATTTAGTTTGCATGTGTTCGTTTGTTGTAAGGCCATGATATCTATGTTGGAAACTTCTTTCCAGGATTGTGAGGTGGGCTTGGGTCTTCTCACCAGGGAATTCCTTCAGAATTACAGGAAAACTTAGGTTGGAAGGGACCCCTGGAGGCCACCTAGTCCAGCCTCTTGCTCCAAGCAAGATTAACTTTAAAGTTAAAGCAGGTTTCCCCGGAAACTTGTCCATCTGAGTTTTGTATATCTCCGAGGGTGGAGATCACTCAGCCTTGCTGGGCAGCCTGTTCCAGTGCTTGGCTCTTCTCATGGTGAATTTTTGCCTTGCATTCAGCTGGAATTTCCCGTGCTGCAGCGTCTGACTGTTGCCTCTCATCCCTTTGCTGTGCAGAGTTTCAGTAAAGACATTCACTCCTTTCTAAAAAGTGTTAGTGTCCTTTAAAAACTAAAATAAATGCTCCAAACTTCTATAGAGCACCTCAGTGGTGTTATCGAAACTTGGTACTTAATGGGATCTAAGGCCATGTTTTTAAAAATAAATCCCCATCTTAACACCACTGTTGTGACTTTGCTTTGTTCATTTGGCTTTTTGTTTGTTTATTTTAACCTGCCTTCCATCTCAAAGGAGCGGACTATCCAGTGAGGTCAAATGAGACTTCAGATGAGAACCACCACCAGGGAGGTTCAAGGTCAAAGTTTGTTCTTTAGCCTCTTCGCTGCACATGATGTATGAGAGATTCTGCCTCTCGTCATTACTGTGTTACCCTGAAATGAAGGGAGCCTTATATGTTTGTTTCCTCAGATGCTTTTATAGATGCTGTTTCTCAGGCACTTCTCTAAGTATCAAATATTCAGATTCTTTTTTCATTTACATGGCTTTTCTCTTCAAAATGCAGCCCTACTGCATTTATGTTTTGTGCAGAAGACCCAAAGTCTTTGAAAACGGAAGAGCAGTTGCTCTTTAAAAAAGAGCAGGTGCTTTTTAAAGACCCTGGCTTTTATAAACCTTTGTTCCACAGAGCCTGTGGAATTGGAGCAAACAAAGTTCAGCTTCGTTGTACTTAGTCTCATTTTCTGTTTTTATGCTCGGTTAGGGGAGAGAAATTATCTTTTATAATTTTGAAGGTCATCTAATTCAGAGTAAGTGGTGTATCTATTCACTTCCCAGTTTGAACGTGACAGGGTTTTGTTGACTTTAAGTTCTAAGCAAGGGTTTTGTGTTTCACTTGAGACGATTTATGGACCATGGCTTCTCTTAACAAACAGCAAGTTGTAACTTTTTTAATATGCATCTACTTTGTAATTGGCACACACAAAATAGGGACTTTTTTTTGTTCCAGGAAGCTTAAGTAATTTCCCTGTATGCCCAAAAGGGCAGATTTTTAAGAGAAAGGTGTCAATATTTGAACTTAAAGTCTAGCAAAACAACCTCTCAAAATAGGGGTAACATTCAGTTAGACTGTTGCACTTACAGAAACAGAGTCTAATTTTTTTTGCAGATGAGATACTGAAATAAATCCAAGAAATTATATCTTCATTGATTTGTTTTGCACAGTCAGTTTCCATCAAAAATAACTCCTTGCTTACAGGGCCAAAGCTTTATTTAGCAGAACTTGATTAGTCATTACAGCCACGTGCCAAATTCTCAGACTGGGTAATGAATGGATGCTTCATCTGAGACCTAAAAGGGGTAAAAATGGGGGTCTATAAAGCAAAGGAGGGGAGGCTCCTGCCAAACCTCTAGCATGCTGCCTGCAAGACACTGGATGTGAGCAGCAGATCTGACTGTGTTGCATTAAAGGACTCTTTAGCTGCCCATGAGAGATACTGAACCACGTCCCGCCTCTGTGTTACCTGAAGCAGTTAACATTAGCAGTGCTTTAGAGAGACATGGGATGGGTTTCATCTTTTTAATGGTATTGGGTAGCAAGCCACAGTGCTTCAAGAGCTGCTTCGTTAACAACTCTGTCATCTGTGTGGTAAGGTGGGGCAGCCGGTTTGGTTATGAACTCAGCAACCTCTTCTTTATAAGTCATCTGTAGTCAGAGTCCCAAGAACTGGGAAGTTTACAAACAGCTGCAAGTAAATGCGTCTTAGCTGAAAACTAGTACTCAGCTCCATATAAGCCACTTAGTGAACAGCTAGCTCTTCCTTCTCTCTCACACCCATGAAGTGCTTCACATCCCCTTTCAAAACATTACTTTATAGATGTACAGTTCTATGGAAAAGTGTGCTTGTGTCAGAGTACCATAGAATATATTGTTCATTAGAAATTATTCTAGCCATCCTCCGTATCGTTGAAATGATAACATTCAAGAAAGACTTTTTATCAGGGCCTGTGCCTGGACAAGTAGCGCTGGTTTTAAAGTGAAAGAGGGTAGGTTTAGATTGGACATAAGAAGAATTTTTTTTACGATGAGGGTGGTGAGACACTGGAACAGGTTGCCCAGAGAAGCTGCGGATGCCCCATCCCTGGAAACATTCAAGGTCAGATTGGACAGAGCTTTGAGCAACCTGATCTAGTGAAAGATGTCCCTGGCCGTGGCAGGGGGGGTGGACTAGATGATCTTTGAAGGTCCCTTCCAACCCAAACTATTCTGTGACAATTGTTAGCGCTGCAGCCTAATGCTGTGATTAACATCAAGTCCTGTTTCCAGTGTTTCAAGCAGTGTGCTGTGCAGGCTTGTACTGCAGCCGTGTGTATTGGTAATCCTCCTTGAGTAAAGGAAGTATAATTTTTTTTCTCCAGAATACATGTGTACAATAACCAATTAGATTTTACCACTTTGCTTTTTTATAAAAGTGATTTTAATTTTCAGATCAAGAGTAAAATCATGCATCGTTTAAAATCTTATCTTGCTTCCAAGATATCTCACAAAAATAGCATTCCGTTTAGTAGAATTGCCAAGTACTCATGCAGCTGGTCCTGTGTGTGCTGACTTTTCAGTTAAAGCTTTGGGGCATGCTTTGAGATACGTATTTTTCTGCAGAGGGAGGGTTGAAAGCAGAATAATCTTTGGCTTGGTTGCCTGAAAAGATGTCCACTTCAGCATATGTGTTTAAGCTGTGTGATTGCATCATTAGTTTTTAAGTCACACTGAAGATGAGTCCTATAATTTGCATGTGGTTCTTCTATTTAGAGTTGATCTTTCCATTTTCCATATTTGTAAGACTTCCCCTTCTTTGCAAGGCTTTAGTACTTAGAAAGCGAAATTCTCATAATTATTTTCTCAGAGCATTAAATCTTATTAAATGCAGTTGGCAAAATCTAACATTTCTGTTATTCCGTGGAGGCTTGCTTGCTAAAGCACTAAGTGAGACACATCTGGGTCACTCGCCTTCTTATCACTTGAGTGCTGGCTAGGGGAACATTCTCTGCTGCTCAGGCTGTACCTAATATTTCTCCATTAAAAAAAAAATCTTTGCTTTTTGTACAATCTGCTGCTTGTAGGTGACTAAGTACATCTAATACTTCAGAAATATTTTTATACTATACACTCAGCATGATTTGCAGTATTAAGGAGTTTATGATGCTGCAGTTTTGGCAATATTTTCTAACACTCTTTTGTGTGTGTGGTTCCTAGCAATCTGAAACTATCCTGCAAGAACAGGAAAGGGTTTACCAGCAAGCAAATAAAATTTCTTTGGCTTTCTTCAGGCCGTCCTGGAAAGAGGATGAGAGGAATGTTATTGTTGCAATAGTAAGAGTATGCCATACGCACCAGGTGAATTTTTGCTTTTAGATGGTAAGTCCATGTGACGGTGTTGCTGCTCTTTAAGTCCTCTTTGCGGCTGACAAAAAGTTATTCTATAATATGGCTATGTGGCATGATTCAAAGTTCCCCTTCCTTCTCAGTTTGGGAAGGGAGTAATTATCGTGACTTGAAATAGCACAAAGAGCATCTCTTTCTCACCAAAACAGATTAGGTGCGCTTAAACACTGTGTGGAGCAGAAGTATGGCAAAACAGATTAGATGCTCTAACTGGTAGCACTTTCAGCTTTTTTGCAACAATTGCAATGTCCTTCCCCTCCACCCACCCCCCTCTTTTTTTTTATTTGCACAGCTCCTCATATGATTTGTCTTGGTTTAGATTTTCTTCAAGTATAAAGAAATATTAGGTCTTGTGTTGACCCCTAGATTGCCTTCCTAATTATTACAGTTTTCTTCTAGTTACAGACCAGCTAGTATTTGATTACTTTTGTAAGCCATATCCAAACTTAATGCTGATCCCTGAGAAGCTGTGGGACTATGGAGTATGTGTGTCAAGAAGGTGTGACTGATGAAGCAGAAGAGGAAGAAGATGTAGTTTTTAGTACTCATAGTATCCCGTGAGTACATCTGCTATACAGGGAAGCAAGGGGATTATATTTCCTCTGACGTTTGTGCTTTGAGGTGCTATTATTTAGGCAAACTAAGACTGAGAACTTTATTGCCTTTTGTAAAAGTGGAGGTGGAAGAAGGAAGAGAACAAAGACAAATACATCCTTTGACATGCATAATAAGTAGACAAATCCAAAAATTTTAGAGAAGAGTTTGAAAGAAACAAAAATCTTGGTTGACTGTCAAAGTATGCTTTTGAGCAGGTATTTCATAATTTGAGTCAAGAAAATGGGGACTGTTACACTTCTTGTCATCTTGTACCAGCCCAGCAGTACTGCATTTGCTGTACAACTCAAAAGTGTTTTTTAAAAGAAGGATCAGTGATTAATCTCCCTACATGAAACCAAACCATCATCCTTGTAGTTTTGTAGATAGTCCTGTGCCAAAGCTCCGAGCCTGTGATCTCAAAGAAGAAACAGATGGACTTTTTTCTTTAACTGTGATTACAGGAAGCAGGAATTACTTTGGTAAAGCTTGGTACTTTGGTAATTTGGTAATTACCAAATTACTTTGGTAATTCCAATTACTTTGGAATTACTTTGGTTCAGGAGGCATCTGTATAATACAAATTTTTTTTGTTTTTCTGTTACTTCACGCATGACAAGTTCCCATCCCTTCTATTTAAATACTGGAATTACAGCATTTTGGGATTAATTTATGTCTCTTCTAAGTAGTTGTGGTGTTCTTCAGTTATGATTAAACAAGCAGATTTATCAAGTTTCACTTCAATGGAATCATTTAAATATTACCAAACCTTATAGATTATGAAAAGTGCTGCAGAAATATCATGGACTCCGTGAAAGATCTGAATGGTCAGGGCTACTGATGCATGAGTCATTAAAAACACCACTCAAACAGTAAGTGCCTCTGTCCACTGTGCATGGGCTTATAATAAGGGGAACATCATTCCTAAGGTTTTAGATTTTCTTTGGCAGTACCGCTTCCAAGTCTTGACTCAAGTAGATCCTTACTTGACATTGAAAATGTATGGGATTCCAGCCTAGCCTATTGTAGCAATGGGCTACACAGACATGCTATTCTATGCGTATTGTGGCAATAGGCTATGCAGTCCTAGAAAATGAACTGAGTTAGTAATGCCGCAGAAGAGGAACTTATATAAAGCATGATTCACTGAAAAGAAAAAGTATCTCAACTTGAGCATGCCTTATGCACCAGGGCTCTTGAAAGGAAACTGTCTTTTCTGACTAGGAGAGGAAGTGGGAGATAAAGGCTGTTAAGCTTTTACAAGTAAAATTCTTACATACCTGAATCATTTAAAATATTTTTTGGACACCCAGTGCCATACAAAGCTGTTTGGAGCGCTAGGTTGCTTTATTTCTATTGGTACTAGCAATTGGGATGCTGGTGGAGGTGAAGAATTTGTATTTCCTGCTTGCTTGGGATATTTTAGCTCACCAGAAACGAACAAGTTGCAAGAGCACTGTTTTACCCGGGTGATAATTTCCTTCCTAACTATGCTTTAGCAGAGAGCTGCCTTTTGCATGAAAATTCCAGAGGCTTAATCACTCGCTTTTCCTGGTCCCTTGTTTTGATTGCAGTGTAGTCAAATAAAATAGAAATGAACTCTTCCTGAAGATATTTCGACCTGGTGAGGTTTTAATACTTAGTTTATGAACACTTGTATCAACTCCTGTCATCAGCCCGGTGTGGCTACAAATAGCACATGGACCTGAGGAGCTGTGTGCCTGAGCACACCTAGCAGCAGAGCTTGCAGGCATCGTCACTATTTAGCGGCGATTTTTCAAATTCAATTTTAAAGCTGGAGAGCTCTCTTGACATCTTGACTAGCTCATTAGTTTCATGTGGCTTAGCGCAGAAGAGGGCTATCTTCACCAGCTGTGCTGCTCTGGCCCTTCCTCCTTCGGGGGCTGCACAAAAGAGCTGACTGTTAATGATGGTGGTCGGGGGGCGAAGATGAAGAGGGAAGAATGAGGTTTGCCTTGGGGCTGAGAGAGAGGAAGGGACTGTGCTGAAAGTAATTTTCTTGCATTTATAATTACCAGATGGGAGGGTGCTTTAACGGAGAGATTTTTCAAATTAAGACCCCTTCATAAAAGGCATTCAACTCTTTGAGTGGGTAGGCTGTTCCAGAGGAGAAGCAAAACAAAACTCATTGAGAAAAAGACATTATTTCTTCAACTTAAGGCATGAATTTCATAGAGAAGCCATAGACATGTTTTTCAGGAAAATCTTGCTGACTCAGCTAGAAAGAGGAGGAGGAAAAATGATTTGTAGCTTGCTTTATGGTGTGCTACTGGGTTCTGTGCTGAAAAGGTATAATTGTGTCCGTATGTGTACAAACAGGTTGGCTTTCAAGCTGGTATAAAATAACGGCCATAAAACTTCATGCAGAACTACTACTCAAAGGGTGGTGTAATTCCAGCTGGCTCGGTGGGAATTGGATTAAACCCATTACAAGAGGCTCATGAGTTGTGTCCGGAGACTTCTTTCCGCGTAATGTAGGTACGGTCTGTTCAGACTCCCCTCCAGCGTTGTCTTCTGTAAAAATGGTTTTGCTTCGGCATGTCAGGAGAACTCTGACTGATGACGAGTTTCGGTTTGATCAGAAAAATAGGAGCCTTTTACCAATAAGTGAAAATCTTGACTTGAGTGACATTGATCGTTTTCTCAGATCCGAGTTTCTTCAGGGCTTACTGGCACCAGGTAATTCAAGCACGAGTTATCTTTGTGCCCTCGTGCTTAAATCTGTCATCCTGCTTCATTTGAAATGCAGTCAGGTGCCTTTGATGGGACGGGGTCAGGCCCCTCTAAGCCATCTTCCTCCATCATAGAGACAGGACTATCAAAGCATGATTTAAAATTGAATTAGAAGATTATATATCCGCAAGTCTGTGGTTCATGCTTTTAAAGAGAAAAGGTTTTTTTTAATGAGAACCACGTATTTAACTGATTCCTTTATGTTAGCAAGATGACACTTCTGTCCTCTCCTACACTCATAATTTAAACACTGGATAATATGTTTTTTTTATAGAACCTCCAGCTGCTGGCTTAGAAAAAATATCTGTGTTCAGTTTTTAAAAATAATGATTAAAAAAAACGGTCATAACTTTGCAGAACCTTATTCTACTATTTATTAGCACCCACAATACCAGATGCATTATAAATTCCAGGGGCTTTATTTTAAGCAGACTACTGTGGAAAACTCCTTAAATGAGCTCTTCAGGAAAGACTGGATATTCTAGCATGTTTTGGTGTGAGCATCTCCTTTCAGCAATGAATTTTAGATACAGTAAAACAAACAAACTCTTAGTATTTTCAAAGCAGAGACCTATGTAAAGCAGTCAAGGTAGAACAGGGAAAATCATGGGCTGTGTAAATCTTAATCCATGTGAGTGGAAGTAGAGTTCGAGCCTATAAAAATTCCTTAGAAAACAGTGAACAGATTTTCAGTAATTCTGTATTTTAATGTGCACTTAATTAGCTTTACTAAAGTGGAAATTGTCCCTAAAGACTGTAGCAGGTGGCAGGTTCTCTATTTAAAGAACATTTCCAAGAAATTATTTTCCCCAAAGTCCATGAGTGCAAGAAGTGTGTGCCCTCGCAGTCTGTTTGGCATGCATGCCTTTCCTTACTTTATCCTGTTAAGGAAATAGCAGGTTCGAGTAATGATGGGCAAACTTAAAGTGAAATCAGATTCAGTCCCAGACAAACTGCCATGAACTCTCTTTTCCAGAGGAATGCTAAATATAAAGGAAATGATGCAGAGCGATGAGTTTTTACAATTGCATCTTCTCTGAGAGGAGACAGGGTACTGGAGAGGGATTTCTGGCTAAATCTGTGAGCACTGATACTGGGTTCAGGTGTATCCTGTCAAGCTGCTGGATGCAAATGGTCCAGCAGTTCCAACAGTTGCATTTTCTCACGTTGTTTTGTACTGCTACTTGTTATCTCAGTTGTTTCAAATTATTGAAAATCAGCTCTGATCTTAACACATATTCTGCTTCCTGAAGAGTGTCATGAAACCAGATCAGCAGGATGTCAAATGGGCTGTGCCTTGGTGGAGGAGAGCACAGCAGGAAGGGCTTCTGGAGGTTTTCCGCCTGTGAACAGGCACAGCGTGCCACTCCTGTGGTTGCAAACACACTGGCTTTTAAATCTGAGTTAAAACAGAGTTGAAAACCAGGGGGAGGAAAATACTGTCTTTTCAGTGAAAGAGTATTTGACCGCAAGGTTGTGGGCTGCCCTGTGCTGATTGCAAAAGCTGCTGTTCCTATCAGAGAGAACACTGGGGCAGTCAAATCTAGACTTGCATCTTTACCTGGCACAAGTCAGGACCGCAATGGGATTGATCACACGGATACATGAGGAAATAGTGATCATTATGTATCTGGGAAACATAAAGTAAAGAGTTTCCCTCACTTACGAACATCTTGCCTGCTTGAATGGTGTGTCATGTATTTACTTACGTATGCAAAACACACCTATTTTATTACATGCTTATGCTGCAATGATGAAAATTATTTCTGCCTGTGGCTGTAGGCAGGATGGCATATTACAGAGTAATTGCATTCTTTTCCCATCTCCCACCAAAAAATTAGGCGTTCATCCTGTAATAGGTTATATTCAGGTAAATGGGTCCGCCTGCAGGCATTGATTTGCAGAATCAGGGATGTTCACTTTAGTTTCTTAAACACTCTGCAGGAGGGCTCCTTATATTAAAAAGCACTGACAGCAAAAATAAAATCTAAAATCCTTTTTCCCTTGGGTGGGGTCCCCTCTTCTGGAAATGACTTGGCCATCTGAGGTTGGACTCTTGAAAGATCTGTGTTCAGTTTTCTCTTAAAAACATTAAGATGATGACATAACTGAAGGTCTGGGTGAAATATGACTTAACAGTTAAACGCATCCGCTTATGGATTTGACAGCATGGTATGCAGAGGTCTTCTGATCAAGCAGCAGTTCAGCGGATGCAGAAAAATAGCTCTGATCAGTGTGTGACCTTGAAAGTGGTCACGGGTCTTCCTCTGCCAGACTGACCAAAAGAGAACAGAGATGTTCTGTTTCCCAGTATAAGTTGATGCTTATCTGGAATAAGTAACTGAAAGTGGGGTTTTTTTGCTGTTCTCAGATAATTGCAGTTCTCAGAATTTTACACACATGAGAATCGCTTATAAAAGTGAGCGGCTCTCCCCTCAAGATCTAGCATTTGAAAGATCTCAGTAATAGCAAATCCCTTCCTTGAGGGCCAGAGCTCTACTTCTGTTTGATCAGCTTGTACTTCAAGGCAGATGACTTATCCTTACATCACTTTTAGGTTTTTACTTACTTTTCCTGTGCATGTTCACAGTTCTGTGTGTCAGATTTGAGTCTATCTTAATGGCATTTCGTTGGTGTACATTAAACCCAAAACTTCTTTATACAGTGCCAGATTAAAAGAAATGTTCAAAACCAAATAATAACCTAATGCTAGGTTATCCCTTCGCTGCTTTTCAATGAGGCTAAAAATGTAGAATAATTAATTTTTAGAAATTGCAAAAGAGTAAAACTTTCTGTTTCCTTGTTAAAAAAAAAAATATCGTATTTTAATGAATGAGGCAACTCTGTCATGCAGTCTTTATCATGGTCAGCAAAACTTAGGTTTCTGCCTGAGCTCTGGAAATACATGGGAAACACCTCCACTCAAACACTGTGGCAGAAAACAAAGACTCGGAAAAGCAGTATGTCTGTCATTAAGCTAAAGTAGAAGGGCTGAGAGAAAAGATTAAGCAATGCTTTTCACAGTTGAGGTACGAACGTGTGTGTCCAATGTGAGGATGTCCTTTCAAGCCTGTTCTACCTACCTCGTTGAAAGCTGCTGCCTTGGGGTATTTGAACACTAGACAACAGGCTAGAGGGATCATAAGTTTCTTTTTTGTGTGTGTTGAGAAGTTTTTAATAAAAATTGAATTTGGTATGTAAAAAACCCACTGTTTAACACCATTCCTGAGGAATATTAGCTCTACAGTGTTTGGTTCAGTAACATCCCGTATTGTTTCCAAGTGTCAGCGAATCCACATTATTTTACTCTTTTATCAATATGTTGTTCAAAGAAAAGTTTGCCCTTGGCAGTCACTTGAAAGACTCCAAACATTTTCACGTATTTTTCAAAACTTGGATAGTTTTCTGGGTGTTTGTGTTCTAGGGATGATTTTTTTTTTATGTCTACTGTGAAATTTTACATAAAATGACTTTGCAATGCAAATTTTTTTTTTTCCTCCACAGATGAAATCATGCATCAGGATATCATTCCCCTCTATGCTGCAGATATTCAGGACCAGTTAAAGAAACAATTTAATGCAAAGTCAGGTAAGACTATGGTGTTAGTTAGACTAGAAGGCTACAGACATTGCTCAGGTGTATGGTTGGGCCTGTTGTGTTTTCATAGTTTTTGAGGTCTCGTATAGGAGATATTCACATTTTATGAGCAACTCAAAATACAGACTACCAAGACTCATTATTCAAGGATTTATGAAAAGAAGGTTGTTGTTTGGGTTTTTTTTTTTAAATGTAATAGGAATTTTATATTATAGTTCATTTTCCAGTACCCAGGATAATGGGTTGGAATTCAGGGTAGGATAAAAGAATAAACAGGGGAAAATAAATAAGGAAGTGCTGATGAGCCCAGTACAGGAACATGTAGCCTCCTGTAGTCAGTGCTAAGGCAGCTGTGGGTACTTACCCTGAGCTTCCCAGTGCTTGGAGATGAGACAGGGCTCAAACACTGACCTAGAGCTCTCTGAGCGAACTGAGCCCTTGCTGAGAGTTGGAGAGTGCAGTGTGAATGCGCTGGTGATTGCTGTGGTCTTGCAGTCCTTGGCCCACAGGCTACGCTGCTGCTGGCTCTGCTGTCAGGTTCCATACTGAAGCCCAAGGTGACACCTTGGACTTGACCAAAGTAGTGTCCGAGCGAGCACCACAGTACCACGTTCCCCCACAGCCTCAGCGCGAGGGCTCAGGCACGTGTAGCACCAAGTTCTGGTCAAGGTGCTACCTTTTGCAAAGGAACCCGCTTTTAGGTGTAAAGCCGTCTCTAAAAGCAGCACAGCCATGTTCACACAGCGCAGAGCATCTTTGATGCCCCTGGATAACCTGTGCCAGGTAGATGATGGGGTGTTTATGTGCCGTGCAGGTGCCAGTTGCTGGGCTTGGTCCATCTTGATGCTGGAACCACGGCTGGCTGCTAATGGGTAAAGGGAGATAGTGCCTTTGGTCACTGATCAGGCTGCGTGGCAGGTGTGTGATAAGCTTCTGAGTTTGTTTTCCTGCCCTCTTGCCTGTAAAGCTCTTGCAGGTGTGCAGCAGTGAACTTGCTGGAGTTACTGCCCTGCCCTCCCTCCAATACATAAAAAGGGAGACCATCGGTGGCTTTGCAGAGCTGCCCTGCCTCCTTCAGCATAAAGGAGATTTACCTCTCTAGGCTGAAGCTGGGGCTTTATGACTGTTCCCTCTTCCTTTGAATCCCTCCCTGCATCAGATTGAGACACGGGGGAACGAAGCAATGTACTGCTTTGCTTGGCAAGAGCTCGTTGAATCTTGTTGTACTCATAATTAACCATTCATTATGATTTATTCCTGCCACATAAGCTAAACAAAGTGTGGGTCTGTGGTAGTTACTGTGTTTTCTATGGGGTGGTGGTAGCACTTGGGAATAAGATTATTTTGTTTCTGAAGTTGGCTGTACAGGCTCCATTTGAGATGATGGTGTTTAAGCTACAGTTCTTTTCTGGCACTTTATTTTTTTTATTTTCCAAGCTCTTCCTTGTTATCCAGGGGCAGAAAATGGCTCATAAAAGTGTTATGCAAGAATCAGCCTGTCTAGGAAACTGTAAGTAGGGTTTATATTTTGCCTCTCTGAAGTGAGGGGGAAAACTGGTGACTACAGTAGATGAATAAAATCTCATTGAGTCCAACTGGAGATTGTTCACATCTTAAGATTGAGTTCGCACAGCCACAAGCATCTTCAGCACTCAGTACATCCACTGTGCAGTGGAGCTTAGTAAGAGCAGCCGTTCCCCATTCTATTTTCTTCTATTTATTCACCCTCATGTCTATTAGGAGTCTGTTTTGTTTGCCTGAAATAGTAGGACAGCTGCATTACTGTGGACTGTGACTATAGTCTCTGTTGTATTTTATTATTCTTGGGCAATTTGACTGTTAGGCATTTTCATTTCACTTTGGACTTCAATTCTTTTATCCTAATATGCTCCTGCAGGACACCGATGGTTAATTTTCTGTGCTGTACCAACTAGTGGTGTTACAGGTTCTGTGAACAAAGGAACAGAGCTAATATTTTCATACTTGATTTATGTACAATTTGTTTGTTCTTGCAGTTGTGCTTATGAGTGGCTTTGCTGGAATGACACTTAAGACATTTACAGTGTGTGTGAAGGGGACTTTTTTGCTTATTACTAAGTTGCCTTGGAAATAGAATCTTAGGACATGGCATAAAACTCACAAAAATGAAGGTCCGTAGATTACAAATACTTCTGGTAGGTAGCATCTTTGCAGGTATGGTGAATTGCATAATGTCTTAGATGCATTTCAGGTTTTAGTTTTTGGCTTTTTAACAGCAATGTGACATATACTTGAGAATTGCTTTAGTTTCTCTAATAGGATGTATCTAGGTCTCGTGGGACGCTTGCTTGAATAGTGAATGAAACCTAGTCTGCTTCTGCGGCTAAAGGCTGTAGCCGTTCCCGAGCTACTTTCTGTGTTTTGGTCTAAATTGGGGTCACTTCTTTCTCTTGGTCTCTTTTCCTCTGCAGGTGCAAAGTAATTTGTGTCCCTCGTTCTGCTAGACTGTAATGGAAATGCTATAGGGACATCCAAATTAGGCTTGTAATGAAACAAAATAAAGCAAAAGCTAACATTAATGCTTCAGTTTTTCAGTAGATGCAGCAAAGTGCAGTGAGGTCAAGGTGCTAGCTACTCCCACAGAAGCCGAAGGCTTTAGCTCTTGCTCAGCAGTGAGTAGGCAGTCATGTGTTCAGCTGAAATCTAACAGAGGGGCAAGCTGTGGATGAGGTTTTTAATCAATCATTCACATAACAAGTTTATAAACCCTGAAGTTAATATTTTACCTCAGGTCCCGCTGTTTACTTTATCCCTTGGAGTTTTTTCTTTCTGTGGAACAAGGTCCTTATCTTCGCAAGAATTGTTGTTACTCTTTGTTGCTAGGCTGTATTAAATGTCCTCTGTACGTGGTTCACTTTTTTCTTCCTTTAGTTAGTATTCACGCAACCACTTTTTCTTTTGCATTGCAAAGGGTCTTCTACCTTTTTTTTTTATCCTCACGAAGGACCTTGGAAGGTCCGTTTAAAAGTCTCTGGAAAATGTATTCCTTATAGTCTTTCATTTGCATTTTATATTTTCTTTCATAAGTCTTTTCTCTTTCCTTGATTGGAAAGTTGCTGTGTGACTTTCATACCCAACTTTGCAACTATCTGCCATTGCTGTATGCAGGTATGTTAAAATAAATGTAGATGAACAAGAGCGTACAGACAGGTGTGTATGTTTGTATGCATCTTAAATCGTACAAGCTATGTGATGTGCAAATGAGACTCCTGGCCACCACAAGTACTGAACCAATAATTTCAGCTCACTTTCCTTTGAATGCCTCTTTATGCGTTGAACAACTTCAAACAAAATATTTCCATTACAGGAAATATAAATACAAGTTTATGCTACTTGCATTTTTGCCTATCAATTAATAGTTGTTTTTCTTGCAGTTGAAAAAGTTAGCATTGGTACTAGCTTTCCAAATGCTTACATCTTTGGCCCTTTAACTTATCATTGTAAATAATAAGCTGCTTCTCACTCTCTGTAACTATTTCCTTGGCTGTGCTCTTGCTCTCCTCTGTGGACGTGACCTGAAAATACCTCACTGGTTAAACTGTTCCCTTTGAAGTATCCACGGGTGCTGAGTCTGTTTGTAAAATTGTGTTTGGGAACTTCTGACTGGATCCTGTACCGCATACATTGCATCGGTTATTTTAAAATATCAACTTGATTTTTGTTGCCAATATAACATGTTCAAAGTATATGTTGTGTATTGACAGTGGAAGAGGTATTACTTAGCAGTTTCTGTCTTGCATAGGTGTAGGCTTTAACTGCTGTTCTATAGTCACTGAGCTAAACCTTGTCTCTACTGTCTGTAGAGATTAAAAAAAAAAAAAAAGTAGTAAAGAGAAAGGAAAAAAATGAATCCTTGGCTAAGAGGTCTCCGGTTCAAATACATTCAGGTACAAACTCTGTTACTGCAATCTGATTTCTAAGCCGGTATACTTGCTGCTGATCAGCCTGGGCAAAATGCAGCTTGTGAAGTTATACAAGTAAAACGTCTTTCTCGTTTCAAGGAAAGGATATTTTAATAAACCCCTTGATTCTGTTTTTCTTTGCAAAGGATATGCAATGAAGCTTTTATCCACTACCTCACTGAATTCTGTGCATAATTTAAAATACTCTCAGTACTCCAGTTATAAGTATATTATGCAAGTGGAAAGGAGAAATTCTTTATCAGAAATATACAAATATAATAGCTGAACCACCACAACAGTAAAGCAAAATCTATAGTAAGCCTTTCTCTCATTCACACGAGGTCCTCGCTTTTGACATGACTGCAAACAAGATTACTTTTACTTAAGCTAGGTCTTTTGAACCAGAGTTGTAGATCCGAGCCATTTAGCAATGGTGATGCTCTTGAATCTTGTGTGTGCATGTTGATCAACATAGAGATCGTATTTTTTTTTTCTTGTAGTCCGAATACCATTTCATTTGCATTATAGATTCAGGCTAGAAGACTTACCTCTTTGCTCTGTCATCATCTAATTATATCCATCTACCTTGCTTCCTTTTTGTGGAGCTGGGCAGAGTGCTTTTGAGAATACCTTTTCTTACGCAAACAGGAGCAGAATAACTAGGGAAACATTACAAAATAATCTCTTGCTCTTCTTTCCTGGAAGTCTGAGCCAATCCCCTTTGCTGCTCCCAAATTTTGCTGGCCTCTACCAAAAGAACTAGCATGTCTTTCACAGGGTTGTGGGGAATTATCCTTTTCTCTATGTGTGTGTGCACGTGTGTGTGTGTTTTAGCAGCTGTACAATGCATATTTTTTTGTAATTTTCCTTGTTAGTGACACTTTAAATTGAAAAGAGTATTAATTATTTCTCATTTGAGATTATTTTTAGATAACAAGTCACTAAAATGCCTCTTGATTAGAATGTGCATAAAATAGTGTTGCAGTTTCCTTGGCTTGGCACTTCTCTATCACCCTAGCTGCTTAATAAAAAGAAGAAAATAAACCCAGAAGAGATTGCAGCTGTGGTGGGAAAAATTATATGTAGCAGAATATAAAGAATAAATGGTAAATTACCTAGACTTAAGGTAAACTTTACCAGTCCCATCTCACAATAGTACAGCTAGTTTTCCAAGGACCATTTCCAAGGATCACTCCCTTCATACACGAGGTCACGATGCTCTGGGTCCAATTTGACGGTTGGCACTATTGTTTAAATAATTGTATACAAAAGTTAGGAACACGAAGTGCTGTTTCCTAAGCACAATTAAGTCATTTTACTACCTAACCTGTGGAGATAATGCAATTCAACATGGTTTTAAAATGTGTATTTCCCCAAAACACAGGGTTGTCACTGATGTAAAAACTGGCCAAAGACCAAGGCATGTAGATCTATTTAGAAGACAGCTCTACCTAACTGGAGGTTTACTAGAATTGTAGAGATTTATCCACTGAAAAACTTCCATTCTACAGAGGTGATTTGTGTTTTCTTTGATACTAAATCTGTTAAAGAAGTTTCAGTTGAATAGGTTGCCAAAGTCAGTTATAAATGACTTCATAACAAAGTTTTACTGTAATGAAGGCTCACGGAAGTAGGGTGGGAGCAGATCTACTTAATTTAAAGTGGTATTGTGCTTTTATTTTTTTTAATTGCTGACATACACTTCAGTGCTCTTTACTTTTATGGTGTTTCCACTTTTAGCCTGAAAAATAATAATCCTCTCATTTGAAGAATGTTGTTACAGCTGCATGATATGAGACAAGTCTCATGTAATTTTGGGGAATCATTTCAGGTAAAATGTGTGTGGACTGATTGCACGTGCTTAAGAACTGATGTGTTCTCTTCTGCTCTTTGCAATTTAAACAAAACCAAAAGCTGGCGCTCAAGTTGCATTTGTTTCAGTATTATTTCTTTTTGAGATATTAGTGTTTTTCAGCATTTTCATAGAATCATGGAATCACAGAATCCTAGAATGGTTTGGGTCGGAAGGGACCTTTAAAGATCATCTAGTCCAGCCGCCCTACCATGTGTAGGGACATCTTTCATTAGATCAGGTGGCTCAAAGCCCCGTCCAACATTTCCTTTGCATAGTTACAACAGTGTTTATATTTATATTATTAAATGAAAATAAGGGGTTTAATATCCTTTCAGAAATTTAGATTAAACTTAAAAAACAAACAAACAAACATCCCCCCCCCCCCAAGATTAGACAAAGAAAATGCTCTCAAAGAGATACTTGGTTGTCTTAAGAACACATAAAACCATTACATTCCAGTTGGATAAGTCAGCACATCCCTGCTTAAGCCTAGAAATAGGAGTAGGCTTGCGTGTGCCATTGTGAACAGAACTTGGCCAGCAAATAAGTTTAGGCTGTTCCACAGCTGTGGCTGAAATTTCGGGACTGTAAACTAGAGGGGAAGAAGAGAGATGATTTTCCAACGGTTATGACTATGAGGTAACTAGACGTAGTCACTCTACCAACAGACCTGAATTTATTAAAATATTACTGTTGAATCACTATTTTTTTGGATGGTGATTAAAATTCCAGTTGCTCATTTTAAAAATTACTGTGTACAAATGGAATTATTTTCATGAGTTGTAGCACTCATAGAGTTCATCTAAGTTTTGTGTCCTTTTCTTGTAATTGGGTGTATATACTTCTGAAATGCTGGAAGGTTATTACATTAATTGGTTTTAATAAGATGTGTTAAATTTTTGCCTTAAGCCCATGCTTCAAGAAGGATGAGAGAAGTAAAATTGTTCATTTTGTCACGTCACATGCTTTCCCTCTCACTGAAAACAAAACAACAACAAAAAAACCTCAACCTAGCTTCTCAAACTCCCATTTCCCTTTTATCTCTTCCCCCTAGATTCTGTGGCTTGATTTCGTTCTGGGAGAAGGAAAAAACCCCACATTTTACACAGCTAATTTTGGAATAAACTGCGTAATGCTGCTTTTGCAGAGGTGAAGCAAGAAAAAGTGATTCTGAATAAAGGGGGAAAAAAAGAATCACTCCTTGCTGCATCAGGTTCATTATGAAATAAAGGATACTTTAAAAACTGAACCCACCTACTGCTTTTACTATTATTTAATACAAACACAATTTAAATGTAAGATTTTTTTACTTTGTTAGATTTCCCATGTCTGCTTTGTAGCTTGCTGTGACAAGCACTCATTTGTAAGTAGGAACTACTTCGCTGGAGTGGTCTGTCTCCCATTGATGGCCATATATTTAAAATTGCAATGTAGAAAGTGACTTCTATAGGTCAGCAATGTTAAAGCTGAAATTTTACAGAATTTATTACGTATAACACTTAAGGTCACTCAGCTCTAAACTCTCCTCAGCAGCGAGGTCCTGATAAGGAAAAGCAGTTGAGCAGCATTTGAAGGTGTATGTGTGCTTAAGTGTCCCAGCAGAAAAATACTGGAGAAAAAGATAATCAGTGAACAACGATCTTCTAACAGCGTGTGGCAGGACAGAGTCACCTCCACCCAAGATAACCACGAATGACTGTACTAGAAACTGAAAATTAATAGGCAGTGTCAATGCGGGATGGCTTTATTTGCCCTTGACAATCAGTGGTGGTCTGGGAACTTCCTGGAAGTCATAGTCCGGGCTTCTGCTTTTAGGATGTGTCCTGCAAGCCTATTGTTCTTCTTTTGTTTCCTATGTCCTATTTATAGAAATTAAGTAGAACAAAGCAAGTAACCAATGGGGATACAGCAAATAATGTATAATTGTACCTAAAAATAGATATTCTAGAGAGAGCAGAACACCTCGTGAGCAACAGAAATAATCATTATCATGCTTGAAATGTTTTTAATGAGAGAGGAAAATGCTTTGGTCCCGAGAGCCTGGGTAGAACAAAAAATAATAGAATCAAAATTGGTCTTAACTTACATATGTGTTGTGAACATTTGTATAGCTAAAATTAACTCCCTTGACTTAACGTTTCTGCGTTTGATGTGTCGTAAGGGTTGTGTTTGCAAACTTGTGATATTTGCATAATAGTTGCATTTTGTTGTTGTTTAAATGCATCCAGAGCACATTATTTTCTGGTGTAGTTTGATTTCAAGAGCCTACACAGTGGTAGCACCATATTGCCTGTAAGCTGGTAGATTGAAGTCAGATTCACCACAAATTAACATAAGGATACTATTTGAGCTCTTCTAATTACATGCAGTTTTGGAGGGAAATGATGGTTTCTTTTATCAAATGAATCTGAGCTCAAATATTTTCTTCTTTTTCTGGTGAGGTTAGATGTAAAGGCACTTGAAGTGGGTAATAGCACACTATAATTTTCACAAATGACTGTTGCTGTCATGATAGACAGTGTTGTTAATACAGTTTACAGCTGATTTCCGCACAATTGTCAGATTTCAGGGCTGGAAAAAATATCCTTATTATTTTGCCACAGTCGTTTTTGGCTGGTTTTCTTCTCTTTTTGAACTGTCAAGCAAAGATAACTTTCCAGCAATGTGTCCCTGCCACCCCCCAACTGTTAACTTCATGCAGTTGCTAGGGCTTAACAAGTCCTTTGTCCAGCTTGTCTTTATGAAAATATCCTTGCTTAAGACATGAAACATTAACATTGCCTTTAAAAAAATATTACATTTTTTGTTGTGGTTTAACCCCAGCTGGCAACTCAGCACCACGCAGCTGCTCGCTTACTCCCCCACAGTGGGATGGGGGAGAGAATCAGAAGGGTAAAAGTGAGAAAACTTGGGGTTTGAGATGAAGACAGTTTAACAGGTAAAGCAAAAGCCGCGCACACAAGCAAAGCAAAACCAGGAATTCATTCACTGCTTCCCATGGGCAGGCAGGGGTTCAGCCATCTCCAGGACAGCAGGGCTCCATCACGCGTAACAGTTACTTGGGAAGACAAACGCCATCACTCCAAACGTCCCCCTGTTCCTTCTTTTCCCCCCAGCTTTATATGCTGAGCATGACGTCATATGGTGTGGGATATCCCATTGGTCAGTTGGGGTCAGCTGTCCCAGCTGTGTCCCCTCCCACCTTCTTGTGCACCCCGAGCCTACTCGGTGGTGGAGTGGGGTGAGGAGCAGAACATGCCTTGACTCTGTGTAAGCCCTGCTCAGCAGTAAGGAAAACATCCCTGTGTTATCAACACTGTTTCCAGCACAAATCCAAAACACAGCCCCATACTAGTTGCTATGAAGAAAATTAACTCTATCCCAGCCAAACCCAGCACAATGCTGTATATGAAAATGTGTGTGAAGCACATGAAAAAGTGTTGCATTTGTGAATTCAGTGGTGCAAATGCCAGAAAAGATACGGATGGTATCTAGCTCTTCAGCAGCCATACTGCAGCGTAGGTGTTCGGCTCTGCTTTACCTTTTGTAGGTAATCTGAGAAGTTGAACAGGAAGTTTCATGTGAAACACGTTCCCCCATTTGTTTTAACATCCTGCCACTTCTTTTGGACTGTCCTGGAAGCAGAGCAGCTAGCTGAAGCCAGGGCGGGGGGCAGGGGGGGGTTGTGGGAATGAGTTCAAACTGGTAAGAAGGTTGAATTCAGTTCAAAATGGAGATTCGCCTACTTAATTCTGAATTAACTTTTTTTTTTCCCCTAAATCAGTTCATTTCTTTCTCCAAATTGGTTATATTTACATACAGTTGACATTTATCAAAAGAAAGATGCACTGCCATCTGGTGTCAAAACTGTGTTCACATGAGCAAAGACATTTGTACAGAAAAAATCTAATGCGGTGTAACAAGTTCCTTCCTCTAAAACTTCCTAAGCTCTGAAAAAGAGACTAGACTGTTCAGAATAAACAGTGTCCACAATGATGAGCCCTGCACCAAAAAAAAAAGAAACTCAGTAGTTTCATTACTGGGAAACTGCAGGTAAAGGGACTTGCATGTAAACGTGCCTGCTGCTTGTTTCTTTTGTAGGTGGGAGAGGGGGAGATGGATGCCCTGTTATCACCTTTCCAGACTATCCAGCTTTCAGCGAGATCCCTGAGAAGGAGTTCCAGAATGTCCTCACCTACCTGACAAGCATCCCAAGGTGAGTACCTGCCTAGGAGAAAATACCCTTTTATCTGCTAAGTGATTTTTCATATTCAGTCACTTACATGATGGTGTAAAGGTCAGGTTTGGTATTTAATTAAAGAAAAGGAAAATCCAGCTCGTAGTGCAGTGTCAATAAGTATTGATTAGTGACAGCTGCCTAATGTAGTTGTTAAATTAATTATATAGTGCTCTTTATATTTCATCAGAAAATTACTTCCAGGTATGTATGGATGCAGATACTGTGATGGACGTTGTCCTCTTGTTTCTTATCTTGCTGTATCTTAGAGTGCAATGTTACGTGTTTTAGTTGAAAACATGGATAATTTTGGCAGAACATGCTAATTCCTGGATGCTACTCAAGATGTTATTCAGTGTGAGGGAATACTCCGTAGTTACATACAGAGATTTGTCCTAACCACTTGTGCTCTGTTTCCCTGGCTCAGCTGAATGTAGTGTCTTTGCAGCATTTCCAAAACTTTGACTGAGGGTGCTAAGCAGGCCCAGCAATTAATCCTGGCTCTCTTAGAGAGCACAGTAGTGTTATCAATGGGCTGCTCAATAAAAAATTGTGGTTTTGTTGAAGATCTGTTAGGGAATGAAATAGTGGGGTTCAAGATCCTGATGGAGGTGAGGAAGGCAAGTAGCAGAGTAGGGTACAGACCCTAGGCTTAAAGAGAACAGACTTTGGGCTTATTTAGGGAAGTGGTAGGTGGGATTCAATGGAAGGCAGCTCTGAAGACTAAATCTGCTGAGGAAAGCTGGCAAGTTTTTAAGGACACTATCGTCCAAGCACAGGGATGGTACATCCTGGAAAATGGAAAGACACAACAGGAGACTGACCTGGCCGAACAGGGAGCTTGTGACTGAGCCTCAGTACAAAGACCGCATACAGGAAGTGAACGCTGGGACAGGGACAGGAATATAGAAACATTGCCCAAACATGTAGGGATGATTTCAGGAAAGCCAAAGCTCACCTGGACCTGAGGGACAAGGAGCAAGGGACATCAAGGGCCCCCCAATAAAACTTCTGTTGCTTTAGCAGTACAGGAATAAACAAGGAAAACGTAGACCTGTGCTGAATGCGCTGGGTAAATCAGTAGCAGCCAACGCAGATGAGGCTGAGTCACTTGAATTCTTTGCTTCAGTCTTCTCTGACAGTGTCTCCCAGGCCTATGAGTTTAGAGTCAGGGTTCAAGGAGGAGAATGACTGGCGACGGGTGAGGATCAAGTCAAGGATCTCTTGAGAAATCTTGACCCAAATCTAGTCTTTGGGATAAGATGAACTACATCGAGAGTGGTGAGGAGGCTGGCCAATGTCATAACGAGGCTGCTATCCATCATCTTTGAAAGGTTTTTGAGATCAGAGATGGATTGTGATGACTGGAGAAAGATAAACATTGCATTTGTCTTCAGAAAGGGCAAGAATAATGATCCAGGGTGCGACAGGCTGGTCAACCTCACTTTGGTCTGTGAGAAAACAATGGAGTGAGTTCTTTCAAAACACACTTATGGGCACAAGAAATAAAGAAAGAGGTGATGAGGAATAGCCAGCATGGATTGAAAAACAATAAATTGTGCTTGACCAATGTATTCCTGTGATAAAATCACTGGATGTATGAATGAGGGGAAGTTCTGCATGTCTTTTACCTCACCTTGAGCAAGACTTTTAAGAGTCTTCCCCAGCACCTTTGTATCCAGTCTGAGTTGTTACGTCTTGACAGATGGGCTGCTGGGTGGGTGAGAAACTGCTTGGATCGTCAAGCTCAAAGAGTGGTGGTTAATGGCTCATGCTCTACCTGGAGACAGAATTCCTCAGGGAACCATATGTATCTGTGTTGCCTGACATCCTTGGCAAGGATCTGGAGGAGGAGATGGAATGCACTCTCATCAAGTTTGTGGCTGAGAAACTAGTCAACTGGTCAATGTACTTGAGGGAAGGACTGCCATTCAGAGGAACCTGGACGGGCAGGAGGAATGGGCTGGCAGGAATCTCATGAAATTTGACAACGGCAAACGTCAAGTCGTGCAATTGGGATGGACTAACCCTTTTAGAGAGTGTGGGCTGGGAACTAACTGGCTGTGGGGCTGCTCTTCTGAAAAGGACCTGGGGGCCCAGGTGGGCAGCACGCTAAACGTAAGCCAGCAGGATGCCCTGGCAGCAGTGAAGGCTGGCGACCCTGAGGCTGCACCAGCAAGAGCATGGCCTGGAGCGGGTGACAGCAGGGGTCCCCTGGCTGGCTCTCTCCAGACCCCACCTGCAGTGCGGGCCCAGTGCTAAGCTACCATAGGGTGATGGCTCAAAAACTGGAGAGAGTCCAGCAGGGCCTCCATAATGGTCAGTGCTGGAGCCGGTGTGCAAGGAGAGGCTACAGGAGTGGGGCTTGCTCCGTTGGGGGAGGGAAAGCTGTGGGGGCCCAACAGTCACCATTCCCACCGATGGGGGGGCACTGGGGAAATGGCAGTGGGCTCCTCACAGAGGTAGGTGGTGGGGAGAAAGAGGCCCGGTGTGGGAATGGGAACAGAGAGGTTCTGACCTGGATATAAGGAACAAAAATTGTCGCTGGGAGGATAATGAAGCATTGAGAAAGGCTGCCAAGAGAGGCTATGGAGTCTCTGTCCCTGGAGGTTTTCAAGACCTGGCCATAGAAAGCCCTGAACAACCCGGTCTGAATTTGGAGTTGACCATGCTTTGAGCAGGAGGTTGGACTAGACGCCTCCTGAGATCCCTTCAAACCTGAATGTTTGTATGAATCAAGAGATCTCCTTTATGTCTTTCTCTAATTGGGCTATATGGCTCTCCCAGATTAAAAACTCTTAGAAACACAGGTTGTGTAACACTGATTAAATGCTGGTCTCAAGCTGTATTTCGCATTCTTTTCACTGATAGCATTCAGTGCAACTCAGCATGGACCATGCTCAATTCACGTTTGGAGTGAATCATGGCAGATTTCCTTCATGCATGTGTGTGCTTTTTTTTACTGTACATGTATGAAGAGAAACAGTGTTCTTCTTGTAAAGGGTTTTGCTGTTAATTATTTCGTAGGACCTACTCCCTGTGAGGGAATACTGGTTATACGCAGCACAATACTGTGAGGTGCCCTCCTGGTTGTACTTGTTAACCCCTAGTTTATCAGGGAGAGGAGCCGTGAAGCTGACAGCCAGCTTAATTTTCTTTGTTTATCACTGTGTTGGTTAAATTGTGTGGTGCTAAGCCTCCCTTGATAGTATCTTTCTTGAATACTGTTATTACAAATAATTATGTACTAAATTCACATCTGCTCCTCCTTTTGAAAGTCCTTGGTGGTGTGCTTCATGGTGGCCCATTGAACTTCTGCACAGAGTGGGGTTTATATGAGAAATTCTGATTCTGAGTGCATCCCAGAGCATCAGTTTGGCAGGAGCAAGTTTTTACTAATTAAGAGTCTGGGAGTAGATTTTCTGGAGGTTTTTCTGTTCACTTCCCCTACCCTTCAACAATTATTCTATGCAAATTGAGCCAGAAGTGGCCATTCCTTAAGACTGTCTGTTCTTGTAGGATTTTCTTGTTTCTTTAATTTCTAATTCTTTAGAAAGAGATCACTGTTCTGTGTAAATGAAGGAGATAGCCCAGCTGGCTAGATATGAAGAGTAAAGTATTAACTATTGTGAATATAACAATATGTTAGGTATTACAGTGATAACTTTTCAATTTCAAACTTATAAAAATAATGCCACTGTCAAGGTACTGATAAAACTGGGACCTTTCTGTGCCTGAGAATTGCTATAATCTCAAAGGGCTGAAGACATCCCTGACATCTTTGCTAGCGGTGTTACAAGCTTACTGTGTAAAATTTTGTTTGAGCCATTGTGCAGGTTTATGGGAATAACAAACTGCAGAAATGCCACTAGCCAGATGTTAGCATACACCCCCTTATAAAATATGTTTTGCTAATGATAAATTATTGACTGCCTGTACCCCCAAAGATGGGAAGTATTGTAATTTTCCTTGAATTGTGATATTTCTAGTGCTGTTAAAGGTGTCGTAAGATAGGATTTTTGCTGTTAACTTAGTTTTCAAGGGCTAAAATTTCAAAGACTGTTTTGAATGCTTTGGAAACTGCTTCTGAGAGAAGTGGCGGCAGTTTGTTATTTATTTATTTTGTAACTTTATTAAAGAGGCCTAAGGAGTACAGATTTACAGGAAGGATAAAAATGCAGCCCACAGCTTTTGTGCATGGTCTGCTTTCCATATTAGTGTCATTTAGCTTATGAAATATGTAACTCTGTCTTTCTGCTGTTCTGACTGACTGAGGGGAAATGGACTTTTCTGTGAAAAGCCCTGTAGAGCACGGACATGTCTGGAGCCACAACAGTTCCTCAGAAAACTACTTGGTGCCGTACAAGATTCCTGATCACAGCAAGGGGTTGGCAGCAGTAACTCAAAACTTATTGTCTGACTGCCTGCAGTCGCACGTTAAGGGAAATGGTATTTCATGGGAATGACAGTGAGGAGCTACTAAGAGCCTTATAAGAAAGGATCTTTCTGTGCTCAGCGGTAGGGTTCACCCAATAAAATATTTACTGATATAGTAAATCTTACCAGTGGCATCAGGTTTTCAAGATTTGTTCCCAAGTGAAAGAAGAAGTCTTGGTAATAAGACTAGCTTAGGACTTTGAAAGAGGAAAGAAACCTCTTAACCTACCTTTATTATTCCCTCTAATTTTATAGGTAGACATGACCTTGTCCCCTCTTACTGCATTCTTGTTCTATACTATCTAAACACTGCCTTTCGCAAGCTTTTTCTGTGTAAACTTTCTCTTGTCTTTTTCATAGTGAACTTTAATCATGAAGAGTTAAATGTCTCATGGGGCACCTTGCATTTAGGAATGGAACTATTACAACTTGCATGTTGCCAACTTAGATGACCATGGAGTAGAACAGTGCAAATAGCAGAGCTATCAGCATGTGCTCAGATGTGTAAATGCCTGATACATGAGGATATTAAGAAAGGAGACAGTGGAAAGGGAATACCTCATCTCAGTTTAAGATACTCAAGTTAACCCTGGTGCAACTGTGTATCATTAAGCAGAGAGTTGAACAGTCTTCTTCAGGTAGGTGTTGTTAACGTTGCAAGGTAAGTTCATGTTCTATAGACAGCTGGATAAAATAAAATGTCTAATGTGTGGTTTGTAATATTTTCAAATAATCTCAAAATATTCAGTACAGGGTTGTTGACATGGTGTGTGACAAGAGTCATGTACCGTGCATACTTAAAGATCACTGCTGTATCGGGAAAAAATGATGGATTAAAGACAATGGAAAATTATAGCTAATCCTTTTATAACTACTGTTTTGGTAATGAGATGTATCGTAAAGGTGTAAGTGTAATACTTCCAAAACAGATTTTTCCTTTTAGCAGCTACTAATTTTTTTTATTATTATTGAAGTACAAAATAAAGTTTTATTAAAAAGGTGGGGATTCTCTTACTGAGAAAGATTTTGCTTAGGTCAGGTGATTTTGGTTTTGTACATATAGTACACAAGATGAAAGAAGGAGAATCCACGGCAGTATGTAATGTATTTAAGGCAATGCTTTCTAGGAGGAGTATTTTAACTAAAAAGTTGAATTGCTACAAATACTTTACATATAAGTACTGATCCACAGTAATTAATAGTTCTTATCGATAGAGTTGCTGAATAAAATAATATCTGTAGATAGGTGTCTGTAAGAGGTGAGCTGTGTAAATTCAACTGGGTTTCAGCTGTCAGAGGACAGTGAGCCAAGTCTTGCATCTATTTGAGATGCTTTGAGGACATTTCATAACATCCATGTAGCTAGTCTGATTCTCCTTCTGCAGAGAAGAATGTCTCCTAATACTTCACTGGTTGAGTCCTTTGGGGATCGCTGCTGAGCTGGGTAGGAAGGAGGTGGTAATGCAGAACAAGGTTGTCTCACCTCTTAGCTGAGTAAAATACTGATGACCTCCATACACAGTGTCCATCATTCTTATTGCAAAGTAGGAGAGGCACCTGTGAGATGTACCTTTTATATCTCATATATACAAAGGGTGGAGAAAGAATATTCCATTCAGGTTTACAACAGGCTCCTGAAATAGCTGCCTAATGTACCCTTAAGAAGTCATCTCAGGGCATTCAGTATTCTCTTTTTTTCTTCTGTTTGGAAGTATTTTTTCCTCTTTCTATTTATCCTACTAAATAGACTTTTAAGATTTGTGATGTACCCTGAAAGCAAGTGTTATTCATACTTACTTCTATCCGTCACAGCTGTCACTCTAAAGATATTTTATTAAGTGTATACACATTCTTGGAATGTGAATTTACCAAATGTGGGGCGTAGCATGAGAACTTGGTCCAAAAGAAATTAATAGTGGTTAAAAAAAAAGACAGGATTTTTCAACATACGGTTTTGCTTCTGATTAATTAGCAGTTTCTACTGCAATCAGAAAACAATACGCTGTACGAGAGAACAAAAGGATATAGTTTTAATGCTTTTTGTCATGCTCATATAGGTTCTTTGAACAAAGAAAGCAAGCTAAAATTCTTGCGGCCACAAGAGATTGGAAAATTAGTGTTTTAAATGTAATGTAAAAACTCAATGTAACACTGAGTCTTAAATACAAAGTTTCTTTCAAGAGAAATAAAAAATAGTGTAGATTAGAAAATTCAGAACAGGTTTTGATGGCCAGTTTGAGTCCCAACACTGCTGATTAAATACGGTACACAGGCCTTTTGTACTTGTATTCAGAAAGAGCCTTGTACAGCCTGTCTTTGTAATGCCCTTCTGTCCTACTGCATGATCTTGAGCCTATCTCAGTTTAACTTGTCGTGTTCGGCAATTTCCTGTTTTGAAAGCTGTCCCTGTCGGTTTCCTGCCCGGGAGAACGTCCCCTTCTTTGAGATCCTGATGGTTTACAAATGCTTGAACACCATGTGGCCTTCTAAGAAATCCTGTTGTTTGTGGTACCGTCTGGTGTTGGAAACTAGGGAGCCATCCTGTCCAAGTAACGAAACAGAACGAGACGACCTCCGGAAGTGTCGACATCTGACAGTTTGAAAGCTCAGTTGTTAGGGTTTGCTAAGCTTCAGGTAGACCCTTCCTTGTTAACTACACCAGCTCCCCATCGTTTGGGATAACACTGGGGTTACCTGGAAAACTGAAAAAGAAATATCTGTGCTAAGTCTTCCAGCGGGTTCAGATCCAAGAAGACTTCACTAGCGTAGGTGCAGCAAAGGGCGATGGGATGGATTTAGGTAGGGACCAGAAGAACATGCCACAGCACAGCATGGGTGTTGCTGGAGCTAACAAACCTCGGTGCAAGGGGCACTGGAGAGCACAGAGCTTGGGTCTGGCCAGTCTCCTCAACATAGACCCACCACTGTACTCTGGAAGCAGGGGCAGCCGTGTTAGGTCAATGCTGTGTTTTGAGCTGATAAGTCCCTCAGGGTTCAGGCTGACCTTGCGAAGAGCCAGTGTGGGAGTGTAACTGCACGTGTTTCCTCATTTATCTGCAAACTAAACAAGCGGCCCACCACTAGCTAAGAGTTAACCACTTTTGTTTTATAGAGTGCCAAGGATGAACGTCACCACATATGGGTAAGAAGTGCCAAAAACCAGGCACCCTGACAGTTGACACTGACATGCTGAGCAACAGCTTTGCAGCTTCAGTGTCTCTTTCTGTCAGCTGTGTTTCATTTCCACTCTCTCCTCTTTGTTGGATTACAATCCAGGCTGAAGATGTGGAACCTGTACCCTGCTGTTACCTTGGCAGCCCCTCAAATTCGTCAGTGAGAACATCCCAAGACTTCCAGCAAAATCTGTCGTGCTGTGTGTGCCTTTCCTTTCTCAGAGCATAGCTGCCAAACAGTTGTAAATGCCATATGTTCCTGTAAGCAGAAAGGAAATGTAAAGGCTTAGACTTGAAGTAAGAGTGTTGCATCTTAAAGTTAAGTGGTAGTCTGAAGCTTTTGTGTCTGATACATAGTTTGACAAGATTAGGTCAAAGCTCAACACGTTACTTAGAGTCTGACTTTTTACTGGGTTTGGAACAATTTACATTTGTTTTGATGTCCGCCTTGTGAATGTCTTAAACTTGTTTTAAAGCTCAGCTCTGTTCAGGCAGAGCCTTTCTAGTCTTTAAATCCCACTTAGGCCTTCAGGGCTTAGAGGATTTGAATAGTATGCATGACACACTGTCCAGTGGTAAATTTAATCTGCTAAGGAGACAAAGTAAATTAAACACTGTAAAATTGTGAAAGTTAGTTATTAAAATGCTGGACCTCACGCAGGAGCTTTCATTATTCCAGTCTTAAGTTCAGAGTATTTAACACCCTATTTAAGTATAAACTCACCTTTCTAAAACACAGCATTCCAGATAAGGCTGTCCCAATACTTTGTGTGGTGGCATTAATGGTTGTTGAAGTGTACTGGAAATATGTATAATTCCAATATCATAGTTCTGAATAGGTGTAAAAATGCTTTTATGGAGTCTGACTAAAGCGAGTTCTAAAGCGAGGATCATGTAGGCTTTCTGTTGCTGGTATTTACTTAAGCTTAACCAATGTGGAGCCTGTTGCCTTTATTGACCTATTTATCCTTAATTGTCCCTCAAGGATATTGTGGCCTACTTCAGCCATCCGTAGTTAAGTCTAAATGAGTCCTTAAAAGTTGTTGTCTTTCTTCAAATGGTCCTTCCAAAAGCAGCCCTACGTGTCCTGAAGAAATTACACTGGATTTCCCATTTAGAAAATTAAAACTCTTTTTTAAAAAAAACCCTCACTTTAATTAATTTCACGCACTAAAAGAGGATCCGTTAAGCAATAACTTTGTCTTTTAATGATTATTTCTGTTACCTGCAGAAACACATCAAAGCTGTTCTGATTTTAGTCTGTGAGGTTCCTTGGTGGGTTAAAGCTTTCTAAGTTACCATAAAAAAAGGCTGATGGGTACCACAGAAAGGAAATCAGTGCATGTGGTACAAGCAGATGTCCAGGTCCAGGCAGATAATGATGCCTGGACACTTTAGTTCTCACTTTTAACACTGGCTACATTCCCTCATCTTCTCCCCAACAGCATAAGCTTTCTGGAGCAGAAAGAATGTCAGCATATATGATGGAACATAGCCAGCATTACTCTACTACAATCAGTCATGTTTGCTTGTTTATTTTAAGGAGGAATTGGCTTGAAAGTGGGAGAGAGACTGTTTTGAGGACCTAGAGTAGCATAGGAGATAAAGAGGAGCTATAAGGACCTGTCAAGGAAGATACTGAAGCCCGTATCTCTGAAGCTGAGTGGGGAGGGGAAAAAAGAAATGTGACTGTGTATGCTATATAAATCAGTGTAAATATTTAAAAATAAATCAGGTGTGTACCGATGCTGCTTATTTGGCTGAGGAACACAAGCTGTGCTTCAGACAGGATTGCCTCAGGTAGACATGTTTGGATTCATATCGCACAATTTCAAGGGACCTACTGCTGTGCAGGATAAAGACCTTTGGTTTCCTTTGAGACCAAGGCTTGGGAGCAGCTCTCCTGGTCATCGCTGAGTTGTCACTCACCTCATCGACAGTACGTCTCTGACAGTAGCCCATCCTACTTGTGGGTTCTCACTTTGCAGGCAGATGCAGTAAGCTGTTGCTGTCACATTTCTGCAGTGACTGAAGGATTTTCAGGTCAGGGATAGGGCTGCATGTAACCACGCGTGGCTTTCTGGGCTACAGTCCTCGTGAAGTTTGGATGAGACTTCCAAAGTTTTGAATTATTATCAGCCCCTTAGACAAAGCTCTTCGAAGTTGCTTTCGTTATTTTGTCTCCTGTTTATCTGGCTTTTAAGATCTCCTGTCATTGACACAACCTCATGTGTAATTATCTTGCCTATGCTTACAAAGTTTCAAAAAGCATTTTCACAGTGTTGCTCTCTCAGGCTGTATGATTCTGCTCCTCTCTTCTGACTCATGAACAAATTATAACTACTTGCCTATAATGGTTTTTATTTATGCCACTTCACTACCCAACATTCATCTAAATTCTTCTTTTCCCGCTTGCTGTGAGATCCTAAAATATGATTTTGTGTATCTGATGATTCCCCAATCCTGAGAAAATTGAAGTACAGTATGCCCTCAGGCATACCTGGGGCATGAACTAATAACAGCTGAGACCAAAAGCAAGCATAATAGGAAAGGGAAGAGATATGGTTTTTATCAGTGGTACACTGGGTAGGATTTAGGGAGAGTTAACTGGAATGTGGGGAAGGAAGCATGTCCTGGTTTCGGCAGGGATAGAGTTAATTTCCTTCCTAGTAGCTGGTACAGTGCTGTGTTTTGGATTTAGCATGAGAACAAAGTTGATAACACACCGATGTTTTAGTTGTTGCTAGGTAATGCTTACACT